>NC_139223.1:2619548-2994548 GCF_055691185.1 Crinia signifera
AATGCCCAATGATGAAAGTACTTATCATCGGGATAGAGACACCAACCAATAGCACTAGCTCTCTATCAGTCTGTTTGGCAAATGCTGGAAGACATGAAGAAGAGCGATGTCATTTGGGAGAGCTGCACCAATCATGCTGGTCAAGAAAAAAGACGGACAATAGCACTTCTGCATCGATTACCGAAGGCTGAATAGTGTAACACACCGAGATGCCTCCCTCGTATAGAGGAATCACTGACATCCCTCAAGTCAGACAAATTCTTCTCTGCATTGGTCTTGACCAGTGGATATTAGCAGGTCCAGATGGCAGAATCAGACATGGAAAAGACAGCCTTCATCACCCCGATTTTATGAATTTAACAGGATACCATTCGGGCTGCGCAACACCCCAGCAACCTTCCAACAGGTGATGGAGCATTGTCCTTTACCTTGACAATATTATCATATTCTCAGACACCTACAAGGCACACTTTGAAACTCTCTGTGAAGTGTTTCAACAATTAGCCAAACATGGACTGAAACTTAAACCTAGCAAGTGCTTCCTCCTAAAGCCGAAAGTCCAATACTTGGGACGTGTGGTTACTCAGAAGGGGTCTCCCCCTACCTTGAGAAGATCAAAGTGGTAATAGAGTGGCCAATTCCCAGAACCGTCAAAGACATCCGTCAGTTCCTGGGCTTCGTGGGGTATTACCTACGTTTTGTAAAAGATTTTGTGAAGATTGCCACGCCCTTGACAAAAGCCCTCCATGGGATCCCCATGGACGAGTACAACAAGAAGACCATAGTAGAGTGGACTATGGCCCACCAAGATGTCATCAACAAACTCAAAGAGACCCTCACCCCCTTTCTCACTTACCCAGACTACAGCATACCTTTCCAGTTATACACTAACACGAGCAAGCAGGGGCTAGGAGTGGTATTGGCCCAGACCCAAGGTGGACAGGAGAGGGTCATCACCTATGCCAGCAGATGTCTGAGAAGAACAGAGTGAACGGGTAGACCCGAAGACACATTGCTGCGATACCAAGTGGTTATTCCCAGATAAGCCATCAGCGTCATTCTGCAAGCATTCCACGATCATTCAGGACACTTCGGGAGCCAGAAAACCGAGAACAATCCAACAAGATTTGGAGGAATGGTGCAGAGCCTGCGTGAACTGTGTGGCTCGAAGACCAGAAACTGTGCAAAATAAATCCCCACTCACTCCCATTGTTAGCAGCCAACTGTTGGAACTAGTGGAATTAGACCACGTGAAACTGGAGTCCAGTCGGTCCAGGTACAACTATGCCCTTACGACCATGGATCACTACACGAAGTTCGCAGTGGTACTTCCTGTCCGTGACCTCACAGCTAAAACCTCTACCGAAGTATTCTGACGAGCTTTTATCCGATCATATGGCTTCCGGCAACAGATCCTGACAGACCAAGGGCCATCATTCGAGTCAACACTCTTCCAGGAGTTGTGCCACATATACGGGTGTAGGAAGATTCAAATTACCCCATACCACCGCTAAGGAAATGGACTGTGTGAACAGATGAACCAGACATTCATAAACATGCTTAGGGCTGTATCAGCGGAAAGACAAGCCAAATGGTCCACACTACTGGAAGAACTGATGTTTATCTACAACAACACAAGTCACTGCTCCACGGGATATTCCCCGTACTTCCTCCTGTCCGGACGCCCTGGGAAGTTGCCAGCTGACCTACGCCAGAAGGTCCCAGTGCTTACCCACTCAGGGCAATACAAACACCTTGGGTACAAGAACACCAATCCAAACTAGAAGACGCAAGGGCATTGGTCAACCAGAAGTTGGAACAAGCAAGGAACTGCCATAAGACTAATTACAAGAATGCACAAGGCGATCCTATACCCATCGGCACCACAGTGTTCAAAAGAAACAACCGCTCCAAGAGTAAGTTAGATGCCAAATGGGAACCAGACCTGTATGTGGTGGCAGAAGAACTGCAGACCACGCTAGCAGTTTAACGCATAGTAAAACATGACAGCACCCACTCCCAACCAAACAAACTACCCCTTGAAGTGACAAGCAAAGAAAGTGATAACAACGAAGGGAACCCCCCCCTCAAGAATGTGCCAAAGCCAATTGGAACTATTGCTGAAAGTCGGTTGGCCCATGCCGTCCCCACCAGGTGCAACACCACAAGTCAGCCATGAGACCAGAGGAGACAGCCCTCCACCCTGGGAAGAGACACCACCAGTGGCTGAGATGAGATGCACGATCAGAGTACACAAGGTGTACTGCTGTTACAGTACAGGGAATAGAGCCACACATGCAAAATATCATTGTACCCATTAAATAATATAGTCTTGTAGAGTATGTAAGGAATACAGGTGGGCGTGGTTGCAACCGACACCTGATGTGAGTTAAAACCTGCATTAATGTATTGATTACGGACTAATAAGAAGCCTGAGGACAGGCATCCTTCAAGTAGGGGGATGTGTGGCACCCAAATCCTGGTTGCCCCCACCTTGTGGGATATGGGGACAGAGGAGAGACAATGTACGTGGCGGGTGCTGGGGACCCGGCCGTGACCTTGTTGTAAGGCAACTGCTACACCGGGAAAGCAGGAAGGGGATGCAGGACACTGACAGCACGCTTCCCTCCAGAATAGTGCGCAGAGAGAAGGGCGTGAACAGAGAGAGAGAGGCGGTGTGTGTGTGACACCTGAGTGGAGCTACGGGCTGGCACATGCAGGAAACAGCCCCATCTTGTGGCCTAAAGACAAACTGCAGAAGGCTGTTCAAAGTGTGAGAAGATATTCTCAATCCTTCTCCAGCATCCCAAAGGACAACACCCTCGTTACTTTCAGCCCCGGCTGCAGGAATCTAAAAACACTTGGGATTGTTATAAATACTTGAAAAACTGCCACAAACCCTGTGAACAGATGGGCCAACGGGGACTGTAGTCACGTGCACATGCTTTAGTGTATATTTGATGTTTGTTATTTATGTTTGAATCATTACTGAAGTAACTGCCTTGCTGACATTGTGGAGTGAGGTTTCGTGTATAAAGAAAGGGGTGCAGAGCCTAGACCCGGGTACGGTTGGTAGTGGGTACCCCTCCTGATGTACAGTTAAAGGGAAACTCAGCGTGTGGTTAGCACCTGGTTCTAATTTACTTACAGTACAGCAGACCCCTGATAGGAGGGCAAGAAAATTGATTAATTTGTGTAGTGAAGCCAGTGAATTAAAGAAGAATGGTTGTGTATCTTTTGAAAGTTGATTACAGAAACTGTGAATTCTGTCTTGAGTACTGAGGGCCCTGATGTAGTTGCGGTACTGTGGAATGTCCTTGACTATGACCGAGTATACGCTCAAGGAATGCCATCTGGAATTGATGGGAATTTCTTTGGAGTTCCCCTGCTTTAATGCTCCTGCATGGATATCACCTGAGTCAAAAATTTATTTTGCATAGTGTCCCGGGCCTTCAGAAATCTATCTAGAGTAGTATCTTCTTGTGCAAACATTGCAGCGTCCATTTCCTGCAATTTTTCACCAATGACATTGGCCATAACTCTGGCCATTTGTTTATTTTTATTCACTCACTTTCTTCTTGGTGGAACTGTATATACTAGAAAAGGGAAAAACAAAAAAGGACCATTATAATCGGCAGTAAACTTATATGAAATAGTAGTGGAGATAGCAAAAACGGGCTTGTGGTCTTTTCCCACCTGCTCAATAGCTACACTGCAAAAGATTAAAGGTATTTATGTGTTTTTTTTTTAAATAAAGGATGGAAAAGTGTGTGGTGGAATATTGCTATATGTGTTTGTGTTCTCTCTCTCTCTCTCCCTGTATATATATATGCCTGGAATCAAACATTGATGTGATAGCTATGTGTATTGTAGCCATTTTCAGCGATAGTGTTAGGACCTGCAGAAAAGTGGGGTCCCTTGAAGGGGGCTGCAGGCTTAAATGCATTGATCAATTCATGAACCAAATCTCCACTATTTATTATCAGTTAATTTAGTGTGTGCAGAGCCCATCCAATGTCTGTTTAAACAATGTGGTCACAAGCCATAGGGCACCCCAAAACTAGGAAAGGTGAGTGCCGATGTTAAGTGTATTTATTGTTTATTAGATGAATTTTATTAATTAGTCTTATTGTGGTCACATTCTCTCATGCACCCTGGTTTTAACTAAGATTCCATAGCTTATGTTAACCATTTCCCTAGATGATTAGTGACAGGTGTGTTGGTAGCTGCTCACCTATAAAAGCACAGTCTGCTGTGAGCTTCAGACCAGATAGCATGCCTGGTATCAAACATTGATGTGATAGCTATGTGTATTGTAGCCATTTTCAGCGATAGTGTTAGGACCTACAGAAAAGTGGTCCCTTGAAGGGGGCTGCAGGCTTAAATGCATTGATCAATTCATGAACCAAATCTCCACTATTTATTATCAGTTAATTTAGTGTGTGCAAAGCCCCTGCAATGTCTATATATATATATATATATATATATATATATATATATATATATATATATATATATATATATATATATATATATATATATATTGTGACAAGAACACTGGAGTAGTGTTTGAGGGCAGGTATATTTCTCCCAGGTTCTTGTCCTACACCTTTTAGAAACAGGTGTTTTGCCTCACAGAGGGCTAATCAGCAAGCAAGCTGTAAAAAGGCTGCCAGAGAGCAGTGTGAGGGGATTGCCTGGGAGATTGCAGAGTCTCTGTGTGAGAAGCAAACCTGCCTTTTACAAGTGAGTCCCCAGTGTTGACTGGGAAACTTTGTATTTTTCTTTAGTGACAGTTAGGAGCATCCTGTGTATAGTTAGTGCCGGACAGGCAAGGTATTTTCTTTTTATGTTTATTTTGTTTTCTGCTGAAATAAAACTGGTTGCGGCCAGTTGTACCACAAAGACTGGACTGGTGTGATTACTCAGCTGCTGTTGGCTGCCTTCTACCCCAGGAAAAGGCATCCAATTCCCCTACAGTGTTACAACTTGGTGGAGAATGCGAGCACTCCGTTCTGTGCATAAGTGAGAGCCGCAGCTGTGTGAGCCCTGCAGAAAACAGTGGTTTATGCAGATACAGCCTAGTGTGAAGTTGCTGAGAATTGCCTGAGGATTTTATATATGTCCTGGGTGAAAGCAGCTACAAAGCCACCTGAAAAATCTGTCAACATGGAGGAACTGCTTAAAGCCTTGCTGCAAGCTACAGCGGTACAGCGGGAGGCCACAGCAGCTCAGCGGGAGGCCACAGCAGCTCAGCAGGCGGCAATGGATGAACTTTGCAGGCAACAGCATCAGGATAGAGAGGCCTTAACCGAAGTGGTGCGAAGCCTGGCAACACGGATCGGTGATGTGGCCGTCAGTGCTCCAGCCAGCTCTAGTTCTATCTGGGCCAGTCACTTCCTGCAGAAAATGACAGAGACTGATGATGTGGAGGCCTATCTGACCACGTTTGAAAGGACTGCTGAGCGTGAGAACTGGCCGGAAGCACAATGGGCCAGTCTGCTAGCACCTTTTCTCTCGGGTGAGCCCCAAAAAGCATACTTTGATTTAAGCCCTGCAGATGCTCGGGACTATGACAAGTTAAAAACTGAGATTCTAACCCGCCTGGGAGTCACACTGTCCGTAAGAGCCCAACGGGTGCACCGCTGGGTATATGCCCTGGAGAAGCCTCCTCGCTCACAGATGCACGACCTTATTCAGCTAACCAAAAAATGGTTACAGCCAGAGACATTAACTGGTCCCCAGATGGTGGGAAGAGTCGTCATGGACCGCTATTTGAGATCCTTGCCTGTGGTCCTGCGCAAGTGGGTGAGCCATGGAAATTCGGATACTGCTGACCGGTTAGTGGACATGGCAGAGAGGTATTTGGCGGCAGAGGAATTACTGATGACCACCCAGCACCCCACAGATCCCCGACAGCGCCCTTCAGTGAAGACTGGTAAGACTGTTCCGTGGGAAAATGTTGCTGGGCGGTTAAGAGAGCGCAAGGCTGGAGAGACTGTAAACAGTGGCCCTGTAGACAGGCCAATGGGACTAGAAAGGTCTATGCTGCCCAAACGGGTTGATAATCGTGTGATTAAATGTTTCAGGTGTGGAATGCCAGGTCATGTTATTGCTAATTGCCCAGTTATGCAGGAACCCATGCAATGTGATGCTGCCTTTGAAAATCGCAGAATGTCTTTCTTTGCTAGATTAGCCTGTACTGTGGTGCCTTCTCCTAAGCTCGAAAGACAAATGTGTGATGTGTTCTTAGAGGGTAACCGGGTAGAGGCTTTGCTGGACTCAGGAAGTTTGGTTACCCTTGTGAAAGCTGGATTAGTGAATCCCTTAAAGGTCCAGCAAATACCTATTGGGGTTACTTGTATACATGGGGATACCCAACATTATGCCACTGCTGAAGTACATATAGAAACTTGTTGTGGGACAGCAATTGTGAAAGTAGGACTGGTCCCCTCTCTGGTGCATGAGGCCATAATAGGGAGGGATTTTCCTCATTTTTGGAAGCTGTGGGAATCTTGTTTAGCCACAGATGGGAGAAGTGAAGAGCCAGTAGTTAATGCCAATGATTTTGTGGATGTATGTGGGTCCTTTGAACCTTCTGACCCTTTACCTTTTGCTAGTTTGGCTGGGGAGGGGACAGATGGAGAGTCCAGTGAGGACCCTCTTGCTGGAAACGGAGAGGTAGTAGTGCCCGATCTGGAGGTAAAGAAGGATTTGTTTATGTCTGAACAGTTAAAGGACCCTACTTTATTGAAGGCCAGAGAAAATGTTAAGGCTGTTAATGGGGAACCCGTGGTACCAGGTGCCAAGATTTCTTATCCCCACATGGCTATTTGTAATGAGCTTTTGTACCATGTTGTCAAAAAGGGTGAGGAAGTGGTGGATCAGCTGGTAGTTTTAACCTTATAGGAGAACGATACTAGGTTTAGCCCATAGTCATGTTACAGCAGTACATTTAGGGGCAGAAAAGACCACTGAAAGAGTTTTACAAAGGTTCTTTTGGCCAGGGGTGTCTGAATATTGTTCTTCCTGTCCTGAATGCCAGTATCATGCCCCTAGACCTCATTTCAGGAGCCCACTAGTTCCCATGCCTATTATAGAGGTCCCATTTGACAGAATAGCCATGGATCTCGTGGGGCCCTTGTTAAAATCCGCTCGGGGCTATCAGTATATTTTGGTAATAATGGACTACGCCACTCGATATCCTGAGGCTGTCCCTTTACGCACTATCACCACCAAAGCGATAGCTAGGGAACTGGTGCAGGTTTTCAGTAGAGTGGGAATACCAAAAGAAATTTTGACTGACCAAGGTACTCCATTTATGTCAAGGGTCATGAAAGAATTGTGCAAATTGTTTAAGGTCACCCACCTCAGGACGTCTATCTACCATCTCCAAACTGATGGGTTGGTGGAAAGATTTAATAAAACGTTAAAAAGTATGTTGAAAAAGGTTGTTGACAAAGATGGGAGAAACTGGGATTGTTTGTTGCCCTACTTGTTGATGGCCATCAGAGAAGTTCCACAGTCCTCTACTGGGTTTTCTCCGTTTGATTTGTTGTATGGTAGACACCCCAGAGGGCTGTTGGACATTGCCAAGGAGACATGGGAAGGACAACCCACCCCTTATAAAAGCGTTATTGAACATATATCACAAATGCAGGATAGGATTGCAACCGTGGTACCTATTGTCAGAGAGCACATGGAACAAGCCCAAAGTGCTCAACAGAGGGTATATAACCGGAGTGCCAAGATACGGGAATTTGCTCCGGGGGATAGAGTTCTTGTGTTGGTGCCCACTGTGGAAAGCAAGTTCCTAGCTAAATGGCAGGGACCATTTGAGATTTTGGAAAAAGTGAATGAGGTCAATTATAAAGTATACCAACCAGGTAAGAGAAAACCTGAACAAATCTACCATGTTAACTTAATCAAACCTTGCATGTAAACAGAGGTCAGAATGCTCGGGGAACCAGATGGTTTCTAGCATTACAGGATTTCAAGTTTAAGGTCGAACATAGACCAGGTTCACAGTTGGCCAATGCAGATGCATTGTCCCGCACCTTCTGTTTGGGGGCTACAAGTGTTCCGGCCCCTAGGTCGAAACAGGGGAGGGGGATATGTGACAAGAACACTGGAGTAGTGTTTGAGGGCAGGTATATTTCTCCCAGGTTCTTGTCCTACACCTTTTAGAAACAGGTGTTTTGCCTCACAGAGGGCTAATCAGCAAGCAAGCTGTAAAAAGGCTGCCAGAGAGCAGTGTGAGGGGATTGCCTGGGAGATTTCAGAGTCTCTGTGTGAGAAGCAAACCTGCCTTTTACAAGTGAGTCCCCAGTGTTGACTGGGAAACTTTGTATTTTTCTTTAGTGACAGTTAGGAGCATCCTGTGTATAGTTAGTGCCGGACAGGCAAGGTATTTTCTTTTTTTGTTTATTTTGTTTTCTGCTGAAATAAAACTGGTTGCGGCCAGTTGTACCACAAAGACTGGACTGGTGTGATTACTCAGCTGCTGTTGGCTGCCTTCTACCCCCAGGAAAAGGCATCCAATTCCCCTACAGTGTCGGCGTCCACGTGTGACCGCGGTCCCTGCTTACAGCATTTGGTGCTGCACTACAAATAGAGGTAAGCTCACTCTTTTCATTTGTGTAAGCTGTTTTTTGATAAAAGCCCTGAAGGGCTGAAACGTCACTGGTCTTGGCTACGAGTCGTTTGTCAGTTTGAATAAGTCCTGAGTGCCGCTGCTATCCCCCTCTTATATATATATATATATATATATATATATATATATATATATATATATATATATATATATATATATATATATATATATATATATAGTGTAAGGATCACACTCTCCTCTAGATAACATCAACTGCTGGGGTGTCAGCCCAGGAGTCCAGTTCACCAATATAGCAAAGAATATGAGGACACTCACCGGTCTTCTTGAATAAACAGTTTTTTTAATCCATCTTACCAATTCAGTTTGAAGTGCAATGTGCATGACAGTGGGCCACTGACATGCACTTTGCACTTTAAACTGAATTGGTAAAATGGATTAAAAAACAGTTTATTCAAGAAGACCGGTGAGTGTCCTCATATTCTTTGATATATATATATATATATATATATATATATATATATATATATATATATATATATATATAACGGAAATAAGTGGAGTCACTCACCAGTCTTCAAGTAAATCACAGTGGGTTTAATCAGGCAGCATGGCAATAGCGGTGGGCATAGACCTTTCCGTCCGCCTCTGGGACCTTTTTCAAGATAACATACAGGGGCTAATGCCTCACTATTTATGCCAAACATGACCCGGAAGTGCTTTTACAGATTCAATTAATAATTTAATGTTTAAAATGCATACCACTAACTGTTTTATGTATATTGTTAGTGTGTGACACAAAGACATACTAGCGGGGAGTTCAAATGTAAAGTGCAAGTGCTTATTTGTAAAGTTTAAGGTGCTAAGAATCATAGTGCAGTGTAAAAACATACCTATGGTCCGCATGCTTGAAACGCACGCTACCGGACCCGGAAGTGACGTGTAGAGGTGAAAGTGCCGGCTCACGTGATGCACAGCATCAGTGTCTCCGGTTGCTATGGTTTTAGCTTGTGTAATGGTTACAATGTATGTGTATACTCCGTGGCCCGCATGCTTGAGACGCACGCTGTCGGACCCGGAAGTAACATGAAAGGCTAGCAGTGCTGGTTCACGCGATGCTTTGCTATAGGGCGGTATTCAATGTGAATACCGGCGACGTGCAGCGAATCCTGTTTAGGATTCGCTGCACATTCACCACTGTTCGCCGCGTTCCGGAGCCTCGCTGGCTCCGGTATTCAACGAGTCAGGGGCTCGCTGCCCCTGACCGCCGAATTTGAGCTCCTGCGGCGAATGCCGCAGGGAGCCTGAGGACGGTGGCAGGCAGGGAGATGGAAGTCTCCCTGCCTGCCCCAGAACGTTTGTGGGGGGGAGGTGGGCTCCCCGGGAGCCAGGCAGCACAGGCTGCCCCCCGGGGGTGCCAGCAGGGGACCGGGTATATTCACTACACCCGATCATGAATATGTAATGATCGGGTGAAGTGAATATATGAATATCTAATGAGCGGCTCGGCTCCGGCTCCGGCCCCCTGCTGGCTGGTCTGTGTAAAAAAAAAAATATATATATATATATATTTTTTTTTTAATTAAATATATATTCATGTGCTTACAGCACATGAATAAAAATAGCATACCCCTCCTCAGAATAAAATTCCTGATTTTTTTACACCAATTGTAAAAAACAAAACACTTTATTTTAAAAGTTCACCTTCCACTTCACCATAAAAAGATAGCGATTGCTACTCGGTGAATCATGGCGAAAAAAACCTTGAAATGTATTCGCCATCTGGTCATTGAATAGGGTGATTCACCGTTTTAGTCAGAAATTCGCCTTACAGCACAAAATCGCCATAAAAACCTGGCGAATCAGCCTCATTGAATACCGCCCATAGTGTCATCTTGTGTTAGATCTATCTCTGAGGTCACGTGTCGCGCCTCAGGAACTTCGTGTTATAGTGCTAATCAGGATCTATTTAGGAAATGTTTGTGGTACATAATATGTTATAGTGGAATAAAAATATTATGATTTGAACTCCATAAAAATGTCTATCATGTAATTTCAAATAGCATATGGTTTATATCAGCATATCAGGGGTCAATGGTTGGCATAGATATTGCATTCATATAAGCCATGTAGAATTACCTAAATAATAAAGTGTAATAATAAAAAGAAAAGGAAACTTATAAAATTGTGAAAAAAGGAAACTGATATAAAATAATAAAAATAATAATAATAATGCTAAATCAACATACATAATACACATAGGGTGACATTCTATGCTTTGAGATAAATGCGCATGTTTTTTTAGCGCACCACATCGCCGCTATTCGCACTTTTTCAAATCGCACTTTTCAGTCAAAATTCGCATATTTAATGTGATGCACATTGGAGGCTGAAAAGTGCAAAGAGGTGCGATTTGCGGCGAAGTGGTGCGATTTTAAGTACCAAAAAAGTGCGAGTTCTTCCGCCGGTCATGTGCGAGTTTTGGACCAACCGGAGTGCGATTTACAAAACTGTCTCCGCATGAGTAAGAACCCCACAACCTATTGGCCCACCTGTGTCCCCTCCATTATGCATCACACCCCCTATATAAAGGGGCATTGGCGCCATTTCACTCTTTGATAGGAAGTAAGGAGCATGGAGAGGAGCAGTGGCAGTGTGAGTACAGGAAGAGGTGTTGGTGGCAGAGGGAGCAGTGGCAGAGGGAGCAGTGGCAGAGGGAGCAGTGGCAGCAGCCAGCCAAGTGGGAGACCCAGCAGTGTGGCAGGCAGCATGGCCACAGCAAGGGCAGCCCCACACCAGGCCCAGGGCGTCCAGCCCCAGCAGGAGGAGGTGGAGGATCTGCTGGCATCCCCATCCTACAGCCAGGACCTTGACCATACCCCACACCAGCTGCAGGAGGGCCACATGTCAGAGGTGGAGGAAGATGGTGGTGAGAAGGAGGAAGACACTGGCATGGAGGAGGAGGGGTACATGGCTGGAGTTGAAAATGAGGAGGAGGAGGTGGAAGCTCTCCGCACAAAAAGTGGCCGAAAGGTCCGCTTTTCATATGAGGAAAATGCAGCACTTGTCCGGGCTATCCTGCCAGTGTTTGAGCGTTTGCTTGGCAAATCTCACCACAAGACCACTGCACAGCGCAAAAGGGCTATGTGGAAGGACATCACCCAGGCGGTGAACGCTGTCAGTCAGCACAAGTGCCTGGTCCGCAATGTGAAAAAGAGATTTAACGACATCAAAAGGCAGTTGAAAAATAAAATGGCCATGGAGTTGAAGGAGGCCACCAAGACTGGAGGAGGAAGCCCCACCACTGTGTGCTACAATTCATATGAGGTGAAGCTGAAGCGCATCATACCCCCTGAGGTCCTGCCTGGCATGCACATGGCGGATACCGATAGGCCGCAAACGCCATCTAGAGCTGGTAAGTGTGACTCCATGCAATGTTAAACATACATGCCAATGTTTTATAACTATAATGTTCACTTGTATTGTTATGCTAAGTAAAGTGCTGCTGTGGAACTACATAGCCCAGCAAGCTCATGCACAAGAAATTGGCTGCTCCTACTTTTAAATTGCTGATAATGCTGGGCCTTGTAGTTCCACAACTGCTCCTATTGATTAACACTGTAACTTTCTTTCTAGCAGCCTAACATGTATGTGGCCAAAAACCCAGAGGTGTACTGGTGGTTTAGCTGCCATGCCTACATAGCACAGATTATCCAATAGTTGTCATGTGTACAATAGTTTAATAATAATCTTAAAAAAAAATCTTTGCCTTTAAAAAAAAAAAAAGGTGGTGAAGAAATAATGCAGTCCTTATCCAAAGGGTATTGTCCATTATTGTCATTTCAATGCATGTTTGCAGAAAATGCTTAGCCATAGCAAGGTCCATAATGGCTGCCCATCTTTCCTTGCACAGATTGTCCATCCTGAAGTGCTGCGGCATCCAAGACCAGAAGGCCCGTTGCTGCAGAATCTGCGGAAGCAGGTAAATGATGCCAAAAAACGCCATTACACATACAGTACACACACCCATGTCACATGAACAATATCTCACACTACATTCATCTCCTGCTGCTACATTGCAACGGAACCTTTGTACCACCTCTTCTGCCCATTCCTCAGCATTCTGTACCTCTGTGCCCATTCCCCAGCAATCTGTGCCTCCTCCTCTGCCCGTTCCTCAGCGATTTGTATCTCTGTGCCTCCTTTTCTGCCCGTTCCATGTTTGGTTCCATACCAACACAGCTGGAGCATTTTTAGGGTGCCAACATCCATCCCATGAAGTTTAATACAGGGATACCAGGGCGCCGCAATGTTATGTGAGGAGGAATGGAGATCACCATAGTTTGTGGGTAGAATGATTACGGCATGGCACAGGCAGGACTGGCATGGGATCGGGTATATAGACAGGACTGGCATGGCATCAGGTCATTATCATGGGATCGGTGTCTATATCATGGGATCGGGGTCTATAGACAGGACTGACATGGGATCGGGGTCTATAGACAGGACTGACATGGGATCGGGGTCTATAGACAGGACTGGCATGGGATCGATATCTATAGAATGTACTGGCATGGGATAGGAATCTATAGATAAAACTGTCATGGATCGGGTTCTATAGACAGGACTGCTATGGGATTGGGTCTATAGACAGGACTGGAATAGGCATCTATAGACAGGACTGGCATGGGATCGGGGTCTATAGACAGGACTGGCAAGGGATAAGGGTCTATAGACAGGACTGGAATGGGATCAGGGTCTATAGACAGGACTGGCAAGGGATAAGGGTCTATAGACAGGACTGGCATGGGATCAGGGTCTATAGACAGGACTGGAATGGGATCAGGATCTATAGACAGGACTGGAATGGGATAGGGGTCCGTAGACATGACTGGCATGGAATAGGGGTCTATAGACAGGACTGGCATGGGTCTATAGACAGAACTGGCATGGGATAGGGGTCTATAGACAGAACTGGTATTGGATAGGGGTCTACAGACAGGACTGGAATGGTATAGGAGTTGATAGACAAGACTGGCATGGGATAGGGGTCTATAGACAGGACTGGCATGGGATCGGGGTCTATAGACAGGACTGGCATTGGATAGGGGTCTACAGACAGGACTGGCATGGGATAGGGGTCTATAGACAGGACTGGCATGGGATAGGGGTCTATAGACAGGACTGGCATGGGATAGGGGTCTATAGAATGGACTGGCATGGGATCGGGGTCTATAGACAGGACTGGCAAGGGATAAGCGTGTATAGACAGGACTGGAATGGGATCAGGATCTATAGACAGGACTGGCATTGGATAGGGGTCTATAGACAGGACTGGCATGGGATAGGGGTCTATAGACAGGACTGGCATGGGATAGGGGTCTATAGAATGGACTGGCATGGGATCGGGGTCTATAGAATGGACTGGCATGGGATCAGGTTCTATAGACAGGACTGGCATGGGATCGGGGTCTATAGACAGGACTGGCATGGGATCAGGTTCTATAGACAGGACTGGCATGGGATAGGGGTCTATAGACAGGACTGGCAAGGGATAGGGGTCTATAAACAGGACTGGCATGGATAGGGGTCTATAGACAGGACTGGCATGAGATAGGGGGTCTATAGACAGGACTGGCATGTGATAGGGGTCTATAAACAGGACTGGCATGGAATAGGGGTCTATAGACAGTACTGGCACAGGATAGGGGTCTATAGACAGGACTGGCATGGGATCGGGGTCTATAGACAGGACTGGCATGGGATCGGGGTCTATAGACAGGACTGGCATGGAATAGGGGTCTATAGACAGGACTGGCATGGGTCTATAGACAGAACTGGCATGGGATAGGGGTCTATAGACAGAACTGGTATTGGATAGGGGTCTACAGACAGGACTGGAATGGTATAGGAGTTGATAGACAAGACTGGCATGGGATAGGGGTCTATAGACAGGACTGGCATGGGATCGGGGTCTATAGACAGGACTGGCATTGGATAGGGGTCTACAGACAGGACTGGCATGGGATAGGGGTCTATAGACAGGACTGGCATGGGATAGGGGTCTATAGACAGGACTGGCATGGGATAGGGGTCTATAGAATGGACTGGCATGGGATCGGGGTCTATAGACAGGACTGGCAAGGGATAAGCGTGTATAGACAGGACTGGAATGGGATCAGGATCTATAGACAGGACTGGCATTGGATAGGGGTCTATAGACAGGACTGGCATGGGATAGGGGTCTATAGACAGGACTGGCATGGGATAGGGGTCTATAGAATGGACTGGCATGGGATCGGGGTCTATAGAATGGACTGGCATGGGATCAGGTTCTATAGACAGGACTGGCATGGGATCGGGGTCTATAGACAGGACTGGCATGGGATCAGGTTCTATAGACAGGACTGGCATGGGATAGGGGTCTATAGACAGGACTGGCAAGGGATAGGGGTCTATAAACAGGACTGGCATGGATAGGGGTCTATAGACAGGACTGGCATGAGATAGGGGGTCTATAGACAGGACTGGCATGTGATAGGGGTCTATAAACAGGACTGGCATGGAATAGGGGTCTATAGACAGTACTGGCACAGGATAGGGGTCTATAGACAGGACTGGCATGGGATCGGGGTCTATAGACAGGACTGGCATGGGATCGGGGTCTATGGACAGGACTGGCATGGGATAGGGGTCTATAGAATGGACTGGCATGGGATAGGGGTCTATAGAATGGACTGGCATGGGATAGGGGTCTATAGAATGGACTGCTATGGGATAGGGGTCTATAGAATGGACTGGCATGGGATAGGGGTCTATAGACAGGACTGGCATGGGATCGGGGTCTATAGACAGGACTGGCATGGGATAGGGGTCTATAGACAGGACTGGCATGGGATCGGGGTCTATAGACAGGACTGGCATGGGATCGGGGTCTATAGACAGGACTGGCATGGGATCGGGGTCTATAGACAGGACTGGCATGGGATAGGGGTCTATAGACAGGACTGGCATGGGATCGGGGTCTATAGACAGGACTGGCATGGGATTGGGGTCTATAGACAGGACTGGCATGGGATAGGGGTCTATAGAATGGACTGGCATGGGATAGGGGTCTATAGAATGGACTGCTATGGGATAGGGGTCTATAGAATGGACTGGCATGGGATAGGGGTCTATAGAATGGACTGGCATGGGATAGGGGTCTATAGACAGAACTGGAATGGGATAGGGGTCTATAGACAGGACTGGCATGGAATCGGGGTCTATAGACAGGACTGGCATGGGATCAGGGTCAATAGACAGGACTGGAATGGGATCGGGGTCTATAGACAGGACTGGCATGGGATTGGGGTCAATAGATAGCACTGGCATGGGATCGGGGTCTTTAGACAGGACTGCCATGGGATAGGGGTCTATAGAAAGGAGACCACCTGGGGCCTCCGAGCCTCTCATCACACACATACCAATATACAGGATGTCTCTCACATCCCCTGAGCGGGGTCTCTCATATGCTCTATGTACACATAACACGTGAACGTCACATTCCGTGACCGGCATCTGTCTGGCCACGTGTGAATACACACACACAGAAAGGGCTCACTAATAAGCCAAAGAGAGATCTGATGTCACAGGGTGGGGGGTCCGGAGCTGATCGCAGGACCAGTGAGAGTACAACAGGGGCTCCACTAGGTAGGGATGGCCATCCGTGTGGTTGCCATCGATGGCAGCATACTATTCGATGGTTTCACCCATCGAATATCATCCTTTTCTATGACCAATATCAGAACATGGATTTGGTGGGGCTCCATAGGTGTCAGGGAAGGAGATATGCTCCGTGCGAAGGGGAAGGGGTGTGTGTGTGTATGTGTATGTATGTGTGTATATATATATATATATATATATATATATATATTTATATATATAATATATGCCATCGATGTAGGTAAACTGTCTGGTTCTCCCTCATCGATGGCAAAAGTAATCTACATCAACCAAAAAATGTTAATTATGAATTATCGGTGGTCAATGGCCTGGGTCTGGGGAAGAGCACACTACTGGGGTAATAGGGGCACATATCAGAGTAGGGAGAGCACAGTACTGGGGTAATAGGTATTGGACTAGGGGAGAGCACAGTACCGGGGTAATAGGGGCACGCATCAGAATAGGGAGAGCACAGTACAGGGGTAATAGAAGCACGTATTAGAGTAGGGAGAGCATAGTACCGGGGTAATAGAAGCACGTATCAGAATAGGGGAGAGCACAGTACAGGGGTAATAGGGGCACGTATCAGAGTAGGGAGAGCACAGTACTGGGGTAATAGGTATTAGACTAGGAGAGCGCACAGTACTGGGGTAATAGGGGTACGTATCAGACTAGGGAGAGCACAGTACCGGGGTAATAGGGGCACATATCAGAGTAGGGAGAGCACAGTTCTGGGGTAATAGGGGTGGGTATCAGAGCAGGGAGAGCACAGTACCGGGGGTAATAGGGGCATGTATCAGAGTAGGGAGAGCACAGTACAGTGGTAATAAGGGCACGTTTCAGAGTAGGGAAAAGCACAATACAAGGGTAATAGGGGCATGTATCAGAGTAGGGAGAGCACAGTACCGGGGTAATAGGGGCATGTATCAGAGTAGGGAGATCACAGTACAGCGGTAATTGGGGCACGTATCAGAGTAGGGAGAGCACAGTACTGGGGTAATAGGGGCACATATTAGAGTAGGTAGAGCACAGTACAGGGGTAGTAGGGGCACATATCAGAGTAGGGGAGAACATAGTACAGGGCTAAAAAGGCCACGTATCAGAGTAGGGAGAGCACAGTACAGGGGTAATAGGGGCACATATCAGAATAGGGGAGAGCACAGAACATGGGTAATAGGGGCATGTATCAGAATAGGGGAGAGCACAGTACCGGTGTAATAGGGGCACATATCAGAGTAGGGAGAACATAGTACCGGGGTAATAGGGGCAGGTTTCACAGTAGGGAGAGCACAGTACTGGGGTAATAGGTCCAGGTATCAGAGTAGGGAGAGCACAGTACAGGGTAATAGGGGCAGGTATCAGAGTAGGGGAGAGCGCAGTGCTGGGGTAATAGGTATTATACTAGGGGAAAGAGCACAGTACTGGGGTATTAGACTAGGGGAGAGAGCACAGTACTGGGGTAAAAGGTATTAGACTAGGGGAGAGCACAGTACTGGGGTAATAGGTATTAGACTAGGGGACAGCACAGTACCATTGTAATAGGTATTAGACTAGGGGAGATCGCAATATTGGGGTAATAGGTATTATACTAGGGGAGAGCACAGTACCGGGGTAATAGGTATTATACTGGGGGAGAGCGCAGTACTGGGGTAATAGGTATTAAATTAGGGGAGAGAGCACAGTACAGGGGTAATAGGTATTATACTAGGAGAGAGAGCATAGTACTGGGGTAATAGGTATTAGACTAGGGGAGAGCACAGTACCATTGTAATAGGTATTAGACTAGGGGAGAGCGCAGTACTGGGGTAATAGGTATTAGACTAGGGGAAAGAGCACAGTACAGGGGTGATAGGTATTAGACTAGGGGAGAGCACAGTACTGGGGTAATAGGTATTATACTGGGGGAGAGCGCAGTACTGGGGTAATAGGTATTATACTGGGGGAGAGCGCAGTACTGGGGTAATAGGTATTAGACTAGGGGAGAGCGCAGTACAGGGGAAATAGGTATTTGACTAGGGGAGAGCACAGTACTGGGGTAATAGGTATTAGACTAGGGGAGAGCACAGTACAGTGGTAATAGGTATTATACTGGGGGAGAGCGCAGTACTGGGGTAATAGGTATTAGACTAGGAGAGAGCGCAGTACAGGGGTAATAGGTATTATACTAGGGGATAGCACAGTACTGGGGTAATATGTATTATACTAGGGGAGAGCGGAGTATTGGGGTAATAGGTATTATACTAGGGGAAAGAGCACAGTACTGGGGTATTAGACTAGAGGAGAGAGCAGAGTACTCGGGTAATAGGTATTAGACTAGGGGAGAGCACAGTACTGGGGTAAAAGGTATTAGACTGGGGAGGGTGGAGTAATGGGGTAATAGGTATTATACTAGGGGAAAGAGCACAGTGCTGGGTTAGACTAGGGGAGAGAGCACAGTACTCGGGTAATAGGTATTAGACTAGGAGACAGCGCAGTACTGGGGTAATAGGTGTTAGACTAGGGGAGAGAGCGCAGTACTGGGGTAATAGGTATTAGACTAGGGGAGAGAGCACAGTACTAAGGTAATAGGTATTAGACTAGGGGAGAGCACAGTACTGGGGTAAAAGGTATTTGACTAGGGGAGAGCACAGTACTGGGGTAATATGTATTATACTAGGGGAGAGCGGAGTATTGGGGTAATAGGTATTATACTAGGGGAAAGAGCACAGTACTGGGGTATTAGACTAGAGGAGAGAGCAGAGTACTCGGGTAATAGGTATTAGACTAGGGGAGAGCACAGTACTGGGGTAAAAGGTATTAGACTGGGGAGGGTGGAGTAATGGGGTAATAGGTATTATACTAGGGGAAAGAGCACAGTGCTGGGTTAGACTAGGGGAGAGAGCACAGTACTCGGGTAATAGGTATTAGACTAGGAGACAGCGCAGTACTGGGGTAATAGGTGTTAGACTAGGGGAGAGAGCGCAGTACTGGGGTAATAGGTATTAGACTAGGAGAGAGAGCACAGTACTAAGGTAATAGGTATTAGACTAGAGGAGAGAGCGCAGTACTGGGGTAATAGGTATTAGACTAGGGGAGAGCACAGTACTGGGGTAATAGGTATTAGACTAGGGGAGAGCACAGTA
The DNA here is from genome assembly GCF_055691185.1 of Crinia signifera. Lineage (NCBI taxonomy): Eukaryota > Metazoa > Chordata > Amphibia > Anura > Myobatrachidae > Crinia > Crinia signifera. Next base: position 2,638,986 of record NC_139223.1, read on the forward strand.
CTGGGGTAATAGGTATTAGACTAGGGGAGAGCACAGTACTGGGGTAATAGGTATTATACAAGGGGAAAGAGCACAGTACTGGGGTATTAGACTAGGGGAGAGAGCACAGTACTCGGGTAATAGGTATTAGACTAGGAGAGAGCGCAGTACTGGGGTAATAGGTATTAGACTAGGAGAGAGCGCAGTACTGGGGTAATAGGTATTAGACTAGGAGAGAGCGCAGTACTGGGGTAATAGGTATTAGACTAGGGGAGAGCACAGTACTGGGGTAATAGGTATTTGACTAGGGGAGAGCGCAGTACTGGGGTAATAGGTATTAGAGTAGGGGAGAGCGGAGTATTGGGGTAATAGGTATTATACTAGGGGAAAGAGCACAGTACTGGGGTAATAGGTATTAGACTAGGAGAGAGCGCAGTACTGGAGTAATAGGTATTAGACTAGGGGAGAGCACAGTACAGGGGTAATAGGTATTAGACTAGGAGAGAGCGCAGTACTGGGGTAATAGGTATTAGACTAGGGGAGAGCACAGTACTGGGGTAATAGGTATTAGACTAGGGGAGAGCACAGTACTCGGGTAATAGGTATTAGACTAGGGGAGAGCGCAGTATTGGGGTAATAGGTATTATACTAGGGGAAAGAGCACAGTACTGGGGTATTAGACTAGGGGAGAGCACAGTACTGGGGTAATAGGTATAAGACTAGGGGAGAGCACAGTACTGGGGTAATAGGTATTAGACTAGGGGAGAGCGGAGTATTGGGGTAATAGGTATTATACAAGGGGAAAGAGCACAGTACTGGGGTATTAGACTAGGGGAGAGAGCACAGTACTCGGGTAATAGGTATTAGACTAGGGGAGAGCACAGTACTGGGGTAATAGGTATTAGACTAGGGGAGAGCACAGTACTGGGGTAATAGGTATTAGACTAGGGGAGAGCACAGTACTGGGGTAATAGGTATTAGACTAGGGGAGAGCACAGTACTGGGGTAATAGGTATTAGACTAGGGGAGAGCACAGTACTGGGGTAATAGGTATTAGACTAGGAGAGAGCGCAGTACTGGGGTAATAGGTATTAGACTAGGAGAGAGCGCAGTACTGGGGTAATAGGTATTAGACTAGGGGAGAGCACAGTACTGGGGTAATAGGTATTAGACTAGGGGAGAGCACAGTACTGGGGTAATAGGTATTAGACTAGGGGAGAGCACAGTACTGGGGTAATAGGTATTAGACTAGGGGAGAGCACAGTACTGGGGTAATAGGTATTAGACTAGGGGAGAGCACAGTACTGGGGTAATAGGTATTAGACTAGGGGAGAGCACAGTACTGGGGTAATAGGTATTAGACTAGGAGAGAGCGCAGTACTGGGGTAATAGGTATTAGACTAGGAGAGAGCGCAGTACTGGGGTAATAGGTATTAGACTAGGGGAGAGCACAGTACTGGGGTAATAGGTATTAGACTAGGGGAGAGCGCAGTACTGGGGTAATAGGTATCAGAGTAGGGAGAAAAAAAAGGGGGGGTTATACAGCGCTGGGTTTTTCTGAGTATAACAATGAAGAGAGTACTCTCTAAGAAAAAAAATTTTTTCTTAGAGAGTACTCTCTTCATTGTTATACTGTACAATAAATGTATTTTGTATTTTCATAAACCAAGTGTCTAATCGTCATCATTCAGAAAAACCCAGCGCTGTATAACCCCCCCTTTTTTTGCTCTATATTCTATACGGGGAGACTTACACCCTCCCTCATACAGCAGCTTTAATTGACTTTGAGGTTCACCTTCTTCTTTCTATCAGAGTAGGGAGAGCACAGTACAGGGTAATAGGGGCAGGTATCAGAGTAGGGGAGAGCGGAGTATTGGGGTAATAGGTATTATACTAGGGGAAAGAGCACAGTACTGGGGTATTAGACTAGGGGAGAGAGCACAGTACTCGGGTAATAGGTATTAGACTAGGAGAGAGCACAGTACTGGAGTATTAGACTAGAGGAGAGAGCGCAGTACCGGGGTAATAGGTATTAGACTAGGAGAGAGCGCAGTACTGGGGTAATAGGTATTAGACTAGGGGAGAGCACAGTACTGGGGTAATAGGTATTAGACTAGGGGAGAGCGCAGTACTGGGGTAATAGGTATCAGAGTAGGGAGAGCACAGTACAGGGTAATAGGGGCAGGTATCAGAGTAGGGGAGAGCGGAGTATTGGGGTAATAGGTATTATACTAGGGGAAAGAGCACAGTACTGGGGTATTAGACTAGGGGAGAGAGCACAGTACTCGGGTAATAGGTATTAGACTAGGAGAGAGCACAGTACTGGGGTATTAGACTAGAGGAGAGAACGCAGTACCGGGGTAATAGGTATTAGACTAGGAGAGAGTGCAGTACTGGGGTAATAGGTATTATACTAGGAGAGCGCAGTACTGGGGTAATAGGTATTAGACTTAGATTAGGGGATAGCACAGTACTGGGGTAATAGGTATTATACTAGGGGAGAGCGGAGTATTGGGGTAATATGTATTATACTAGGGGAGAGCGGAGTATTGGGGTAATAGGTATTATACTAGGGGAGAGCGGAGTATTGGGGTAATATGTATTATACTAGGGGAGAGCGGAGTATTGGGGTAATAGGTATTATACTAGGGGAGAGCACAGTACTGGGGTATTAGACTAGAGGAGAGAGCAGAGTACTCGGGTAATAGGTATTAGACTAGGGTAGAGCACAGTACTGGGGTAATAGGTATTAGACTAGGGTAGAGCACAGTACTGGGGTATTAGACTAGGGGAGAGAGCACAGTACTCGGGTAATAGGTATTAGACTAGGAGAGAGCGCAGTACTGGGGTATTAGACTAGAGGAGAGAGCGCAGTACCGGGGTAATAGGTATTAGACTAGGAGAGAGTGCAGTACTGGGGTAATAGGTATTATACTAGGAGAGCGCAGTACTGGGGTAATAGGTATTAGACTTAGATTAGGGGATAGCACAGTACTGGGGTAATAGGTATTTGACTAGGGGAGAGCACAGTACTGGGGTAATATGTATTATACTAGGGGAGAGCGGAGTATTGGGGTAATAGGTATTACACTAGGGGAGAGCACAGTACTGGGGTATTAGACTAGAGGAGAGAGCAGAGTACTCGGGTAATAGGTATTAGGGGAATTGGCTATAGGTACACATCTGAGTCTGTGGGCAGCATACTTGCTGTCTGGCTGGGGGTAGCTGACAGTGATACATTACACATCAGGAGGAGTATGGGTGGGTGGGACTACAGGGGGGGGGGTATATCTAGGTGTCAGGGACCCTGTTGCGTCCCTGCTCCCTGCACACTACTCTGTCTCTCCATGATGCTGCGTCTCCTCCTGATCCTGTGTGTCGTGGGCTGTAGCTTACAGAGAGGTGAGTGGGGTCTCCCCATGTGTGTGTGTGTGTATATATACATATATATTGTAATACACCAAGACTATATATATATTACACCAAGATGCTATATGTGTGGTGTGTGTGTATGATGAGAACTGGACGGTATCCAGTTTGGAACAGCTGTCGGGTCAGCTGAGATGTGTAGAGCCAATTGTTATTATGCTGTAAAACAACTTCAACTTTAACTGAGTGCTGGTCTACCTCCTTTCCCTCTGCAAGGTTGGGTAAGCAGTAGCGCACGCAGGGGGGGTTTCTGAGTACCCAGAAACCCCCCCAGGAGTCTAAGGGCCCTAGGCTGAAAGCTGAGGGTCCCCTCTTTCCATGGATACAAGAATTTTAAAAATCGTCCCTTGGGATCCGGAGATATCTGACTTCAAAACAGTGGTCCCCATCCAAGCCTGTTAATTGCTCTTCCCAGTCAGATATTTCAGGTTCTGTCTGACTTAGTGTTTTTCTGAGGCTATATTCCAAAAGCTGGGACTCTCCCCCTATGATGGACACTAGTAGCTTGTCTCTACTGTGCCCAGAACCAGAGATATCAGCCTTCCAGCAGCTGGTTACTTCTCCAGCTCCACACACCTGGTATGTAGTTTTATATTCTCGTTGGCAGATTGCTCTGCCTCCTGAACTCTGATCCCCTAGTCCCCAATACCATTTGGTAGGTGGGATTCTCTAGTTTTAATTCCATTATAATCTAAGAAATCTATTTCTGGGAACTGGAGATATCTGCAGTCAAGCAAGCTGTCCTCCCACCAGATAATTATGAATAATAAGCCCACTCCACTATACACCCCTCCTCTGCATATTAAACATCCTCTACCACCCTGGAAGTTATGTATCAGGGCCCCTTCATTCAGCCCAATGCCTTCTCACACCCCATCTCCCACCATCTGTGCAGTAAAGGGGTAATTAGTGGAAATTACTGATCCAGGCCCTACATGCTAAGCGGTTGATATAATAACCCCTACCAGTCACGGGACATCAAAACTTCCCCCACCCCTACCGCTGGAGGATCGTTAGGGGCCCCAATACATTGCTATGCCCAGGGGTCTACACTGCTGGTATGTATGTGTGTATGTGTGTATGTATGTGTGTATATTATTATTATTATTATTTACATACATTTGGTCTATCTATAATACTTTAACTGACCCGGCATATACTGGGTCACCTAAGTGTCCAACTCCGTGCTTTGCTCCGCCCCTCTGGAAACCCCCTTCTGAAAATCCTGCGTTTGCCACTGGTAAGTGCTACTATATACAGTACAGGTGGAGTATCCCGTATCCAAAATGCTCGGGACCAGGAGAATTTTGGATAACGGATTATTCCGTATTTCAGAATATTTTTATATTTCAATGATGTATCGGGAGGTATCTTGCATTTATGCTGTATAAACACATCAACCACATAAAATGCACACAAATATATTTTATTTGTTCAAAAAACAAGATTTCAAAACATGAAACAAAATTTGTGTCCTACCTCTGATATTGAATTTAAATGCAAAGCAATCATTGTCTTGCACATATGTAGTGCCAGTTACATATCATGTCCTCAGTAGTGCCAGTTACATATCATGTCCTCAGTAGTGCCAGTTACATATCATGTCCTCAGTAGTGCCAGTTACATATCATGTCCTCAGTAGTGCCAGTTACATATCATGTCCTCAGTAGTGCCAGTTACATATCATGTCCTCAGTAGTGCCAGTTACATATCATGTCCTCAGTAGTGCCAGTTACATATCATGTCCCCAGTAGTGCCAGTTACATATCATGTCCTCAGTAGTGCCAGTTACATATCATGTCCTCAGTAGTGCCAGTTACATATCATGTCCCCAGTTGTGCCAGTAACATATCATGTCCTCAGTAGTGCCAGTAACATATCATGTCCCCAGTAGTGCCAGTTACATATCATGTCCCCAGTAGTGCCAGTTACATATCATGTCCCCAGTAGTGCCAGTTACATATCATGTCCCCAGTAGTGCCAGTTCCATATCATGTCCCCAGTAGTGCCAGTTACACATCATGTCCCCAGTAGTGACAGTTACATATAATGTCCCCAGTAGTGCCAGTTCCATATCATGTCCCCAGTAGTGCCAGTTACATATCATGTCCCCAGTAGTGCCAGTTACATATCATGTCCTCAGTAGTGCTGTTACAGATGTCCCCAGTAGTGCCAGTTACATATCATGTCCTCAGTAGTGCTGTTACAGATGGCCCCAGTAGTGCCAGTTACATATCATGTCATCAGTAGTGCTGTTACAGATGTCCCCAGTAGTGCCAGTTCCATATCATGTCCCCAGTAGTGCCAGTTACATATCATGTCCCCAGTAGTGCCAGTTACATATCATGTCCTCAGTAGTGCTGTTACAGATGTCCCCAGTAGTGCCAGTTACATATCATGTCCTCAGTAGTGCTGTTACAGATGGCCCCAGTAGTGCCAGTTACATATCATGTCATCAGTAGTGCTGTTACAGATGTCCCCAGTAGCGCCAGTTACATATCATAGCCTCAGTAGTGCCAGTTACATATAATTTCCTCAGTAGTGCTGTTACAGATGTCCCAAGTAGTGCCAGTTACATATCATTTCCTCAGTAGTGCTGTTACAGATGGCCCCAGTAGTGCCAGTTACATACTGTATGATGTCATCAGTAGTGCTGTTACAGATGGCCCCAGTAGTGCCAGTTACATATCATGTCATCAGTAGTGCTGTTACAGATGGCCCCAGTAGTGCCAGTTACATATCATGTCATCAATAGTGCTGTTACAGATGGCCCCAGTAGTGCCAGTTACATATCATGTCATCAGTAGTGCTGTTACAAATGTTCCCAGTGAGTTTTTAGCAAAAAAAAATAGTTTTTGTCACTTTCTGAAGTGTATGGTTTTCGGAATAATTCAGATAACGGATATTTGGATCTATACCGGCAGGAGTATACGGTATAGATGTACAGGAATACCGTATACTTCTGCTGGTATAGATGTATGGGAATACCGTATACTCCTGCCGGTATAGATGTACGGGAATACCGTATACTCCTACCGGTATAGATGTACGGGAATACCGTATACTCCTGCCGGTATAGATGTACGGGAATACCGTATACTCCTGCCGGTATAGATGTACGGGAATACCGTATACTTCTGCCGGTATAGATGTACGGGAATACGTATACTCCTGCCGGTATAGATGTATGGGAATACCGTATACTCCTGCCGGTGTAGATGTATGGGAATACCGTATACTCCTGCCGGTATAGATGTACGGGAATACCGTATACTCCTGCCGGTATAGATGTACGGGAATACCGTATACTCCTGCCGGTCTCTCTGCAGTTATGGGACTGTGCTGCTGATTATCGATCTGTGCTCGGAGGTGCGGCGCTGGTCTCTGGCTCCGATGTCAAGATGAAAGCGTTATATTATCTCTAGCTGCTAATACTAAGTGGATACAAACTATGGATGTAATAGGGGGTCACAAATCAATTGCGGTTTCTGGTGATTTTTTAGTAATGGGAGTGTGGGATTTTTTAGTAAAAAAAAAAAAAAAGGGGGGACCCCTTTATTGGGGGAGTCCCCACCTCCCACAGGTACCGCATCCTCATGTTCTAAAATAATCACACCCTATTACTTCTAGCCCTATATGATTGGTTAACGATATGGACCATAATGATAATAACGATCACCCCTATATCATTACAGTTATATGTAGTGACTGCACTAATGTGTGTTATATATCACCCAGGTGTATACGGCCACTACATACTGTATCTTCCAACTGTCATTGGTAAGAAATCGGAACCAGTCGCATCCAGTGGGCATGGCTTCGGGCTGAGTGGGCATAGCCTAGTGTAGCGCCCCCATTTTTGCCACTTTAGGGGCATGCCCAGCATTTCCCTAGCAGCTGGCAACCCCCTTGCCTGCCCTACCTCCTTGCTGCTTGCTCCCACAACATCTCTTCAGTGATCAACGGCTGCTCTGATTCTCTGATCTCCGGCTCCCCCCAACTGCCCCCACTCCCCCCACCGGGACATTGTCACACATGGGAGGAACAGTGGGACGGTCTCCAAATACCAGGACTGTCCCGCTGTATATATGTAACATTAATCACTGACAGACCCTCTACACCAAGACAGACCATAGCCTAACCCTAACCTAACTACACAAAGACAGGCCGTATCCTGACCCACAGAACCCCAAACCCTCTACACCAAGACAGACTGTAGCCTGACCCTCACCCCAAACCCTCTACACCAAGACAGGCCGTAGCCTGACCCTCACCCCAAACCCTCTACACCAAGACACACCATAGCCTGACCCTCACCCCCAAATCCTCTATACCAAGACAGAGTGTAGCCTGACCCTCACCCCAAACCCTCTACACCAAGACAGGCCGTATCCTGACCCTCACCCCCAAACCCTCTACACCAAGACAGACCATAGCCTGACCCACACCCCCAAACCCTCTACACCAAGACAGACCATAGCCTGACCCACACCCCCAAACCCTCTACACCAATACAGGCCGTATCCTGACCCTCACCCCCAAACCCTCTACACCAAGACAGAGTGTAGCCTGATCCTCACCCCAAACCCTCTACACCAAGACAGGCCGTATCCTGACCCACACCCCCAAACCCTCTACATCAAGACAGACCATAGCCTGACCCACACCCCCAAACCCTCTACACCAAGACAGGCCGTATCCTGACCCTCACCCCAAACCCTCTACACCAAGACAGACCATAGCCTGACCCCCCCCCTTAAACCCTCTGCACCAAGACAGACCATAGCCTGACCCACACCCCCAAACCCTCTACACCAAGACAGACCATAGCCTGACCCTCACCCCAAACCCTCTACACCAAGACAGACCATATCCTGACCCTCACCCCAAACCCTCTACACCAAGACAGGCCGTATCCTGACCCTCACCCCAAACCCTCTACACCAAGACACACCATAGCCTGACCCTCACCCCCAAATCCTCTATACCAAGACAGAGTGTAGCCTGACCCTCACCCCAAACCCTCTACACCAAGACAGGCCGTATCCTGACCCTCACCCCAAACCCTCTACACCAAGACAGACCATAGCCTGACCCTCACCCCCAAACCCTCTACACCAAGACAGACCAAAGCCTGACCCACACCCCAAATCCTCTACGCCAAGACACACCATAGCCTGACCCTCACCCCCAAATCCTCTACACCAAGACAGAGTGTAGCCTGACCCTCACCCCAAACCCTCTACACCAAGACAGGCCGTATCCTGACCCTCACCCCAAACCCTCTACACCAAGACAGACCATAGCCTGACCCTCACCCCCAAACCCTCTACACCAAGACAGACGCCTGAGCCTCACCCCAAACCCTCTACACCAAGACAGACCATAGCCTGACCCTAACCTAACTACACCAAGACAGGCCGTATCCTGACCCTCACCCCAAACCCTCTGCACCAAGACAGGCCTTATCCTGACCCTCACCCCAAACCCTCTGCACCAAGACAGGCCTTATCCTGACCCTCACCCCAAACCCTCTGCACCAAGACAAACCATAGCCTAACCCTAACCTAACTACACCAAGACAGGCCGTATCCTGACCCTCACCCAAACCCTCTACACCAGGGCTGGGCAATAGTGGCCATCCAGCTGTTGATGAACTACACATCCCAGGATGCTTTGCATTAGTTTTGCTATGTGGCCATGCTGAAACTGATGCAAGGCATGCTGGTATGTGTAGTTCATCAACATCTGGAGGGCCGCTATTGCCCAGCCCTGCTCTACACCAAGACAGGCCGTATCCTGACCCTCTCCCCAAACCCTCTACACCAAGACAGACCATAGCCTGACCCTCACCCCCAAACCCTCTACACCAAGACAGACCGTAGCCTGACCCTCACCCCAAACCCTCTACACCAATACAGACCATAGCCTAACCCTAACCTAACTACACCAAGACAGACCGTATCCTGACCCTCACCCCAAACCCTCTACACCAAGACAGGCCGTATCCTGACCCTAACCCCAAACCCTCTACACCAAGACAGGCCGTATCCTGACCCACTCCCCAAACCCTCTACATCAAGACAGGCTGTATCCTGACCCTCACCCCAAATCCTCTACACCAAGACAGACCGTAGCCTGACCCTCACCCCAAACCCTCTACACCCAGACAGACCGTAGCCTGACCCTCACCCTAAACCCTCTACACCAAGACAGGCCATAGCATGACCCTAACTCTCTACACCAAGACAGGCCGTATCCTGACCCTCACCCCCAAACCCTCTACACCGACACAGACCCTATCCTGACCCTCACCCCCAAACCCTCTACACCAAGACAGGCCGTATCCTGACCCACTCCCCAAACCCTCTACACCAAGACAGGCTGTATCCTGACCCTCACCCCAAATCCTCTACACCAAGACAGACCGTAGCCTGACCCTCACCCCAGACCCTCTACACCCAGACAGACCATAGCCTGACCCACACCCTAAACCCTCTACACCAAGACAGGCCATATCCTGACCCTAATCCTAAACTCTCTACACCAAGACAGGCCATAGCATGACCCTAACTCTCTACACCAAGACAGGCCATATCCTGACCCTAACCCCAAACCCTCTACACCGACACAGACCCTATCCTGACCCTCACCCCCAAACCCTTTACACCAAGACAGACCGTATCCTGACCCTCACCCCAAACCCTCTACACAAAGACAGGCCATATCCTGACCCTAACCCCAAACCCTCTACACCAAGACAGGCCGTATCCTGACCCTCAGCCCAAACCCTCTACACAAAGACAGACTGTAGCCTGACCCTAACCCCAAACCCTTCATACCAAGACAGGCCGTATCCTGACCCTCACCCCAAACCCTCTACACCAAGACAGGCCATTTCCTGACCCTCACCCCAAACCCTCTACACCAAGACAGGCCATATCCTGACCCTAACCCCAAACCCTCTACACCAAGACAGGCCGTATCCTGACCCTCACCCCAAACCCTCTACACCAAGACAGGCCATAGCATGACCCTCACCCCAAACCCTCTACACAAAGACAGGCCGTATCCTGACCCTAACCCCAAACCCTCTACACCAAGACAGGCCGTATCCTGACCCTCACCCCAAACCCTCTACACCAAGACAGGCCATAGCATGACCCTCACCCCAAACCCTCTACACCAAGACAGGCCATTTCCTGACCCTCACCCCAAACCCTCTACACCAAGACAGGCCATATCCTGACCCTAACCCCAAACCCTCTACACCAAGACAGGCCGTATCCTGACCCTCACCCCAAACCCTCTACACCAAGACAGGCCATAGCATGACCCTCACCCCAAACCCTCTACACCAAGACAGGCCATATCCTGACCCTAACCCCACACCCTCTACACCAAGACAGGCCATATCCTGACCCTCACCCCAAACCCTCTACACCAAGACAGGCCGTATCCTGACCCTCACCCCAAACCCTCTACACCAAGACAGGCCGTATCCTGACCCTCACCCCAAACCCTCTACACCAAGACAGGCCGTATCCTGACCCTCACCCCAAACCCTCTACACCAAGACAGGCCGTATCCTGACCCTCACCCCAAACCCTCTACACCAAGACAGGCCGTATCCTGACCCTCACCCCCAAACCCTCTACACCAAGACAGACTGTAGCCTGACCCTCACCCCCAAACCCTCTACACCAAGACAGGCCGTATCCTGACCCTCACCCCAAACCCTCTACACCAAGACAGGCCATATCCTGACCCTCACCCCAAACCCTCTACACCAAGACAGGCCATAGCATGACCCTCACCCCAAACCCTCTACACCAAGACAGGCCGTATCCTGACCCTCACCCCAAACCCTCTACACCAAGACAGGCCGTATCCTGACCCTCACCCCCAAACCCGCTACACCAAGACAGACCATAGCCTGACCCTCACCCCCAAACCCGCTACACCAAGACAGACCATAGCCTGACCCTCACCCCAAACCCGCTACACCAAGACAGGCCATAGCATGACACTCACCCCAAACCCTCTACACCAAGACAGGCCATAGCATGACACTCACTCCAATTGTACTCTATGATGTAGCACACGCTGTCTTCTCACAAGGAATGTCTGAGGGGAGGGTGTCACTTCGCACCTTCCTAGCAGTCTTCCTGTTGGTACATCCATAGGCCTTCTTAGGATGCAGGTGAGAAAACACACAGCAGAGAGACAGGAGGAGAACAAGAGACAGCAGGAGAGACCGCAGTTAGAGACTTCCCATCTCCTGGCTTTGTGATATAGGTTATATTATATGAGGAACTATCGGGGACTGAGTGTCCATGCTGGGACTACTGCTTCTCCTATATACTGGCACATATGGTTTATGGGACCTCTGAATCTGTCTAATAAGTGACTATAGGTGGGCAGACTGGTACACCGGGCATGTCTGCCAATGCTTGGCCAGCTCTTGTGTCTTACTGATATCTTATATCATCTTCTGTGTACCCAGGTGTGAAACCTCAGAAGAGCGCAGGAGGGAATCCGCTGTACCCATCCGAGTATGCCAGGGGTAAGAACACACCATGCCCACCATTCATATATTACCCCCATCCTGGCACTTAAACCCTCAACCTAATACTATACTGCCTGATTCCAACATTATTCCCTGCCTAATACATAATGTACACTAATTATTATTTATTTATTAACAGTTTCTGATATAGCGCACACATATTCCGCAGCGCTGTACAGAGAATATTATTACCAGTTATTATATAGCGCACACATATTCCGCAGCGCTGTACAGAGAATATTATTACCAGTTATTATATAGCGCACACATATTCCACAGCGCTGTACAGAGACTATTATTACCAGTTATTATATAGCGCACACATATTCCGCAGCGCTGTACAGAGACTATTATTACCAGTTATTATATAGCGCACACATATTCCACAGCGCTGTACAGAGACTATTATTACCAGTTATTATATAGCGCACACATATTCCGCAGCGCTGTACAGAGACTATTATTACCAGTTATTATATAGCGCACACATATTCCGCAGCGCTGTACAGAGAATATTACCAGTTATTATATAGCGCACACATATTCCACAGCGCTGTACAGAGACTATTATTACCAGTTATTATATAGCGCACACATATTCCGCAGCGCTGTACAGAGAATATTACAGGTTATTATATAGCGCACACATATTCCACAGCGCTGTACAGAGACTATTATTACCAGTTATTATATAGCGCACACATATTCCACAGCGCTGTACAGAGACTATTATTACCAGTTATTATATAGCGCACACATATTCCGCAGCGCTGTACAGAGGATATTATGACCAGTTGTTATATAGCGCACACATATTCCGCAGCGCTGTACAGAGACTATTATTACCAGTTATTATATAGCGCACACATATTCCACAGCGCTGTACAGAGACTATTATTACTAGTTATTATATAAGGCACACATATTCCGCAGCGCTGTACAGAGACTATTATTACCAGTTATTATATAGCGCACACATATTCCGCAGCGCTGTACAGAGACTATTATTACTAGTTATTATATAAGGCACACATATTCCGCAGCGCTGTACAGAGACTATTATTACCAGTTATTATATAGCGCACACATATTCCGCAGCGCTGTACAGAGAATATTATTACCAGTTAGTTTATAGCGCACACATATTCCACAGCGCTGTACAGAGAATATTATTACCAGTTATTTATATAGCGCACACATATTCCGCAGCGCTGTACAGAGAATATTATTAACAGTTATTATATAGCGCACACATATTCCGCAGCGCTGTACAGAGACTATTATTACCAGTTATTACATAGCGCACACATATTCCACAGCGCTGTACAGAGCATATTATTACCAGTTATTATATAGCGCACACATATTCCGCAGCGCTGTACAGAGACTATTATTACTAGTTATTATATAAGGCACACATATTCCGCAGCGCTGTACAGAGACTATTATTACCAGTAATTATATAGCGCACACATATTCCACAGCGCTGTACAGAGACTATTATTGTTAATTAACATGGAGAAAAAAGAAGACTCTTTTTTGGGGGCACTCTTAGACAGTTATTTGCATATACATGTATGCAAATACAGATATACCTGTAAATTACCAAAATATGTGGAAAAATGTATTGTTGTATGTATTATTATTACTTTAAAAACTTAGCTTTTAATATTCTTAATTTTTAATATAGGTGGTAATACACACAAATTATGACAATAAAGTTAAAAGATGCACTGTGACTCACTGGTCGCGTCTGGGAAACCGCTAAATTTCGCTCAGGATTTGGGCGAAAGGGTGTAGCCTACTGCATATATCTTCGTATCACCTGTTGTCCTAAGTTGCGTCAACTACCAGGACTTGGTGTATGTTGTAGCTCTACGGAGAGAGGTAAAGTAAACTGAAAAATAGTTTGCTGGTGTCTATACCTCACCCAGATTTCTATAATTCACCATCATACATTTAGAGGATGGTGGTAAAGAAAATATGGGGAGAGCCTCCGCAAATGAAAGATAGAAGATTGGCCGTAGTACCTTCTGCTGCTCGTTCAGTCGAGCCGTATATTCACTGTTGCTAGATTCAGCATTGCAGTGCAGATATGCGGGCGATTTTGCGAGTGAGAGGATTAATTATCCTTTAGTAGGAAGTTTTAGAGAGTTTAGAGAGTGTTGCTAGAGAAAGAGAGAGATAAAGTAGTAAAACCAGATAGATTGGCAGTGTCTATACCTCACCCAATTTCTACTGTTCCACCATCACAAATTTGGAGGATGGTGGATGAGAGAGTCGGGGAGAGCCTCTGCAATAGAAATATAGTAAGAGATTGGCCAAAGTGCCTTCTGCTGCTCAATTGGATCCGGCTGCTCACTCACTGTTATTCAGTTGAACATTGCAGTGTCTTGATGCTGCCAGTTCCTGAGAGTGAGAGAGGCTGAATTACCCCAATTGTAGGGATTTGAGGGTTAAAAAGAGAAGGAGGAGGTAGGTGGAATATGGTAGAGATAATTTCACTATAAGAGGTGTTCTTAGTAGCGAAAATATGTGGTGTTCTAATGCATATATACGAAAACACCAACTCTTATGTGGGTTATATTATTTGCTAGCCCAGGATTTCATTGCAGGGTCCAATATTGCTTATTTTTATGTATCGCGCTCTATGCACACGGAGCAGATTTTTAAGAAAGTGGCTACACAGTCTCTACAAAGGCCACTGGACCGTGGCTACAATGAGGGGACAGTTATTATTTGTTTACCCACAAAAAACATGCTGCGTAGCTGAGCTGCAGACATATATACCACTAGTATCTTTCCAATGAAAATTTTTTTTTAGTGGTTTACAGACATGGTTTACAGCAAAAACTTTTTTTATAGTAGCTAGAGAGGACCTGCGGTTATAATATGCTGCCCCAACAGGGGTTCCACATAGGCAGAGAAACTTTTATAAGAGTAAACATAGGTGCATTATGAGCACTGTGCAGAGGGATAGAATAATAGACACACTGTGTCCCGTTTTTAAGGTTTATGTTGCCATAATACGTGCATTTAGCAACAAAATTACACAAAGGTCGACACAGAGCAGAGAAATGTACCAAAGAAAATAATAAATACACATTAGCATGTTTTTTGTGGGTAAACAAATAATAACTGTCCCCTCATTGTAGCCACGGTCCAGTGGCCTTTGTAGAGACTGTGTAGCCACTTTCTTAAAAATCTGCTCCGTGTGCATAGAGCGCGATACATAAAAATAAGCAATATTGGACCCTGCAATGAAATCCTGGGCTAGCAAATAATATAACCCACATAAGAGTTGGTGTTTTCGTATATATGCATTAGAACACCACATATTTTCGCTACTAAGAACACCTCTTATAGTGAAATTATCTCTACCATATTCCACCTACCTCCTCCTTCTCTTTTTAACCCTCAAATCCCTACAATTGGGGTAATTCAGCCTCTCTCACTCTCAGGAACTGGCAGCATCAAGACACTGCAATGTTCAACTGAATAACAGTGAGTGAGCAGCCGGATCCAATTGAGCAGCAGAAGGCACTTTGGCCAATCTCTTACTATATTTCTATTGCAGAGGCTCTCCCCGACTCTCTCATCCACCATCCTCCAAATATGTGATGGTGGAACAGTAGAAATTGGGTGAGGTATAGACACTGCCAATCTATCTGGTTTTACTACTTTATCTCTCTCTTTCTCTAGCAACACTCTCTAAACTCTCTAAAACTTCCTACTAAAGGATAATTAATCCTCTCACTCGCAAAATCGCCCGCATATCTGCACTGCAATGCTGAATCTAGCAACAGTGAATATACGGCTCGACTGAACGAGCAGCAGAAGGTACTACGGCCAATCTTCTATCTTTCATTTGCGGAGGCTCTCCCCATATTTTCTTTACCACCATCCTCTAAATGTATGATGGTGAATTATAGAAATCTGGGTGAGGTATAGACACCAGCAAACTATTTTTCAGTTTACTTTACCTCTCTCCGTAGAGCTACAACATACACCAAGTCCTGGTAGTTGACGCAACTTAGGACAACAGGTGATACGAAGATATATGCAGTAGGCTACACCCTTTCGCCCAAATCCTGAGCGAAATTTAGCGGTTTCCCAGACGCGACCAGTGAGTCACAGTGCATCTTTTAACTTTATTGTCATAATTTGTGTGTATTACCACCTATATTAAAAATTAAGAATATTAAAAGCTAAGTTTTTAAAGTAATAATAATACATACAACAATACATTTTTCCACATATTTTGGTAATTTACAGGTATATCTGTATTTGCATACATGTATATGCAAATAACTGTCTAAGAGTGCCCCCAAAAAAGAGTCTTCTTTTTTCTCCATGTTAATTAACATTTATTTCTGACTCTGGGGAGCACCTCCAACCTATAAATATAAAAGGATCTTTCACCCCTTTTCTCCTTTGAGAAAAGGAACTCCTTTTGAGATATCAGTGTGATAGGATTTGGATTTATATTACAATACTCACTCCACGCATTAAAAAATCTTTTCGACATTTTAAGTTTATACAGTGGAGTATCCAGTGCGGGACCCAAACAAAAACGTATCAGACTATTATTACCAGTTATTATATAGCGCACACATATTCCACAGCGCTGTACAGAGACTATTATTACCAGTTATTATATAGCGCACACATATTCCACAGCGCTGTACAGAGACTATTATTACCAGTTATTATATAGCGCACACATATTCCACAGCACTGTACAGAGAATATTATTACTAGTTATTATATAGCGTACACATATTCCGCAGCGCTGTACAGAGACTATTATTACCAGTTATTATATAGCGCACACATATTCCACAGCACTGTACAGAGATTATTATTACCAGTTATTATATAGTGACCACATATTCCACAGCGCTGTACAGAGATTATTATTACCAGTTATTATATAGCGCACACATATTCCACAGCGCTGTACAGAGATTATTATTACCAGTTATTATATAGCGCACACATATTCCGCAGTGCTGTACAGAGACTATTACCAGTTATTATATAGCGCACACATATTCCGCAGCGCTGTACAGAGATTATTATTACCAGTTATTATATAGCGCACACAAATTCCACAGCGATGTACAGAGAATATTATTACCAGTTATTATATAGCACACACATATTCCGCAGCGCTGTACAGAGACTATTATTACCAGTTATTATATAGCGCACACATATACTGCAGCGCTGTACAGAGACTATTATTACCAGTTATTTATATAGCGCACACATATTCCGCAGCGCTGTACAGAGACTATTATTACCAGTTATTATATAGCGCACACATATTCCACAGCGCTGTACAGAGAATATTATTACCAGTTATTATATAGCGCACACATATTCTACAGAGCTGTACAGAGACTATTATTATTAGTTATTATATAGCGCACACATATACTGCAGCGCTGTACAGAGACTATTATTACCAGTTATTATATAGCACACATATTCCGCAGCGCTGTACAGAGACTATAATTACCAGTTATTATATAGCACACACATATTCCGCAGCGCTTTACAGAGACTATTATTACCAATTATTATATAGCGCACACATATTCCGCAGCGCTGTACAGAGATTATTATTACCAGTTATTATATAGCGCACACATATTCCGCAGCGCTGTACAGAGACTATTATTTCCAGTTATTATGTAGCGCACACATATTCTGCAGCGCTGTACAGGGACTATTATTTCCAGTTATTATATAGCGCACACATATTCCGCAGCGATGTACAGAGGATATTATTACCAGTTATTATATAGCGCACACATATTCTGCAGCGCTGTACAGAGGATATTATTACCAGTTATTATATAGCGCACACATATTCCGCAGCGCTGTACAGAGGATATTATTACCAGTTATTATATAGCGCACACATATTCACCAGCGCTGTACAGAGAGTATTATTACCAGTTATTATATAGCGCACACATATTCTGCAGCGCTGTACAGAGACTATGATTACCAGTTATTATATAGCGCACACATATACTGCAGCGCTGTAGAGAGACTATTATTACCAGTTATTTATATAGGGCACACATATTCCACAGCGCTGTACAGAGACTATTATTACCAGTTATTATATAGCGCACACATATTCCGCAGCACTGTACAGAGACTATTATTACCAGTTATTTATATAGGGCACACATATTCCGCAGCGCTGTACAGAGGATATTATTACCAGTTATTATATAGCGCACACATATTCCGTAGCACTGTACAGAGACTATTATTACCAGTTATTTATATAGCGCACACATATTCCGCAACGCTGTACAGAGATTATTATTACCAGTTATTATATAGCACACACATATTCCGCAGCGCTGTACAGAGACTATTATTACCAGTTATTTTATAGCGCACACATATTCCGCAGCGCTGTACAGAGTATAGTTGAACATTCACATCAGTCCCTGTCCCAGTGGAGCTTACAGTCTATATTCCCTACCACATGTACACGCACACATAGACATTCTAGGGTTAATTAAACCCACGCAAACATGAGGAGAATATACAAACTCCACACAGTTAGAGCCATGGTGGGGATAGAACCCATGACCTCAGTGCTGTGCGGCATTAATGTAACCATTACACCATCCGTGCTGCCCTGTATATATAACACATGGTGGGGATAGAACCCGTGACCTCAGCGCTGTGAGGCAGTAATGCTAACCATTACACCGTCCGTACTGCCCCGTATATATATAACACATGGTGGGGATAGAACCCGTGACCTCAGCACTGTGAGGCAGTAATACTAACCATTACACCGTCCGTACTGCCCCCTATATATAACACATAGTGGGGATAGAACCCATGACCTCAGTGCTGTGAGGCAGTAATGTTAACCATTACACCCTCCGTACTGCCCTGTATATATAACACATGGTGGGGATAGAACCCGTGACCTCAGCACTGTGACGCAGTAATACTAACCATTACACCGTCCGTACTGCCCCCTATATATAACACATAGTGGGGATAGAACCCATGACCTCAGCGCTGTGCGGCAGTAATGTAACCATTACACCGTCCGTACTGCCCCGTATATATAACACATGGTGGGGATAGAACCCATGACCTTAGCGCTGTGAGGCAATAATGTAACCATTACACCATCCGTACTGCCCTGTATATATAACACATGGTGGGGATAGAACCCATGACCTCAGTGCTGTGAGGCAGTAATACTAACCATTACACCATCCGTACTGCCCCGTATATATAACACATGGTGGGGATAGAACCCATGACCTCAGTGCTGTGAGGCAGTAATGCTAACCATTACACCGTCCGTACTGCCCCGTGTATATATAACACATGGTGGGGATAGAACCCATGACCTCAGTGCTGTGAGGCAGTAATGCTAACCATTACACCGTCCGTACTGCCCAATATATATAACACATGGTGGGGATAGAACCCATGACCTCAGTGCTGTGAGGCAGTAATGTAACCATTACACCATCCGTACTGCCCCGTATATATAACACATGGTGGGGATAGAACCCATGACCTCAGCGCTGTGAGGCAGTAATACTAACCATTACATCATCCGTACTGCCCCGTATATATAACACATGGTGGGGATAGAACCCATGACCTCAGTGCTGTGAGGCAGTAATGCTAACCATTACACCATCCGTACTGCCCTGTATATATAACACATGGTGGGAATAGAACCCATGACCTCAGTGCTGTGAGGCAGTAATACTAACCATTACATCAACCGTACTGCCCCGTATATATAACACATGGTGGGAATAGAACCCATGACCTCAGCGCTGTGAGGCAGTAATACTAACCATTACACCATCCGTACTGCCCTGTATATATAACACATGGTGGGGATAGAACCCATGACCTCAGCGCTGTGAGGCAGTAATACTAACCATTACATCATCCGTACTGCCCTGTATATATAACACATGGTGGGGATAGAACCCATGACCTCAGTGCTGTGAGGCAGTAATGCTATAACCATTACACCGTCCGTACTGCCCCTACTATACTGCATAGTACCAACACTGCCCCCTACACTATTCCCTGCCTAATACATACTGTGTACTATACTGCCTGATACCAACACTGCCCCCAGCCTACCCCTATACTATCCCCTGCCTTATACATATACTGCCTGATACCAACACTGCCCCCAGCCTGCCCCTTTACTATCCCCTGCCTTATACATATACTGCCTGATACCAACACTGCCCCCAGCCTGCCCCTTTACTATCCCCTGCCTTATACATATACTGCCTGATACCAACACTGCCCCCAGCCTGCCCCTTTACTATCCCCTGCCTTATACATATACTGCCTGATACCAACACTGCCCCCAGCCTGCCCCTATACTATCCCCTGCCTAATACATATACTGCCTGATACCAACACTGCCCCCAGCCTGTCCCTGCACTATCCCCTGTCTAATACATACTGTATACTATACTGCCTGATACCAACACTGCCCCTGCACTATCCCCTGTCTAATACATACTGTATACTATACTGCCTGATACTAACACTGCCCCCAGCCTGTCCCTATACTATCTATATTACACATGTATAATATTTATTTGTAATGTGCAGGAGCAGCGTCCCCACAACAGGGTGTACCCGGACCGCTGGCAGCCAAAGCTGGAGGTATGTGGGTATATCCTCACTAGCCGCACCCTCTTTAGACCCCTGTGCCAGCCTCATCTCCTTCTATACTCAGCGTCTGTGCCCCATGTGGTTGCCCTGGATGTCTGTGCCCCGTGTTGCTGCCATTGGCATCTGTGCCACATGCGGTTTCCCTTGGCATCTGTCAATGTGCCACATGCATTTGCCCTTGCAGTCTGTGCCCCGTGCAGTTGCCGTTGGTGTTCTGTGCCCCATGCAGTTGCCGTTGGTGTTCTGTGCCCCATGCAGTTGCCGTTGGTGTTCTGTGCCCCGTGCAGTTGCCGTTGGTGTTCTGTGCCCCATGCAGTTGCCGTTGGTGTTCTGTGCCCCATGCAGTTGCCGTTGGTGTTCTGTGCCCCATGCAGTTGCCGTTGGTGTTCTGTGCCCCATGCGGTTGCCACGGGTGTCTGTGCCCAGTGCGGTTACATAGTAACATAGTAATTAAAGCTGAAGTAAGACGTTAGTCCATCGAGTCCAACCTATGTAACATGTAGCTACTGACGTGAGTAAGTCATATCTATAGGATTCCCTTAGTAGCTGCATCCAGTTATAGTCATATCTGTAGGATTCCCTTAGTGGCTGCATCCAGTTATAGTCATATCTATAGGATTCCCTTAGTGGCTGCATCCAGTTATAGTCACATCTATAGGATTCCCTCAGTGGCTGCATCCAGTTATAGTCACATCTATAGGATTCCCTCAGTGGCTGCATCCAGTTATAGTCATATCTATAGGATTCCCTCAGTGGCTGCATCCAGTTATAGTCACATCTATAGGATTCCCTCAGTGGCTGCATCCAGTTATAGTCACATCTATAGGATTCCCTTAGTGGCTGCATCCAGTTATAGTCATATCTATAGGATTCCCTCAGTGGCTGCATCCAGTTATAGTCATATCTATAGGATTCCCTTAGTGGCTGCATCCAGTTATAGTCATATCTATAGGATTCCCTCAGTGGCTGCATCCAGTTATAGTCATATCTATAGGATTCCCTCAGTGGCTGCATCCAGTTATAGTCATATCTATAGGATTCCCTTAGTGGCTGCATCCAGTTATAGTCATATCTATAGGATTCCCTCAGTGGCTGCATCCAGTTATAGTCATATCTATAGGATTCCCTCAGTGGCTGCATCCAGTTATAGTCACATCTATAGGATTCCCTTAGTGGCTGCATCCAGTTATAGTCACATCTATAGGATTCCCTCAGTGGCTGCATCCAGTTATAGTCATATCTGTAGGATTCCCTTAGTGGCTGCATCCAGTTATAGTCACATCTATAGGATTCCCTCAGTGGCTGCATCCAGTTATAGTCACATCTATAGGATTCCCTTAGTGGCTGCATCCAGTTATAGTCATATCTATAGGATTCCCTCAGTGGCTGCATCCAGTTATAGTCACATCTATAGGATTCCCTCAGTGGCTGCATCCAGTTATAGTCACATCTATAGGATTCCCTCAGTGGCTGCATCCAGTTATAGTCACATCTATAGGATTCCCTCAGTGGCTGCATCCAGTTATAGTCACATCTATAGGATTCCCTTAGTGGCTGCATCCAGTTATAGTCACATCTATAGGATTCCCTTAGTGGCTGCATCCAGTTATAGTCATATCTATAGGATTCCCTCAGTGGCTGCATCCAGTTATAGTCACATCTATAGGATTCCCTCAGTGGCTGCATCCAGTTATAGTCACATCTATAGGATTCCCTCAGTGGCTGCATCCAGTTATAGTCACATCTATAGGATTCCCTCAGTGGCTGCATCCAGTTATTGTCACATCTATAGGATTCCCTATAGTGGCTGCATCCAGTTATAGTCATATCTATAGGATTCCCTCAGTGGCTGCATCCAGTTATAGTCATATCTATAGGATTCCCTCAGTGGCTGCATCCAGTTATAGTCATATCTATAGGATTCCCTCAGTGGCTGCATCCAGTTATAGTCACATCTGTAGGATTCCCTCAGTGGCTGCATCCAGTTATAGTCACATCTATAGGATTCCCTCAGTGGCTGCATCCAGTTATAGTCATATCTATAGGATTCCCTTAGTGGCTGCATCCAGTTATAGTCATATCTATAGGATTCCCTCAGTGGCTGCATCCAGTTATAGTCACATCTATAGGATTTCCTTAGTGGCTGCATCCAGTTATAGTCACATCTATAGGATTCCCTCAGTGGCTGCATCCAGTTATAGTCACATCTATAGGATTCCCTCAGTGGCTGCATCCAGTTATAGTCATATCTATAGGATTCCCTTAGTGGCTGCATCCAGTTATAGTCATATCTATAGGATTCCCTCAGTGGCTGCATCCAGTTATAGTCACATCTATAGGATTCCCTTAGTGGCTGCATCCAGTTATAGTCACATCTATAGGATTCCCTCAGTGGCTGCATCCAGTTATAGTCATATCTATAGGATTCCCTCAGTGGCTGCATCCAGTTATAGTCATATCTATAGGATTCCCTATAGTGGCTGCATCCAGTTATAGTCACATCTATAGGATTCCCTTAGTGGCTGCATCCAGTTATAGTCACATCTATAGGATTCCCTCAGTGGCTGCATCCAGTTATAGTCACATCTATAGGATTCCCTCAGTGGCTGCATCCAGTTATAGTCACATCTATAGGATTCCCTTAGTGGCTGCATCCAGTTATAGTCATATCTATAGGATTCCCTCAGTGGCTGCATCCAGTTATAGTCACATCTATAGGATTCCCTCAGTGGCTGCATCCAGTTATAGTCACATCTATAGGATTCCCTCAGTGGCTGCATCCAGTTATAGTCACATCTATAGGATTCCCTTAGTGGCTGCATCCAGTTATAGTCATATCTATAGGATTCCCTCAGTGGCTGCATCCAGTTATAGTCACATCTATAGGATTCCCTTAGTAGCTGCATCCAGTTATAGTCACATCTTTAGGATTCCCTCAGTGGCTGCATCCAGTTATAGTCATATCTATAGGATTCCCTTAGTGGCTGCATCCAGTTATAGTCATATCTATAGGATTCCCTCAGTGGCTGCATCCAGTTATAGTCATATCTATAGGATTCCCTCAGTGGCTGCATCCAGTTATAGTCATATCTATAGGATTCCCTTAGTGGCTGCATCCAGTTATAGTCATATCTATAGGATTCCCTCAGTGGCTGCATCCAGTTATAGTCACATCTATAGGATTCCCTTAGTGGCTGCATCCAGTTATAGTCACATCTATAGGATTCCCTTAGTGGCTGCATCCAGTTATAGTCATATCTATAGGATTCCCTCAGTGGCTGCATCCAGTTATAGTCATATCTGTAGGATTCCCTTAGTGGCTACATCCAGTTATAGTCATATCTGTAGGATTCCCTTAGTGGCTACATCCAGTTATAGTCATATCTGTAGGATTCCCTTAGTGGCTGCATCCAGTTATAGTCATATCTATAGGATTCCCTTAGTGGCTGCATCCAGTTATAGTCACATCTATAGGATTCCCTTAGTGGCTGCATCCAGTTATAGTCATATCTATAGGATTCCCTTAGTGGCTGCATCCAGTTATAGTCATATCTATAGGATTCCCTTAGTGGCTACATCCAGTTATAGTCATATCTGTAGGATTCCCTTAGTGGCTGCATCCAGTTATAGTCATATCTATAGGATTCCCTTAGTGGCTGCATCCAGTTATAGTCACATCTATAGGATTCCCTTAGTGGCTGCATCCAGTTATAGTCATATCTATAGGATTCCCTCAGTGGCTGCATCCAGTTATAGTCATATCTGTAGGATTCCCTTAGTGGCTACATCCAGTTATAGTCATATCTGTAGGATTCCCTTAGTGGCTACATCCAGTTATAGTCATATCTGTAGGATTCCCTTAGTGGCTGCATCCAGTTATAGTCATATCTATAGGATTCCCTTAGTGGCTGCATCCAGTTATAGTCACATCTATAGGATTCCCTTAGTGGCTGCATCCAGTTATAGTCATATCTGTAGGATTCCCTTAGTGGCTGCATCCAGTTATAGTCACATCTATAGGATTCCCTTAGTGGCTGCATCCAGTTATAGTCATATCTGTAGGATTCCCTCAGTGGCTGCATCCAGTTATAGTCATATCGGTACTCTTTACCTAGAACGGCGCCCGTCGTGCTGATCGCGGGTACATTTATGTATGGCCGCGACGCGACCGACGCGATGCCCGCGATTTCCCATTGAAACCAATGTTAAACATGAAAATCGTGTCGGTCGCGTCGCGGCCGGCCATAAATGTACCCACGATGCCCGCGACGCGATGCTCACGATTTCCCATAGGAATCAATGTTAAAAGGCGCGATGGACCCGATTTTAATGTTAAATGCCTCAATCCACCCGATTTGGCGATAGGAATCAATGTTAAATGGGCCACAGAGCCCATTAACCCTTAAATGTCCCCCCCAATTTTTAACGCCACCCCACGATCCACGCCAACCCGAAGCGTGGCGAGCGCAGCGAGCCCGCGAGGGGCGGCGGTACGCGTCCTCCGACCTTTTCATGCCCTACTATCCACGTCGGCGTGGTGTGAGAATATAATAGTGTGGCGAGCGCAGCGAGCCACCGAGCCCGAAGCGTGGCGAGCGCAGCGAGCCCCGCGAGGGGACGCGGATACCTTCACAGTTATGCGCGTCCCCTCGCGGGCTTCACAGGTGTCCGTGGCGACGCGGACACCTGTGAAGCCCGCGAGGGGACGCGTCTACCTGTGAAGGTATCCGCGTCCCCTCGCGGGGCTCGCTGCGCTCGCCACGCTTCGGGCTCGGTGGCTCGCTGCGCTCGCCACACTATTATATTCTCACACCACGCCGACGTGGATAGTAGGGCATGAAAAGGTCGGAGGACGCGTACCGCCGCCCCTCGCGGGCTCGCTGCGCTCGCCACGCTTCGGGTTGGCGTGGATCGTGGGGTGGCGTTAAAAATTGGGGGGGACATTTAACGGTTAATTGGCCCTATTTGGGCTGTGTGGCCCATTTTACATTGATTTCTATGCCCAAATCGGGTCCATTGAGGCATTTAAGTGTAAAATCGCGGTCAATCAGGCTTTTTAACATTGTTCCCTATGGGAAAATCGCGGTCATCGCGGTCATCGCGGCCATCCCGATTTACCCGCGATGCCCGCGATTACCGCGATGACCGCGATTTTTACCCACGACGACCGCGATTTCAATCGCTGGCGCCGTTCTAGGTAAAGAGTACCGTCATATCTATAGGATTCCCTTAGTGGCTGCATCCAGTTATAGTCACATCTATAGGATTCCCTCAGTGGCTGCATCCAGTTATAGTCACATCTGTAGGATTCCCTTAGTGGCTGCATCCAGTTATAGTCACATCTGTAGGATTCCCTTAGTGGCTGCATCCAGTTATAGTCACATCTATAGGATTCCCTCAGTGACTGCATCCAGTTATAGTCATATCTATAGGATTCCCTTAGTGGCTGCATCCAGTTATAGTCATATCTATAGGATTCCCTTAGTGGCTGCATCCAGTTATAGTCACATCTATAGGATTCCCTTAGTGGCTGCATCCAGTTATAGTCATATCTATAGGATTCCCTCAGTGGCTGCATCCAGTTATAGTCATATCTATAGGATTCCCTTAGTGGCTGCATCCAGTTATAGTCATATCTATAGGATTCCCTTAGTGGCTGCATCCAGTTATAGTCACATCTATAGGATTCCCTCAGTGGCTGCATCCAGTTATAGTCACATCTGTAGGATTCCCTTAGTGGCTGCATCCAGTTATAGTCATATCTATAGGATTCCCTTAGTGGCTGCATCCAGTTATAGTCATATCTATAGGATTCCCTTAGTGGCTGCATCCAGTTGTAATCATATCTGTAGGATTCCCTTAGTGGCTGCATCCAGTTATAGTCACATCTATAGGATTCCCTTAGTGGCTGCATCCAGTTATAGTCACATCTATAGGATTCCCTCAGTGGCTGCATCCAGTTATAGTCACATCTATAGGATTCCCTTAGTGGCTGCATCCAGTTATAGTCACATCTGTAGGATTCCCTTAGTGGCTGCATCCAGTTTTGATGTATATTCAGTAACAGTAGTTGCTGTAATCTCCCCACCGGCAATGAGTTCCAGAATGTTACTGCTCTAATGGTGAAGAATCCTCTTCTTAATTCAGTACGGAATCTCGTTTCCTCGAGCCTCAGTACATGCCCGCGTGTCCTAAGTATAGGCCTGTTACTGACCAATCATCTCCCAGTTCCATATCATTCCCAATCCTGTATGTGAACCTTAGGGCCTGTGCCCTGTGCGGTTGCCCTTGACGTCTGTGTCCCGTGCGGTTGCCCTTGGCGTCTGTGCCCCATGCGGTTGCCCTTGGCGTCTGTGCCCCATGCAGTTGCCCTTGGCGTCTGTGCCCGTGCAGTTGACCTTAGCATCTGTGCCCCATGCTGTTGCCCTTGGCTTCTGTGACCCATGCGGTTGCCCTTGGTGTTTGTGCCCTGTGCCGTTGCCCTTGGCGTCTGCGCCCCGTGTAGTAGACTACTGCTCTAGCTGCTGAATAATAAGTCTGTTATTTCTGCACACAGGAAAGTACCCCCAATACCCAGCTCAGGGGTATCAGCAGGGTCCAACTGGTAAGTAGCACACTGGGTCCCAGTAATACATGTGCAGATTATAGGGCGGGCAGACTGGCTCCCAGTTATACACGTGCAGATTACAGGGCGGTCAGACTGGCTCCCAGTTATACACGTGCAGATTACAGGGCGGTCAGACTGGCTCCCAGTTATACACGTGCAGATTACAGGGCGGGCAGACTGGCCCCCAGTTATACACGTGCAGATTACAGGGCGGGCAGACTGGCCCCCAGTTATACACGTGCAGATTACAGGGCGGTCAGACTGGCTCCCAGTAATACACGTGCAGATTACAGGGCGGTCAGACTGGCTCCCAGTTATACACGTGCAGATTACAGGGCGGTCAGACTGGCCCCCAGTTGTACACATGCAGATTACAGGGCGGTCACCCTGGCTCCCAGTTATACATGTGCAGATTACAGGGCGGTCAGACTGGCCCCCAGTTGTACACATGCAGATTACAGGGCGGTCACACTGGCTTCCAGTTATACACGTGCAGGTTACAGGGCGGTCAGACTGGCCCCCAGTTATACACGTGCAGGTAACAGGGCGGTCAGACTGGCTCCCAGTTATACACGTGCAGGTTACAGGGCGGTCAGACTGGCTCCCAGTTATACACGTGAAGGTTACAGGGCGGTCAGACTGGCTCCCAGTTATACACGTGCAGGTTACAGGGCGGTCAGACTGGCTCCCAGTTATACACGTGCAGATTACAGGGCAGTCAGACTGGCTCCCAGTTATACACATGCAGGTTACAGGGCGGTTCAGACTGGCTCCCAGTTATACACGTGCAGGTTAGAGGGCGGTCAGACTGGCCCCCAGTTATACACGTGCAGATTACAGGGCGGTCAGACTGGCCCCCAGTTGTACACATGCAGATTACAGGGCGGTCACACTGGCTCCCAGTTATACACGTGCAGATTACAGACTGGCCCCCAGTTATACACGTGCAGGTTACAGGGCGGTCACACTGGCCCCCAGTTATACACGTGCAGGTTACAGGGCGGTCACACTGGCTCCCAGTTATACACGTGCAGATTACAGGGCGGTCAGACTGGCTCCCAGTTATACACGTGCAGATTACAGGGCGGTCAGACTGGCTCCCAGTTATACACGTGCAGGTTACAGGGCGGTCAGACTGGCTCCCAGTTATACACATGCAGGTTACAGGGCGGTTCAGACTGGCTCCCAGTTATACACGTGCAGGTTAGAGGGCGGTCAGACTGGCCCCCAGTTATACACGTGCAGATTACAGGGCGGTCAGACTGGCTCCCAGTTATACACGTGCAGGCTACAGGGCGGTCAGACTGGCTCCCAGTTATACACGTGCAGGTTACAGGGCGGTCAGACTGGCTCCCAGTTATACACGTGCAGATTACAGGGCAGTCAGACTGGCTCCCAGTTATACACATGCAGGTTACAGGGCGGTTCAGACTGGCTCCCAGTTATACACGTGCAGGTTAGAGGGCGGTCAGACTGGCTCCCAGTTATACACGTGCAGATTACAGGGCGGTCAGACTGGCTCCCAGTTATACACGTGCAGATTACAGGGCGGTCACACTGGCTCCCAGTTATACACGTGCAGGTTATAGGGCGGTCAGACTGGCTCCCAGTTATACACGTGCAGATTATAGGGCGGTCAGACTGGCTCCCAGTTATACACGTGCAGTTTACAGGGTGGTCAGACTGGCTCCCAGTTATACACGTGCAGATTACAGGGCGGTCAGACTGGCTCCCAGTTGTACACATGCAGATTACAGGGCGGTCAGACTGGCTCCCAGTTATACATGTGCAGATTACAGGGCGGTCAGACTGGCTCCCAGTTATACACATGCAGGTTACAGGGCGGTCAGTGATCATGTCGTCTCCTCCTCAGGTCTCCGTAATGGGTATGGAGGATTAGGTGTCAAACCCAGGAAGTCAGGTGAGTCTCATTTTATTGTCGCCCCATATTATTGTCACCCCATATCAATAGTGCCCCATATTATTGTCACCCCATATTATTGTCACCCCAGATTATTGTCACCCCATATTATTAGTGCTCCATCTTATTGTCACCCCATGTCATTAGTGCCCCATCTTATTGTCCCCCCATATCATTAGTGCCCCATATTATTGTCACCCCATATTATTAGTGCCCCATATTATTAGTGCCCCATCTTATGTCACCCCATAATATTAATGCTGCGTCTTATTGTCACCCCATTTTATTAGTGCCCTATTTTATGTAACCCCATTTAATTAGTGCCCCATCTTATTGTCACCCCATTTTATTAGTGCCCCATCTTATTGTCACCCCATATTATTAGTGTCCCATCTTATTGTCACCCCATATTATTAGCGCCCAATTATCGCCTTATTATCACAACATTTTATGATTGCCGCATATTACCTGTGGTTACCTGCTCCCCTGTCACACCCGTCTCATTGCTGTATTGTGATGTCATGTTACCTGCTCCTCTCTTACACCCGTCTCACTGCTGTATAGTGATGTCATGTTACCTGCTCCTCTCTTACACCCGTCTCACTGCTGTATAGTGATGTCATGTTACCTGCTCCTCTCTTACACCTGTCTCATTGCTGTATAGTGATGTCATGTTAACTGCTCCTCTGTTACACCTGTTTCATTGCTGTATAGTGATGTCATGTTACCTGCTCCTCTGTCACACCCGTCTCATTGCTGTATAGTGATGTCATGTTACTTGCTCCTCTGTTACACCTGTCTCATTGCTGTATAGTGATGTCATGTTACCTGCTCCTCTGTTACACCCGTCTCATTGCTGTATAGTGATGTCATATTTCCTGCTCCTCTGTTACACCCGTCTCATTGCTGTATAGTGATGTCATATTTCCTGCTCCTCTCTTACACCTGTCTCATTGCTGTATAGTGATGTCATGTTAACTGCTCCTCTGTTACACCCGTCTCATTGCTGTATAGTGATGTCATATTTCCTGCTCCTCTGTTACACCCGTCTCATTGCTGTATAGTGATGTCATGTTACCTGCTCCTCTCTTACACCCGTCTCACTGCTGTATAGTGATGTCATGTTACCTGCTCCTCTCTTACACCTGTCTCATTGCTGTATAGTGATGTTATGTTAACTGCTCCTCTCTTACACCTGTCTCATTGCTGTATAGTGGTGTCATGTTACCTGCTCCTCTGTTACACCCGTCTCATTGCTGTATAGTGATGTCATGTTACCTGCTCCTCTGTTACACCCGTCTCATTGCTGTATAGTGGTGTCATGTTACCTGCTCCTCTGTTACACCCGTCTCATTGCTGTATAGTGATGTCATGTTACCTGCTCCTCTGTTACACCCCTCTCATTGCTGTATAGTGGTGTCATGTTACCTGCTCCTCTGTTACACCCCTCTCATTGCTGTATAGTGATGTCATGTTACCTGCTCCTCTGTTACACCCGTCTCATTGCTGTATAGTGGTGTCATGTTACCTGCTCCTCTGTTACACCCCTCTCATTGCTGTATAGTGATGTCATGTTACCTGCTCCTCTGTTACACCCCTCTCATTGCTGTATAGTGATGTCATGTTACCTGCTCCTCTGTTACACCCGTCTCATTGCTGTATAGTGATGTCATGTTACCTGCTCCTCTGTTACACCCGTCTCATTGCTGTATAGTGATGTCATGTTACCTGCTCCTCTGTTACACCCGTCTCATTGCTGTATAGTGATGTCATGTTACCTGCTCCTCTGTTACACCTGTCTCATTGCTGTATAGTGATGTCATGTTAACTGCTCCTCTGTTACACCTGTCTCATTGCTGTATAGTGATGTCATGTTACCTGCTCCTCTGTTACACCCGTCTCATTGCTGTATAGTGATGTCATATTTCCTGCTCCTCTCTTACACCCGTCTCATTGCTGTATAGTGATGTCATATTTCCTGCTCCTCTTACACCCGTCTCATTGCTGTATAGTGATGTCATGTTAACTGCTCCTCTGTTACACCTGTCTCATTGCTGTATAGTGATGTCATGTTACCTGCTCCTCTGTTACACCCGTCTCATTGCTGTATAGTGATGTCATATTTCCTGCTCCTCTGTTACACCCGTCTCATTGCTGTATAGTGATGTCATATTTCCTGCTCCTCTGTTACACCCGTCTCATTGCTGTATAGTGATGTCATATTTCCTGCTCCTCTCTTACATACATCTTATTGCTCTGTATACCCATGTACAGGTCAAGGACAGATCCCTCAGTCTGCCAAGCAGAAGACAGGTAACTATATGACTTTACATCTGTATGTCCTTCCTCTGTATATGGTAGGGATAAATCTGCACCTCTACACTGTAGGAGTCATAGGCACCAGAACAGGCTTGGTAGCCTGCAGCTGATATAGAGATGCCAGGGAATCTGGTAACCTTAGATGGAATTACAATAGCGCTTGTGGTTCCAGGGTACAAAGTGTAAATGTTATGTCTCTAGGCAATGTCCACCTCACCATTCTCTTATCCCCTGAGCCTGGGTCACCCATACTTATTCCCCTTACCCTGGTGCTGTGTCACCCACCTTACAGGTGGCCACATATGGTGAGATGCTGCAACCATTATTATGGAACCGATGTAATCAGTAGCACGATTTGTCTCAAATGATGGGCAATCTTATAAAATTTGCCTTTTTTCGGAAGATTATTCTCACATTTTTGGAGCCAATTACACGGCTTTCATCACCCTGATGCCGGATTATTATACCCCTTCATTATCATCCCCATGCTGAATGCCCATGTCACCTCTTGGCGCTCATTCTGTACATGCACCCTATATGGTTTTATCTTCATGCTGCTAAAGCCTTGTGGTGTTTACATTCCTTCTAGGTTACGCAAATGGAAATTACCCCAGAAACATTCTTGGCCAAGGTAAGATCAAGAAGTCAGCAGACACTGGGGCAAGTAATTCACCAATAGTACATCCCACCGAACATACACTCCAACTAACCTATCCTGGTACCATACTATTACACCCAATACAGACATAGATCTATATACATGAGAGGACTATAAAGTTCTATTAACCTTCAGCATATTCAACAGCCTGTCAGTCCTGTCAGCATCTCCTGTATGTTATGTACAAAATAATTCTATGTGTGTGTGTGTATAATTCTAACTGCTATATATATATATTGATGTGTTACAGGATTAGGAACAAAGCAATACAAAGCAGGTATTAGCCCTTCTTATGTCTCCTATGTCTAGCCAAGTAGTCTCTGTAGCGGTGATACAGCAATGGGACATGTCTTTGTGCCTCAATAGGCTACATTTCTGGTGGTACAGAATTGGGACACATCATTGTTCCTCAATAGGAGAGATTTCCGGTGGTATTTTAATGGACACATTAATGTGCCTCAAAAGGGGAGGTTTCTGGTGGAACGGCAATGGGACTCTTTACTATGTCTCAAAAGGAGAGATTTCTGGTGGTAAGGCAATAGGGCACAATATTGTACCTCAAAATGAGAGATTTCTGGTGGTATATCAATGGGACACATCATTGTGACTCAAAATGAGAGATTTCTGGTGGTATATTTATGAGACAGACCAACATGCCTCAAAAGGGAAGATTTCTGTTGGTATGGCAATGGGACACAATATTATGCCTTAATAGGGGAAATTTCTGGATGTACGGCAATGGGACACATTATTATACCTAAATATGATAGATTTTAGTCAGAACAGGATTGCTGTAATGTTATAAAATCCAGATGATATGGTCACAACTCTATCGAGCCAGCAGAAGGTATTTTGGAGTAAAGTGTCCTGCCGGTGTCCTTTACCCCTAGGTGCAATGTTTTGTCTTATTGCTGCCTCTCTCTTCCTCACCTACACCCCTCTCATTCCCACACTATCTCTGCAGGGTACGGAGCTGGAGGATACCCAAACATGGCAGCACAAGGAGGTAATGTCCCAGCTATGGACTTGTTCTTCTCCATCCTGCCTCCCAACCCATCATACATAGCCATATGTAGTTGGTGAGGGTCACCAATAAGCCACTGAGCCCACAAACATTCCAGCCTACCATGTACTGTATAGACTATACTAGGCTTTAGGGTTTATACAGTGGCGTAACAATAGTGCCGCAGACCCCGCAACAATGGGGAGGAGCTGACTAAGTGTGGGCACCGGAGATCTGCGGGGCTATTGTTGCGCTGCCACCTGCCGCCGTATCTGTGGTGGTGGCCTCCTCTAGCATTCTTAAAAATAATCTGCTATTAGGGGGCGGACATTTTGTGAGGGACATTTTTCATAAGGAGGCAGGAGGAGCGCTGTGACGCAGACTAGTAGATCTGCGTGTCCCGGCCACAGACCAGACGCGGACGGGTAAGGCATAGATGGGTCTTAACCTGGCGAGAGGGAGCTAAATTTGTTTAGGCTACTGGGCTTATATAAACTGTGTATATGTTATTTACTTTCTTTTGCCTCTGTAGGATATGGGAATGGAGCTGCCAAGTATCCCAGTAACATCCCCCAGCAAGGTACCATTCTGCATAATACACACATTAATATATACTGTATATATATATATATATATATATATATATATATATATATATATATATATATATAGTTGGTGGGGTTGCGGCCTGGCACTCTCCACAACGTGACAACTGCCCCGGTGCCTTCACACAATATAGATATCTGAACAAAGTACAGGCGGCACTCGGAGGTCTTTGGCAAAAAAGTGTATTTGGAAAAATAAAGCTGACGTTTCGGAGCAGCGCTCCTTCTTCAAAAGCTGGTAGGTGAGATGTCTCACCTACCAGCTTTTGAAGAAGGAGCGCTGCTCCGAAACGTCAGCTTTATTTTTCCAAATACACTTTTTTGCCAAAGACCTCCGAGTGCCGCCTGTACTTTGTTCAGATATATATATATATATATATATATATACAGAGTACAACAACACTCACCATCCCTGCGAATGGGGTGCAAGCAGCACTTACCATTCCCAAGTTGGGGTGAAGTGGTCTGTGACCACATGCTCTAATAAATATAAATACAGGGACTCAACACTCTCCATAATGAACTAACTCACCTTAGTATACAATTAATCAAATAATCAAATAAATAATGGGGTTTTAGTTCATGAATTGATCAATGCATTTAAGCTTGCAGCCCATCGCCAAGGGACCCCATTTCACTGCAAGTCCTATACTAACAATTGTCTCTCAAGGGCCTCAATATATATATATATATATATATATATATATATATATATACACACAAACGGCGGGACATATAATATTATATAATCATATGGCTAGATCCTTTATGTACGATTATTGATTTTAGAAATGATTATAATTACAATTATTGTACTTTTAGGTTATGCAGGAAAACCCCCCAAGTCAGGTACTGGTATAATGGTTACTTCTTTTTGTATCTTCCCCCTATTTGGGTTCCGTGCATCCTGTCCAACCATTTCTCTCTAACCATCTATATGATGTCCTATAGAGTCTGCCTGACGAGCAGTACTAATGATCCTGTGTATAGCACAAAGGTGGTTATAGCACCGTATTCTAATTCCAGGGGAAGCAACCACGAAGGCTTCAGTGCCGCTTTCTCTAGTTATTTTCAGATGTGCTACTGACATTTGGGAACATGTATGACTCATGTGGCCCTCTCTGTAACCTTCTTTACAACCTATTCTCATCAGTCTGACACCCCCTCTTCAGGTTTCGGAGCCGGGAGCTATCCTCAGTTTGGAGCCCAGGCCGCAGGTTACGGAGCGGGGAGCTATCCACAGTATGGAGCCCAATCTGCAGGCTATGGAGCGGGAAGCTACCCACAGTATGGAGCCCAAGGTGCTGGCTATGGAGCGGAGAGCTACCCACAGTATGGAGCCCAAGCTGCAGGCTATGGTGCCGGGAGCTATCCACAGTATGGAGCCCAAGCTGCAGGCTATGGAGCGGGGAGCTATCCACAGATTGGAGACCAAGCAGGTATTGGGTCAAGTCTTCCCATTCCTTCAGTAACTGCTCTACCAACCACTGCATCTGCTCTCCGTGTGCCAGGCCAGTGGCATGCCATGTCCAGGTGAAGCCGAGAAATACAGTACAGATGGAGAGCATCTCATTGTTGCCTGGCTGGGCAGCGGGTCCCTGCCCGTCTCCGCTTTAGGGAGACAGAGACAGGCAGGGTTAGGGGGGGGGGGGTCAGGGCAGTGGTGAAGACCGGCTCTGTTGGCGGGAAAGGCAGCGGATGGCAGCGGGGAGCTCCGTCGTCACGGGGTGGGAGCTGGCAGGGGCTGGTGATAGTTTCGCCAGCCCCTGCAAGAACAAGGCCGGCTCCATCT
Organism: Crinia signifera; assembly: GCF_055691185.1. Lineage (NCBI taxonomy): Eukaryota > Metazoa > Chordata > Amphibia > Anura > Myobatrachidae > Crinia > Crinia signifera. Next base: position 2,674,583 of record NC_139223.1, read on the forward strand.
GTATGTCCATTTGCAAAATCTGGGGACTGGAGGAGAAAATGGGAGTTATGAATTTCCTGCAGGGCCGGCTCTACCACTAGGCAGCTTTAGGCAGCTGCCTAGGGCGCCAGGTTCTAGGGTGGCGCCACCAAGTCTGCCTATCAAAAAATCAAGGATTTCTGTGAGGATCCTTGTTGTACTTAATGCAGGTGGTTCATGTGGAACCTCTACAACCTCACCTCCATACTTTCTCATGAGACATACTTCCTATGTTGCTGCCCTCTCTTCCTGTACTCTGTTGTGGGTGGCAAAGGGGAGGGTGCTGGGGGCCTCCAGAAAAAGCATGGGTTTTGCCCACCTACATGGGGGCTGGGAGGACCACTGAATTTTGGGAGGCTCCCTGCCATTCCAGAATGTTAGGCAAGCATGTATTAAGGGGTTGGAAAATGGTTATTGGTGGCAGTATGGGGGGGGGGGGGGCAATAGGTCGAAGTTTTGCCTAGGGCGCTGAGAAGCCTTACACCGGCCCTGATTTCCTGTGAGAATGGTCTTCATATAATCCCAATGGAACCATTGGAGATTTCCAACTAGACAGGTGGAGAGAGTGAATGTTGGAGATGGCTGTACATGGGGGAGAGAGATGATGGAGAAGGGTGTGAGAGGGGATATTACTATGTACTACCAACATGTAGAGAAAGGAAGTGACCTGGTATATGAAAGGATGAATGAGAGGAAGGATGGTGGCAGTAGCTTCATATGTAATTGGGGTCTGAGAGAAGTTCAGGGTCTCTGCATGGGTGGCATTGATGGGTTACGTATGAGTGAGGTGATGGTGACACATCCATTAACTCATAAGAACTGGTAAGATGTCTGGTGTTTGCTGAGAGATGGAAGCGGCGGTTCTGGAACCTCTTCCTCTGCCCAGCTCTATGTGGTCTGTGTCTGTGCTCTATGTGGTCTGTATCTGTGCTCTATGTGGTCTGTATCTGTGCTCTATGTGGTCTGTGTCTGTGCTCTATGTGGTCTGTGTCTGTCCTCTATGTGGACTTTATCTGTGCTCTATGTGGTCTGTGTCTGTGCTCTATGTGGTCTGTGTCTGTGCTCTATGTGGTCTCTTTAGTTAATGTATTATATACTTAGAGGACAACCTGACATGACACCACGTGTTACTGCTTTCATTGACCTCTGTTATGACTCTGTGTTGGCAGGTTATGGAGCAGGAAGCTACCCGCAGATTGGCGCCCAAGCTGGTACTGTCCTTGTTCCTTTTTCTCCTCTCTGGTCCTGTATCTGTAGTTTACTTTCTCCAACCTCGCTGACTCTTCTTCCATCAGCCATTCTTACATATGACAAGCAACTTTCATATCTTTCTGTCTTTAGGGTATGGAAACGGAGGTGGACAATACCCCAGCAATGTGCAGCAACCAGGTACCAGTCTTCTCACACTCTGCCATGCCTGGGTCACGCCAAGCACACAGCTCTGCATAATTCTGTGCCATTGATCTCAAATAACCTCTGACCTGTAGTTCACTAATTTGCTAGATGCGGGTGATTGGGGGAATCAGGCAAAGCTCATGTATATTAGGAGATCCCGCTGTTACAAGAGGTTATATCCGTGTTAATGGGAGAACTGACTACTCCTAAGATGTCAGTCTAAGATCATGTACTCTACAGACTCCATCTTCTCAGGGTGGATGGTGCCCTCACTGATTACATGTCTCTCCATTTTAGGATATGGGGCAAAACCTTCCAAAGCAGGTATAGCATGTATACTCATATAGAGTATCTACCATCTACGTCTGGGGAACCCTGTCCTTCCTCATCCCTCTCCATGTGTGTCACTCCCCTCACCTGCATATGACCCTATCTACCATCTCCCTCTGGTGTACTCTGACCTTCCTCATACCTCTCCATGTGTGTCCCTCCCCTCACCTGTCTATGGAGCTATGTACCATCTCCATGTGGGCAACCCTGTCCTTCCTCATCCCTCCCCATGTGTGTCATTCCCCTCACCTGTCTATGGAGCTATTTCCCATCTCCCTCTGGGGAACCCTGTCCTTCCTCATCCCTCCCCATGTGTGTCCCTCCCTCACCTGTCTATGGAGCTATTTCCCATCTCCCTCTGGGGAACCCTGTCCTTCCTCATCTCTTTCCATGTGTGTCCCTCCCTCACCTGTCTATGGCCCTGTCTACCATCTCCCTCTGGGGAACCCTGTCCTTCCTCATCCCTCTCCGTGTGTGTCCCTCCCTCACCTGTCTATGGTCCTACTGTATCTTCCATATCCTTCTGGTGAACCCTCTCCTTCCTCATCCCTCCCCATGTGTGTCATTCCCCTCACCTATCTATGGCCCTATTTCCCATCTCCCTCTGGCAAACCCTGTCCTTCCTCATCCCTCCCCATGTGTGTCCGTCCCATCGCCTGTCTATGGCCCTATTTCCCATCTCCCTCTGGGGAACCCTGTCCTTCCTCATCCCTCTCCATGTGTGTCATTCCCCTCACCTGTCTATGGAGCTATTTCCCATCTGCCTCTGGGGAACCCTGTCCTTCCTCATCCCTCTCCATGATTGTCCCTCCCTCACCTGTCTATGGTCCTATCTACCATCTCCCTCTGGTGTACTCTGTACTTCCTCATCTCTTTCCATGTGTGTCCCTCCCATCACCTGTCTATGGAGCTATGTACCATCTCCATGTGGGCAACCCTGTTCTTCCTCATACCTCTCCATGTGTGTCCCTCCCTCACCTATCTATGGCCCTATTTCCCATCTCCCTCTGGGGAACCCTGTCCTTCCTCATCCCTCCCCATGTGTGTCCGTCCCATCGCCTGTCTATGGCCCTATTTCCCATCTCCCTCTGGGGAACCCTGTCCTTCCTCATCCCTCTCCATGTGTGTCATTCCCCTCACCTGTCTATGGAGCTATTTCCCATCTGCCTCTGGGGAACCCTGTCCTTCCTCATCCCTCTCCATGATTGTCCCTCCCTCACCTGTCTATGGTCCTATCTACCATCTCCCTCTGGTGTACTCTGTACTTCCTCATCTCTTTCCATGTGTGTCCCTCCCTCACCTGTCTATGGCCCTATTTCCCATCTCCCGTCCATCCTCATCTCTCTCCATGTGTGTCACTCCCCTCACCTGTCTATGGTCCTATCTACCATGTCCCTCTGGGGAACCCCGTCCTTCCTCATCCCTCTCCATGTGTGTCCCTCCCTCACCTGTCTATGGCCCTATTTCCCATCTGCCTCTGGGGAACCCTGTCCTTCCTCATCCCTCTCCATGTGTGTCCCTCCCTCACCTGTCTATGGTCCTACTGTATCTTCCATATCCTTCTAGTGAACCCTGTGCTTCCTCATCCCTTCCCATGTGTGTCATTCCCCTCACCTATCTATGGCCCTATTTCCCATCTCCCTCTGGGGAACCCTGTCCTTCCTCATCCCTCCCCATGTGTGTCCGTCCCATCACCTGTCTATGGAGCTATATCCCATCTCCCTCTGGGGAACCCTGTCCTTCCTCATCCCTCTCCATGTGTGTCATTCCCCTCACCTGTCTATGGCCCTATTTCACATCTCCCTCTGGGGAAACCTGTCCTTCCTCATCTCTCTCCATGTGTGTCACTCCCCTCACCTGTCTATGGTCCTATCTACCATATCCCTCTGGGGAACCCTGTCCTTCCTCATCTCTCCCCATGTGTGTCCCTCCCTCACCTGTCTATGGTCCTATCTACCATGTCCCTCTGGGGAACCCTGTCCTTCCTCATCCCTCTCCGTGTGTGTCCCTCCCTCACCTGTCTATGGTCCTACTGTATCTTCCATATCCTTCTGGTGAACCCTGTCCTTCCTCATCCCTCCCCATGTGTGTCCGTCCCATCACCTGTCTATGGAGCTATATCCCATCTCCCTCTGGGGAACCCTGTCCTTCCTCATCCCTCCCCATGTGTGTCCGTCCCATCACCTATCTATGGCCCTATTTCCCATCTCCCTCTGGGGAACCCTGTCCTTCCTCATCCCTCCCCATGTGTGTCCGTCCCATCACCTGTCTATGGAGCTATTTCCCATCTCCCTCTGGGGAACCCTGTGCTTCCTCATCTCTCTCCATGTGTGTCCGTCCCATCACCTGTCTATGGAGCTATGTACCATCTCCATGTGGGCAACCCTGTTCTTCCTCATACCTCTCCATGTGTGTCCCTCCCTCACCTGTCTATGGAGATATTTCCCATCTCCCTCTGGGGAACCCTGTCCTTCCTCATCCCTCCCCATGTGTGTCACTCCCCTCACCTGTCTATGGCTCTATCTACCATCTCCATGTGGGGAACCCTGTCCTTCCTCATCCCTCCCCATGTGTGTAACGCCTCTCACTTGTGTATTGCCCTAAGTTCCATCTGCCTCTGTGTGTCCCTTCTCTCACCCTCCCGATGCCAGATCCTCCATTAACCATGCATGGTTCTACACTGACCTTATCGTTTACATTGTACCTATCAATGTATTGTAGTAATTTCTGTGTCTGTAGGTCACGGAGCTGGAGGTTACCCAAATAATGCTCAAGGAGGTACGCCCCACCCTGTGCCCCTCACCCCTTTTCTATTTTCCCTCCAGTCTGTTACATTGTCTCAATCTCTGCCTGTAGGTTCTATGCTTCGGCCAATCCTCTTCTCCCAGGATATAGTGGCTAAATTCTAGTTTAGTAAAAGTGTGGAGCTGACACAGGAAGTAGCGCAGTACAATTGCAGATGATAAATTAACGGGCATGCATCCAGCTCTCAGCGTCTCTGTAGTCTCTCCTCGCCCATTCAGTACCAAGCCATGGGCACACACGCTCCCACTATTGCCCCAGTGCAGCTACAGAGCAGACTGCCTGTGTGGCACCCCACTCAGGGACATCTGATAGGAGCACTCATTCCGAGGGGGCATTGCCTCAGTCTGTCACTGTGTACATTTCGCACCATCCCCTTGCGCTGTCTGCCTCCCTCCCCTGTCCCGTCTTCCACTACAGTATTCATAGACTTGTGTTTCTCCTGCAGGCTACAAAAATGGAAACGTGGGTTATCCCAATAACGTCCAGCAGCAACAACAACAACAAGGTAACATTCCTGTTATGTGCAGTGTTATCCCATCACCGTGTAATACTCCGTGACCACAAGATGTCACACTCCTGATTCTGTATCAGGAACACATGTGCTGCACACATCCGCATGGCTGACCATATTATTAACCCTCTGAGTTCCAAGGGAATTTGTCAAAATAGGTGTGAAAAGTGGCAAGCAAACCTTTTTATTAAACTCTGAGTGTCAATGTTGCTGTAAGAGATCCTCAAAATATCCATTAAAAATGCCAGCATTGCTCGGCTGTGCTCGCAGGCTTACACTCTATAGGGATTAGTAATGCAGTATTATTTGTGCAATCCCAACAGAACAGTCAGGAAGGTTGGCGGTTACTTACTTTCTGCAGCGATTCAGTATTGTGAGGGGATAAATGCTCCGGCAGCCGTCCACAACATCCCCTAACACTGGTAAATGCTCCGGCAGCCGTCCACAACATCCCCTAACACTGGTAAATGCTCCGGCAGCCGTGCCCATCATCCCCTAACACTGGTAAATGCTCCGGCAGCCGTCCCCATCATCCCCTAACACTGGTAAATGCTCCGGCAGCCGTCCTCATCATCCCCTAACACTGGTAAATGCTCCGGCAGCCGTCCACAACATCCCCTAACACTGGTAAATGCTCCGGCACCCATCCTCATCATCCCCTAACACTGGTAAATGCTCCGGCAGCCGTCCCCATCATCCCCAACGCTGGTAAATGCTCCGGCAGCCGTCCCCATCATCCCCTAACACTGGTAAATGCTCCGGCAGCCGTCCCCTTCATCCCCTAACACTGGTAAATGCTCCGGCAGCCGTCCTCATCATCCCCTAACACTGGTTAATGCTCCGGAAGCCGCCCCCATCATCCCCTAAGGCTGGTAAATGCTCCGGCAGCCGTCCCCATCATCCCCTAACACTGGTAAATGCTCCGGCAGCCGTCCACAACATCCCCTAACACTGACAAATGCTCCGGCAGCCGTCCTCATCATCCCCTAACACTAGTAAATGCTCCGGCAGCCGTCCCCATCATCCCCTAACACTGGTAAATGCTCCGGCAGCCATCCACAACATCCCCTAACACTGGTTAATGCTCCGGCAGCCGTCCCCATCATCCCCTAACACTGGTAAATGCTCCGGCAGCCGTCCTCATCATCCCCTAACACTGGTAAATGCTCCGGCAGCCGTCCTCATCATCCCCTAACACTGGTAAATGCTCCAGCAGCCGTCCACATCATCCCCTAACACTGGTAAATGCTCCGGCAGCCGTCCTCATCATCCCCTAACACTGGTAAATGCTCCGGCAGCCGTCCTCGTCATCCCCTAACACTGGTAAATGCTCCGGCAGCCGTCCCCATCATCCCCTAACACTGGTCAATGCTCCGGCAGCCGTCCCCATCATCCCCTAACACTGGTAAATGCTCCGGCAGCCGTCCACATCATCCCCTAACACTGGTAAATGCTCCGGCAGCCGTCCACAACATCCCCTAACACTAGTAAATGCTCCGGCAGCCGTCCACATCATCCCCTAACACTGGTAAATGCTCCGGCAGCCGTCCACAACATCCCCTAACACTGGTAAATGCTCCAGCAGCCGTCCCCATCATCCCCTAACACTGGTAAATGCTCCGGCAGCCGTCCACAACATCCCCTAACACTGGTAAATGCTCCAGCAGCCGTCCTCATCATCCCCTAACACTGGTAAATGCTCCGGCAGCCGTCCACAACATCCCCTAACACTGGTAAATGCTCCGGCAGCCGTCCCCATCATCCCCTAACACTAGTAAATGCTCCGGCAGCCGTCCCCATCATCCTCTAACTGCTCCGGCAGCCGTCCCCATCATCCCCTAACACTGGTAAATGTTCCGGCAGCCGTCCCCATCATCCCCTAACACTGGTAAATGCTCCGGCAGCCATCCTCATCATCCCCTAACACTGGTAAATGCTCCGGCAGCCGTCCACAACATCCCCTAACACTGGTAAATGCTCCGGCAGCCGTCCCCATCATCCCCTAACACTGGTAAATGCTCCGGCACCCGTCCTCATCATCCCCTAACACTGGTAAATGCTCCGGCAGCCGTCCACAACATCCCCTAACACTGGGAAATGCTCCAGCAGCCGTCCCCATCATCCCCTAACACTGGTAAATGCTCCGGCAGCCGTCCCCATCATCCCTTAACACTGGTAAATGCTCCGGCAGCCGTCCCCATCATCCCCTAACACTGGCAAATGCTCCGGCAGCCGTCCTCATCATCCCCTAACACTGGTAAATGCTCCGGCAGCCGTCCCCATCATCCCCTAACACTGGTAAATGCTCCGGCAGCCGTCCTCATCATCCCCTAACACTGGTAAATGCTCCACATCATCCCCTAACACTGGTAAATGCTCCGGCAGCCGTCCTCCTCATCCCCTAACACTGGTAAATGCTCCGGCAGCCGTCCTCATCATCCCCTAACACTGGTAAATGCTCCGGCAGCCGTCCCCATCATCCCCTAACACTGGTAAATGCTCCGGCAGCCGTCCCCATCATCCCCTAACACTGGTAAATGCTCCGGCAGCCGTCCCCATCATCCCCTAACACTGGTAAATGCTCCGGCAGCCATCCTCATCATCCCCTAACACTGGTAAATGCTCCAGCAGCCGTTCCCATCATCCCCTAAGGCTGGTAAATGCTCCGACACTGCTGTCCACATCATCCCCTAACGCTGGTAAATGCTCCAGGAGCCGTCCCCATTGTGAGGATACGAGTTCTTCAATCACTCAGACACCGAGCAGATGAAACCAAAATATGGTTTATTTTTATCACAGCACACACAGGTAGACAAACACAGGAACAAGAGGCAAATGTAGCATATAAACGTTATCGGGTAGCAGTCCAATGGCAGTCCTTGTAGCAGCAGTTCCAAATCACAAAACTATCACTCCTCCACACAGCAGTGATAGCAGATAAGTCCACACGATACCTAGACAGAGTACAACCTCTTAGTCCAGGACAGTCCATCAAATCTCCCTCCTGGCTTGTGTGCAAGTCATTTTAAAAACTTCTCAATTCCCACGGTGCACAAACCAAAAGTGGGCTTGCAGTGGATCTTGATTGGTGGATTCAAGAGTCAGGCATATCCCCCTCCCAGCTACTGCTGCTGCCCCCCCCCCCCCCTGCTGGGGTCGGTTCCAGTAAGTCTGCTAGTGACCAGAGATATGCAAGGGAGTATCAATACAACGAACAATAACCAGCTGATTACGTTGTGTGGTGGTCACCCCCTGTGGACAACCTTCTTGTTGATAGCAGGGGAATTGGATCACCCCCTGTGGACATAACATATGGGTGAATCCATGCAATGTTCTTTCCTGGCTATTTCCTGTCAGACCATATTTGGGCAAGAGCGATCTGATCTGGAAATACACACAGCTATGGGGAATATAGACATATATGGAGAACAAGAGGGTACCGACGGACTAAAAAGTACATTAATCACTACACCTACTAAAATATAATAATTACAGATTTACAGTGAGTCTGATAACCTCACACCCATCATCCCCTAACACTGGTAAATGCTCCAGCAGCTATCCTAATCATCCCCTAACACTGGTAAATGCTCCGGCAGTCGTCCCCATCATCCCCTAACACTGGTAAATGCTCCGGCAGTCGTCCCCATCATCCCCTAACACTGGTAAATGCTCCGGCAGCCGTCCACAACATCCCCTAACACTGGTAAATGCTCCGGCAGCCGTCCTAATCATCCCCTAACACTGGTAAATGCTCCGGCAGTCGTCCCCATCATCCCCTAACACTGGTAAATGCTCCGGCAGTCGTCCCCATCATCCCCTAACACTGGTAAATGCTCCGGCAGCTGTCCACATCATCCCCTAACACTGGTAAATGCTCCGGCAGCCGTCCCCATCATCCCCTTACACTGGTAAATGCTCCGGCAGCCGTTCCCATCATCCCCTAACACTGGTAAATGCTCCGGCAGCTGTCCACATCATCCCCTAACACTGGTAAATGCTCCGGCAGCTGTCCACATCATCCCCTAACACTGGTAAATGCTCCGGCAGCCGTCCCCATCATCCCCTTACACTGGTAAATGCTCCGGCAGCCGTTCCCATCATCCCCTAACACTGGTAAATGCTCCGGCAGCTGTCCACATCATCCCCTAACATTGGTAAATGCTCCGGCAGCCGTTCCCATCATCCCCTAAGGCTGGTAAATGCTCCGGCGCCATCCCTATCATCCCCTAACGCTAATAAATGCTCCGGCAGCCGTCCCCATCATCCCCTAACACTGGTAAATGCTCCGGCAGCCGTCCCCATCATCCCCTAACACTGGTAAATGCTCCGGGAGCCGTCCCCATAATCCCTTAACACTGGTAAATGCTCCGGCAGCCCTCCCCATCATCCTCTAACACTGGTAAATGTTCCGGCAGCCGTCCTCATCATCCCCTAACACTAGTAAATGCTCCGGCAGCCGTCCCCATCATCCCCTAACACTGGTAAATGCTCCGGCAGCCGTTCCCATCATCCCCTAACACTGGTAAATGCTCCGGCAGCCGTCCACATCAACCCCTAACACTGGTAAATGCTCCAGCAGCCGTCCCCATCATCCCCTAACTCTGGTAAATGCTCCAGCAGCCATCCTCATCAACCTCTAACTGCTCCGGCAGCCGTCCCCATCATCCCCTAACACTGGTAAATGCTCCGGCAGCCGTCCCCATCATCCCTTAACACTGGTAAATGCTCCGGCAGCCATCCCCATCATCCCCTAACAGTGGTAAATGCTCCGGCACCCGTCCACATCATCCCCTAACACTGGTAAATGCTTCGGCAGCCGTCCCCATCATCCCCTAACACTGGTAAATGCTTCGGCAGCCGTCCCTATCATCCCCTAACACTGGTAAATGCTCCGGCAGCCGTCCCCATCACCCCCTAACACTGGTAAATGCTCCGGCAGCCGTGCCCATCATCCCCTAACACTGGTAAATGCTCCGGCAGCCGTCCACAACATCCCCTAACACTGGTTAATGCTCCGGGAGCCGTCCCCATAATCCCTTAACACTGGTAAATGCTCCGGCAGCCCTCCCCATCATCCCCTAACACTGGTAAATGCTCCGGCAGCCGTCCCCATCATCCCCTAACACTGGTAAATGCTCCGGCAGCCGTTCCCATCATCCCCTAACACTGGTAAATGCTCCGGCAGCCGTCCACATCAACCCCTAACACTGGTAAATGCTCCAGCAGCCGTCCCCATCATCCCCTAACTCTGGTAAATGCTCCAGCAGCCATCCTCATCAACCTCTAACTGCTCCGGCAGCCGTCCCCATCATCCCTTAACACTGGTAAATGCTCCGGCAGCCATCCCCATCATCCCCTAACACTGGTAAATGCTCCGGCAGCCGTCCTCATCATCCCCTAACACTGGTAAATGCTCCGGCACCCGTCCACATCATCCCCTAACACTGGTAAATGCTTCGGCAGCCGTCTCTATCATCCCCTAACACTGGTAAATGCTCCGGCAGCCGTCCCCATCACCCCCTAACACTGGTAAATGCTTCGGCAGCCGTCCCCATCATCCCCTAACACTGGTAAATGCTTCGGCAGCCGTCCCTATCATCCCCTAACACTGGTAAATGCTCCGGCAGCCGTCCCCATCACCCCCTAACACTGGTAAATGCTCCGGCAGCCCTCCCTATCATCCTCTAACACTGGTAAATGTTCCGGCAGCCGTCCCCATCATCCCCTAACACTAGTAAATGCTTCGGCAGCCGTCCCCATCATCCCCTAACACTGGTAAATGCTTCGGCAGCCGTCCTCATCATCCCCTAACACTGGTAAATGCTTTAGGTTACCCAAATATTGCTCAAGGAGGTACGACCCACCCTGTGCCTCTCACCCCTTTTCTATTTTCCCTCCTCTCTGCAGCCCAATCTCTGCCTGTAGGTTCTATGCTTCGGCCAATCCTCTTCTCCCAGGATATAGTGGCTAAATTCTGGTTTAGTAAAAGTGTGGAGCTGACACAGGAAGTAGCGCAGTACAATTGCAGATGATAAATTAACGGGCATGCATCCAGCTCTCAGCGTCTCTGTAGTCTCTCCTCGCCCATTCAGTACCTAGCCATGGGCACACACGCTCCCGCTATTGCCCCAGTGCAGCTACAGAGCAGACTGCCTGTGTGGCACCCCACTCAGGGACATCTGATAGGAGCACTCTTTCCGAGGGGGCATTGCCTCAGTCTGTCACTGTGTACATTTCACACCATCCCCCTGCGCTGTCTGCCTCCCTCCCCTGTCCCGTCTACCACTACAGTATTCATAGACTTGTGTTTCTCCTGCAGGCTACAAAAATGGAAACGTGGGTTATCCCAATAACGTCCAGCAGCAACAACAACAACAAGGTAACATTCCTGTTATGTGCAGTGTTGTCACACACCGTGTAATACTCCGTGACCACAAGATGTCACACTCCTGATTCTGTATCCGGAACACATGTGCTGCACACATCCGCATGGCTGACCATATTATTAACCCTCTGAGTTCCAAGGGAATTTGTCAAAATAGGTGTGAAAATTGGCAAGCAAACCTTTTTATTAAACTCTGAGTGTCAATGTTGCTGTAAGAGATCCTCCAAATATCCATTAAAAATGCCAGCATTGCTCGGCTGTGCTCGCAGGCTTACACTCTATAGGGATTAGTAATGCAGTATTATTTGTGCAATCCCAACAGAACAGTCAGGAAGGTTGGCGGTTACTTACTTTCTGCAGCGATTCAGTATTGTGAGGGGATAAATGCTCCGGCAGCCGTCCACAACATCCCCTAACACTGGTAAATGCTCCGGCAGCCGTCCACAACATCCCCTAACACTGGTAAATGCTCCGGCAGCCGTGCCCATCATCCCCTAACACTGGTAAATGCTCCGGCAGCCGTCCCCATCATCCCCTAACACTGGTAAATGCTCCGGCAGCCGTCCCTATCATCCCCTAACACTGGTAAATGCTCCGGCAGCCGTCCCCATCATCCCCTAACACTGGTAAATGCTCCGGCAGCCGTCCCCATCATCCCCTAACACTGGTAAATGCTCCGGCAGCCGTCCACAACATCCCCTAACACTGACAAATGCTCCGGCAGCCGTCCTCATCATCCCCTAACACTAGTAAATGCTCCGGCAGCCGTCCCCATCATCCCCTAACACTGGTAAATGCTCCGGCAGCCGTCCTCATCATCCCCTAACACTGGTTAATGCTCCGGAAGCCGCCCCCATCATCCCCTAAGGCTGGTAAATGCTCCGGCAGCCGTCCCCATCATCCCCTAACACTGGTAAATGCTCCGGCAGCCGTCCCCATCATCCCCTAACACTGACAAATGCTCCGGCAGCCGTCCCCATCATCCCCTAACACTGGTAAATGCTCCGGCAGCTGTCCCCATCATCATCCAGGGGCAAACGCAGGATTTTCAGAAGGGGGTTTCCAGAGGGGCGGAGCAAAGTACGGAGAAGGACACTTAGGTGCCCCAGTAAATGTTTTGATGTCCCGCGGGTGGTAGGGGGTATTATATCAACCGCTCAGCATGTAGGGCCTGGATCAGTAATTTTCACTAATTACCCCTTTACTGCACAGAGGGAGATGGGGTGGGAGAAGGGGGCATTGGGCTGAATGAAGGGGCCCTGATACATAACTTCCAGGGTGGTAGAGGATGTTTAATATGCAGAGGAGGGGTGTATAGTGGAGTGGGCTTATTATTCATAATTTTCTGGTGGGAGGACAGCTTGCTTGACTGCAGATATCTCCAGTTTCCGGAAATAGATTTCTTAGATTTTAATGGAATTAAAAACTAGAGAATCCCACCTACCAAATGGTATTGGGGACTAGGGGATCAGAGTTCAGGAGGCAGAGCAATCCACCAACGAGTATATTAAACTACATAACAAGTGTGTGGAGCTGGAGCAGTAACCAGCTGCTTGAAGGCTGATACAGTATCTCTGGTTTTGGGAACAGTAGAAACAAGCTTCTAGTGTCCTTCAAAGGGGGAGAGTCACAGATTTTTGAATATATCCTCAGAAAAACTCTATTGTCATGACAGAACCTGAAATATCTGACTGGGAACAGCAATTAACAGGCTTGGATGGGGACCACTGCTTTGAAGTCAGATATCTCCGGTTCCCAAGGTCCGATTTTAAAAATTCTTGCACTCTTGGAAAGAGGGGACCCTCAGCTTTCAGACAATGGCCCTTAGACTCCTGGAGGGGTTTCTGGGTACTCAGAAACCCCCCCTGCGTGCGCTACTGTCATCTAACACTGGTAAATGCTCCGGCAGCTGTCCCCATCATCCCCTAACACTGGTAAATGCTCCGGCAGCCGTCCCCATCATCCCCTAACACTGGTAAATGCTCCGGCACCCGTCCACATCATCCCCTAACACTGGTAAATGCTTCGGCAGCCGTCCCCATCATCCCCTAACACTGGTAAATGCTTCGGCAGCCGTCCTCATCATCCCCTAACACTGGTAAATGCTCCGGCAGCCGTCCTCATCATCCCCTAACACTGGTAAATGCTCCGGCAGCCGTCCCCATCACCCCCTAACACTGGTAAATGCTCCGGCAGCCCTCCCTATCATCCTCTAACACTGGTAAATGTTCCGGCAGCCGTCCTCATCATCCCCTAACACTAGTAAATGCTTCGGCAGCCGTCCCCATCATCCCCTAACACTGGTAAATGCTTCGGCAGCCGTCCTCATCATCCCCTAACACTGGTAAATGCTCCGGCAGCCGTCCTCATCATCCCCTAACACTGGTAAATGCTTCGGCAGCCGTCCCCATCATCCCCTAACACTGGTAAATGCTCCACATCATCCCCTAACACTGGTAAATGCTCCGGCAGCCGTCCTCATCATCCCCTAACACTGGTAAATGCTCCGGCAGCCGTCCCCATCACCCCCTAACACTGGTAAATGCTCCGGCAGCCGTCCTCATCATCCCCTAACACTGGTAAATGCTCCGGCAGCCGTCCCCATCATCCCCTAACACTGGTAAATGCTCCGGCAGCCGTCCCCATCATCCCCTAACACTGGTAAATGCTCCGGCAGCCGTCCCTATCATCCTCTAACACTGGTAAATGTTCCGGCAGCCGTCCTCATCATCCCCTAACACTAGTAAATGCTTCGGCAGCCGTCCCCATCATCCCCTAACACTGGTAAATGCTTCGGCAGCCGTCCTCATCATCCCCTAACACTGGTAAATGCTCCGGCAGCCGTCCTCATCATCCCCTAACACTGGTAAATGCTTCGGCAGCCGTCCTCATCATCCCCTAACACTGGTAAATGCTTCGGCAGCCGTCCTCATCATCCCCTAACACTGGTAAATGCTCCGGCAGCCGTCCTCATCATCCCCTAACACTGGTAAATGCTTCGGCAGCCGTCCTCATCATCCCCTAACACTGGTAAATGCTTTAGGTTACCCAAATATTGCTCAAGGAGGTACGCCCCACCCTGTGCCTCTCACCCCTTTTCTATTTTCCCTCCTCTCTGCAGCCCAATCTCTGCCTGTAGGTTCTATGCTTCGGCCAATCCTCTTCTCCCAGGATATAGTGGCTAAATTCTGGTTTAGTAAAAGTGTGGAGCTGACACAGGAAGTAGCGCAGTACAATTGCAGATTATAAATTAACGGGCATGCATCCAGCTCTCAGCGTCTCTGTAGTCTCTCCTCGCCCATTCAGTACCAAGCCATGGGCACACACGCTCCCACTATTGCCCCAGTGCAGCTACAGAGCAGACTGCCTGTGTGGCACCCCACTCAGGGACATCTGATAGGAGCACTCATTCCGAGGGGGCATTGCCTCAGTCTGTCACTGTGTACATTTCGCACCATCCCCTTGCGCTGTCTGCCTCCCTCCCCTGTCCCGTCTACCACTACAGTATTCATAGACTTGTGTTTCTCCTGCAGGCTACAAAAATGGAAACGTGGGTTATCCCAATAACGTCCAGCAGCAACAACAACAACAAGGTAACATTCCTGTTATGTGCAGTGTTGTCACACACCGTGTAATACTCCGTGACCACAAGATGTCACACTCCTGATTCTGTATCCGGAACACATGTGCTGCACACATCCGCATGGCTGACCATATTATTAACCCTCTGAGTTCCAAGGGAATTTGTCAAAATAGGTGTGAAAATTGGCAAGCAAACCTTTTTATTAAACTCTGAGTGTCAATGTTGCTGTAAGAGATCCTCCAAATATCCATTAAAAATGCCAGCATTGCTCGGCTGTGCTCGCAGGCTTACACTCTATAGGGATTAGTAATGCAGTATTATTTGTGCAATCCCAACAGAACAGTCAGGAAGGTTGGCGGTTACTTACTTTCTGCAGCGATTCAGTATTGTGAGGGGATAAATGCTCCGGCAGCCGTCCACAACATCCCCTAACACTGGTAAATGCTCCGGCAGCCGTCCACAACATCCCCTAACACTGGTAAATGCTCCGGCAGCCGTGCCCATCATCCCCTAACACTGGTAAATGCTCCGGCAGCCGTCCCCATCATCCCCTAACACTGGTAAATGCTCCGGCAGCCGTCCCTATCATCCCCTAACACTGGTAAATGCTCCGGCAGCCGTCCCCATCATCCCCTAACACTGGTAAATGCTCCGGCAGCCGTCCCCATCATCCCCTAACACTGGTAAATGCTCCGGCAGCCGTCCACAACATCCCCTAACACTGACAAATGCTCCGGCAGCCGTCCTCATCATCCCCTAACACTAGTAAATGCTCCGGCAGCCGTCCCCATCATCCCCTAACACTGGTAAATGCTCCGGCAGCCGTCCTCATCATCCCCTAACACTGGTTAATGCTCCGGAAGCCGCCCCCATCATCCCCTAAGGCTGGTAAATGCTCCGGCAGCCGTCCCCATCATCCCCTAACACTGGTAAATGCTCCGGCAGCCGTCCCCATCATCCCCTAACACTGACAAATGCTCCGGCAGCCGTCCCCATCATCCCCTAACACTGGTAAATGCTCCGGCAGCTGTCCCCATCATCATCCAGGGGCAAACGCAGGATTTTCAGAAGGGGGTTTCCAGAGGGGCGGAGCAAAGTACGGAGAAGGACACTTAGGTGCCCCAGTAAATGTTTTGATGTCCCGCGGGTGGTAGGGGGTATTATATCAACCGCTCAGCATGTAGGGCCTGGATCAGTAATTTTCACTAATTACCCCTTTACTGCACAGAGGGAGATGGGGTGGGAGAAGGGGGCATTGGGCTGAATGAAGGGGCCCTGATACATAACTTCCAGGGTGGTAGAGGATGTTTAATATGCAGAGGAGGGGTGTATAGTGGAGTGGGCTTATTATTCATAATTTTCTGGTGGGAGGACAGCTTGCTTGACTGCAGATATCTCCAGTTTCCGGAAATAGATTTCTTAGATTTTAATGGAATTAAAAACTAGAGAATCCCACCTACCAAATGGTATTGGGGACTAGGGGATCAGAGTTCAGGAGGCAGAGCAATCCACCAACGAGTATATTAAACTACATAACAAGTGTGTGGAGCTGGAGCAGTAACCAGCTGCTTGAAGGCTGATACAGTATCTCTGGTTTTGGGAACAGTAGAAACAAGCTTCTAGTGTCCTTCAAAGGGGGAGAGTCACAGATTTTTGAATATATCCTCAGAAAAACTCTATTGTCATGACAGAACCTGAAATATCTGACTGGGAACAGCAATTAACAGGCTTGGATGGGGACCACTGCTTTGAAGTCAGATATCTCCGGTTCCCAAGGTCCGATTTTAAAAATTCTTGCACTCTTGGAAAGAGGGGACCCTCAGCTTTCAGACAATGGCCCTTAGACTCCTGGAGGGGTTTCTGGGTACTCAGAAACCCCCCCTGCGTGCGCTACTGTCATCTAACACTGGTAAATGCTCCGGCAGCTGTCCCCATCATCCCCTAACACTGGTAAATGCTCCGGCAGCCGTCCCCATCATCCCCTAACACTGGTAAATGCTCCGGCACCCGTCCACATCATCCCCTAACACTGGTAAATGCTTCGGCAGCCGTCCCCATCATCCCCTAACACTGGTAAATGCTTCGGCAGCCGTCCTCATCATCCCCTAACACTGGTAAATGCTCCGGCAGCCGTCCTCATCATCCCCTAACACTGGTAAATGCTCCGGCAGCCGTCCCCATCACCCCCTAACACTGGTAAATGCTCCGGCAGCCCTCCCTATCATCCTCTAACACTGGTAAATGTTCCGGCAGCCGTCCTCATCATCCCCTAACACTAGTAAATGCTTCGGCAGCCGTCCCCATCATCCCCTAACACTGGTAAATGCTTCGGCAGCCGTCCTCATCATCCCCTAACACTGGTAAATGCTCCGGCAGCCGTCCTCATCATCCCCTAACACTGGTAAATGCTTCGGCAGCCGTCCCCATCATCCCCTAACACTGGTAAATGCTCCACATCATCCCCTAACACTGGTAAATGCTCCGGCAGCCGTCCTCATCATCCCCTAACACTGGTAAATGCTCCGGCAGCCGTCCCCATCACCCCCTAACACTGGTAAATGCTCCGGCAGCCGTCCTCATCATCCCCTAACACTGGTAAATGCTCCGGCAGCCGTCCCCATCATCCCCTAACACTGGTAAATGCTCCGGCAGCCGTCCCCATCATCCCCTAACACTGGTAAATGCTCCGGCAGCCGTCCCTATCATCCTCTAACACTGGTAAATGTTCCGGCAGCCGTCCTCATCATCCCCTAACACTAGTAAATGCTTCGGCAGCCGTCCCCATCATCCCCTAACACTGGTAAATGCTTCGGCAGCCGTCCTCATCATCCCCTAACACTGGTAAATGCTCCGGCAGCCGTCCTCATCATCCCCTAACACTGGTAAATGCTTCGGCAGCCGTCCTCATCATCCCCTAACACTGGTAAATGCTTCGGCAGCCGTCCTCATCATCCCCTAACACTGGTAAATGCTCCGGCAGCCGTCCTCATCATCCCCTAACACTGGTAAATGCTTCGGCAGCCGTCCTCATCATCCCCTAACACTGGTAAATGCTTTAGGTTACCCAAATATTGCTCAAGGAGGTACGCCCCACCCTGTGCCTCTCACCCCTTTTCTATTTTCCCTCCTCTCTGCAGCCCAATCTCTGCCTGTAGGTTCTATGCTTCGGCCAATCCTCTTCTCCCAGGATATAGTGGCTAAATTCTGGTTTAGTAAAAGTGTGGAGCTGACACAGGAAGTAGCGCAGTACAATTGCAGATTATAAATTAACGGGCATGCATCCAGCTCTCAGCGTCTCTGTAGTCTCTCCTCGCCCATTCAGTACCAAGCCATGGGCACACACGCTCCCACTATTGCCCCAGTGCAGCTACAGAGCAGACTGCCTGTGTGGCACCCCACTCAGGGACATCTGATAGGAGCACTCATTCCGAGGGGGCATTGCCTCAGTCTGTCACTGTGTACATTTCGCACCATCCCCTTGCGCTGTCTGCCTCCCTCCCCTGTCCCGTCTACCACTACAGTATTCATAGACTTGTGTTTCTCCTGCAGGCTACAAAAATGGAAACGTGGGTTATCCCAATAACGTCCAGCAGCAACAACAACAACAAGGTAACATTCCAGTTATGTGCAGTGTTGTCACACACCGTGTAATACTCAGTGACCACAAGATGTCACACTCCTGATTCTGTATCCGGAACACATGTGCTGCACACATCCGCATGGCTGACCATATTATTAACCCTCTGAGTTCCAAGGGAATTTGTCAAAATAGGTGTGAAAATTGGCAAGCAAACCTTTTTATTAAACTCTGAGTGTCAATGTTGCTGTAAGAGATCCTCCAAATATCCATTAAAAATGCCAGCATTGCTCGGCTGTGCTCGCAGGCTTACACTCTATAGGGATTAGTAATGCAGTATTATTTGTGCAATCCCAACAGAACAGTCAGGAAGGTTGGCGGTTACTTACTTTCTGCAGCGATTCAGTATTGTGAGGGGATAAATGCTCCGGCAGCCGTCCACAACATCCCCTAACACTGGTAAATGCTCCGGCAGCCGTCCACAACATCCCCTAACACTGGTAAATGCTCCGGCAGCCGTGCCCATCATCCCCTAACACTGGTAAATGCTCCGGCAGCCGTCCCCATCATCCCCTAACACTGGTAAATGCTCCGGCAGCCGTCCTCATCATCCCCTAACACTGGTAAATGCTCCGGCAGCTGTCCACAACATCCCCTAACACTGGTAAATGCTCCGGCACCCATCCTCATCATCCCCTAACACTGGTAAATGCTCCGGCAGCCGTCCCCATCATCCCCAACGCTGGTAAATGCTCCGGCAGCCGTCCCCATCATCCCCTAACACTGGTAAATGCTCCGGCAGCCGTCCCCTTCATCCCCTAACACTGGTAAATGCTCCGGCAGCCGTCCTCATCATCCCCTAACACTGGTTAATGCTCCGGAAGCCGCCCCCATCATCCCCTAAGGCTGGTAAATGCTCCGGCAGCCGTCCCCATCATCCCCTAACACTGGTAAATGCTCCGGCAGCCGTCCACAACATCCCCTAACACTGACAAATGCTCCGGCAGCCGTCCTCATCATCCCCTAACACTAGTAAATGCTCCGGCAGCCGTCCCCATCATCCCCTAACACTGGTAAATGCTCCGGCAGCCGTCCCCATCATCCCCTAACACTAGTAAATGCTCCGGCAGCCGTCCTCATCATCCCCTAACACTAGTAAATGCTCCGGCAGCCGTCCCCATCATCCCCTAACACTGGTAAATGCTCCGGCAGCCGTCCCCATCATCCCCTAACACTGACAAATGCTCCGGCAGCCGTCCTCATCATCCCCTAACACTGGTAAATGCTCCGGCAGCCGTCCCCATTGTGAGGGTACGAGTTCCTCAATCACTCAGACACCGAGCAGATGAAACCAGAAGAATGGTTTATTTTCCACAGCACGCACAAATAGACAATAAACAGTGGCAAAGGTAAATTGCAGAGTAGAAAGATATTCAGGTAGCAGGCCCAAACAGACAGTCCTTGTATAGTCACAGTCCCAGATCAGTTCCACAGGGCAAACTATCACTTATCCCACACCGCAGTGATAGCATATAAGTCCACACGATACCTAGACAGAGCATAACCTCTTAGTCCAGGACAGTCCATCAATTCTCTCTCCTGGCTTGTGTGCCAGTCATTTTAAAAACTTCCTATTTCCCACGCTTCTCCATACCATCAGTGGGCTTGCACTCAATCCCTATTGGTGGATTCAAGTCAGGTTTATCCCCCCTCCCAGGTACTGCTGCTGCCCATCTGCTTCTGCCCCCTGCTGGGGTCGGTTCCAGAAAGTCTGGAAGTGGCCAAGATATGCATAGCAGAGTCAACACAAGATACAAAACACAGTCTGATTACATTATGTGGTGGTCACCCCCTGTGGACAACCTTCCTGTTGATAGTAGGGGAATTTGATCACCCCCTGTGGTGATTGTCCTTCAGCTATCCCCCTCATGTAAACAGCAGGAACAATAATCGGCTGATTACATTATGGGCTGATCACCCCCTGTGGTGGCCGGTTCCACAAAGTCTGCTAGAGCCCAGAGGTTTACAAAGAATTGTAAACCCCCCTGTGGAGATTGCCAATGGTACAATGCTTACATGAATAAAGTCCTGGGAAATACAGACATTACATTTGAGGTGGGATTATACAGCCTAATAATATATGATCTGGAACTACACACACATATAGGGGGTATATAGACATATATGGAGAACAAGAGGGTACCGACGGACTAAAATAGTACATTAATTACTACACCTAATAAAATATAGTAATTACAGATTTACAGTGAATCTGATAACCTCACATTCCTTCCCCTACTATTGTAGTCCCGGTACCCAGCTGTTCAGGAACCAATAACAACCTGGAATAGCGGGATGCAGAGCCGAGAATCTGGGGTTTGGATATACCACCTGAGTCCCACAGGGTGACATCATACCAAACCCATCTTGTAAAAGGCGGCTGGTTTGCAGAACCAGCAAGGGCATGATTACAGTCTAAGTCATACATTGGAACTAACAAGGGATGTAGCGATTCCTCTTCTTCGGATTCTGGGTACCCCCCCCTCTGCAACATTGTAACCTACTAATACTTTTGCCTCGGGCACAATGGGGCAGGGACCACTTTCCACCTCCCCCTCTTGCCCAAGGACCAGGGGCCAAACAGCAGGCCAATATAGGGGCTCTGGCCCTGGCACTTCCACCACCCCGTCATGTCCTTCCTCCCCCAAACCCAAACTAGGGGCATGGCAAATTTCAGTCCAGCATTTGGTCTCAATGTCCAGGGCTGAGGAGGGACCCTCCATCACCAACAATTCCGCTGGTGGCTGCAGGACAGGCTGTGTCAGCTCTGTCCCCTTAAAAGCCAGATGCTCACCTGCAGCTACTTCTGCGCACAGCTCCTTCTCCGCGATAGCCTCCTTCCCCAGCTGAGTATGCTGGGCAGCCCGAAACACGACGTCATCTGTGACTGGTGGGCTGGTGGCCTGGATGTTGTCGGATACTCCTCTAACCACGGCGATCTCTTCTTGGACGCAGTCCTCATAGATCCCCTGGCAGCAGGATAATAGCTCTGCATCTCCCACCTCAGCAAAAGGGAAGCAGTAGTGCAGCTCCTCCCGGGGTGCCTGGCTCAGAGGCCTCACTTCCTTCACGTTGGGGATAACCTCCCCCTGCAGAGAACCCTGAGCAGCTTCCTCCCTAGGATGGGGGAGAAGCAATTGCAAACGGTGCCTTTCATCACGCCCCCTGCGACACTGATCTTGCCATGCTGGGGTATCCAGGAGCCCCCGATCAATCGCCTCTTCCTCTGCCACCACGAAGCACTCCTCCAGACACTGCAATTGTTCCCACACACTCAACTGTGCACCGAAATGGAGGATCCAAGCTCGATAATCAGCAAATGCATTTGTAGGATCTCCCTGATCGTGAAGGATCTGCTGAAGGATTTCCCCGCGAGTGCAGGATCGGATGGGTATACCTCGCAGCTGACATTCTGCTATCAGCTCCTCCATACTCATTTCTTCAAGGGCAGTTAGGGGCCCCCCTGACAACGACCCTTCTCTTGCAGTAACACTTAATTCTGTGGCAGACCCCTCGGTTGTCTGCCCAGATTGCAGTAGCCCCCTTCTAGACCTTTCCTCTGGTTCTATCTGGGGCATCAATGTATTCTGGACTTGTCCTTCAGCCTCAGAATATTGTCCTCTTTGTAGCATCTGGGTAACTGTAGCAATCACTTCCTCTGTAAATTCTACAAACTCTGGCTCTCCCAACAGATTCCAAGAGGTGGCCTCACCTTTACAGTGCAGAAATGCATCCCCCAGGTAACACAACTTGTCCTGTATGCTGGATACTCTCCACCCGCTGATCATCTGCTGAGCGTCTTCCCAGTACTTCCAGATATAATGCATTTTCCTGACAATAAATAACAGATCCGGCTTCCCAGCCTGCCGATACACTGAAGAACCTCCGTCCCTGAGCTGCTCTGCTCCAGGGGTCTTGAGGCATCGATTTTCTTTCCTTGGAAACATTTTCCCTTTCCACAGGAATGACACCTGCTCACTTGCTGAACATCACCTTATTGCATTTTCCGTTTCCTTACATATGGTCTGATCCTCTGTTCTCTGCGCTTTCTGTGCTCGATGGTTGGTGTCTGAATGATCCCACTGTCGCTGCCGCCAAATGTGAGGGTACGAGTTCCTCAATCACTCAGACACCGAGCAGATGAAACCAGAAGAATGGTTTATTTTCCACAGCACGCACAAATAGACAATAAACAGTGGCAAAGGTAAATTGCAGAGTAGAAAGATATTCAGGTAGCAGGCCCAAACAGACAGTCCTTGTATAGTCACAGTCCCAGATCAGTTCCACAGGGCAAACTATCACTTATCCCACACCGCAGTGATAGCATATAAGTCCACACGATACCTAGACAGAGCATAACCTCTTAGTCCAGGACAGTCCATCAATTCTCTCTCCTGGCTTGTGTGCCAGTCATTTTAAAAACTTCCTATTTCCCACGCTTCTCCATACCATCAGTGGGCTTGCACTCAATCCCTATTGGTGGATTCAAGTCAGGTTTATCCCCCCTCCCAGGTACTGCTGCTGCCCATCTGCTTCTGCCCCCTGCTGGGGTCGGTTCCAGAAAGTCTGGAAGTGGCCAAGATATGCATAGCAGAGTCAACCCAAGATACAAAACACAGTCTGATTACATTATGTGGTGGTCACCCCCTGTGGACAACCTTCCTGTTGATAGTAGGGGAATTTGATCACCCCCTGTGGTGATTGTCCTTCAGCTATCCCCCTCATGTAAACAGCAGGAACAATAATCGGCTGATTACATTATGGGCTGATCACCCCCTGTGGTGGCCGGTTCCACAAAGTCTGCTAGAGCCCAGAGGTTTACAAAGAATTGTAAACCCCCCTGTGGAGATTGCCAATGGTACAATGCTTACATGAATAAAGTCCTGGGAAATACAGACATTACATTTGAGGTGGGATTATACAGCCTAATAATATATGATCTGGAACTACACACACATATAGGGGGTATATAGACATATATGGAGAACAAGAGGGTACCGACGGACTAAAATAGTACATTAATTACTACACCTAATAAAATATAGTAATTACAGATTTACAGTGAATCTGATAACCTCACACCCATCATCCCCTAACACTAGTAAATGCTCCGGCAGCCGTCCTCATCATCCCCTAACACTAGTAAATGCTCCGGCAGCCGTCCCCATCATCCCCTAACACTGGTAAATGCTCCGGCAGCCGTCCCCATCATCCCCTAACACTGGTAAATGCTCCGGCAGCCGTCCCCATCATCCCCTAACACTGACAAATGCTCCGGCAGCCGTCCCCATCATCCCCTAACACTGGTAAATGCTCCGGCAGCTGTCCCCATCATCATCCAGGGGCAAACGCAGGATTTTCAGAAGGGGGTTTCCAGAGGGGCGGAGCAAAGTACGGAGAAGGACACTTAGGTGCCCCAGTAAATGTTTTGATGTCCCGCGGGTGGTAGGGGGTATTATATCAACCGCTCAGCATGTAGGGCCTGGATCAGTAATTTTCACTAATTACCCCTTTACTGCACAGAGGGAGATGGGGTGGGAGAAGGGGGCATTGGGCTGAATGAAGGGGCCCTGATACATAACTTCCAGGGTGGTAGAGGATGTTTAATATGCAGAGGAGGGGTGTATAGTGGAGTGGGCTTATTATTCATAATTTTCTGGTGGGAGGACAGCTTGCTTGACTGCAGATATCTCCAGTTTCCGGAAATAGATTTCTTAGATTTTAATGGAATTAAAAACTAGAGAATCCCACCTACCAAATGGTATTGGGGACTAGGGGATCAGAGTTCAGGAGGCAGAGCAATCCACCAACGAGTATATTAAACTACATAACAAGTGTGTGGAGCTGGAGCAGTAACCAGCTGCTGGAAGGCTGATACAGTATCTCTGGTTTTGGGAACAGTAGAGACAAGCTTCTAGTGTCCTTCAAAGGGGGAGAGTCACAGATATTTGAATATATCCTCAGAAAAACTCTATTGTCATGACAGAACCTGAAATATCTGACTGGGAAGAGCAATTAACAGGCTTGGATGGGGACCACTGCTTTGAAGTCAGATATCTCCGGTTCCCAAGGTCCGATTTTAAAAATTCTTGCACTCTTGGAAAGAGGGGACCCTCAGCTTTCAGACAATGGCCCTTAGACTCCTGGAGGGGTTTCTGGGTACTCAGAAACCCCCCCTGCGTGCGCTACTGTCATCTAACACTGGTAAATGCTCCGGCAGCTGTCCCCATCATCCCCTAACACTGGTAAATGCTCCGGCAGCCGTCCCCATCATCCCCTAACACTGGTAAATGCTCCGGCAGCCGTCCTCATCATCCCCTAACACTGGTAAATGCTCCGGCAGCCGTCCTCATCATCTTCTAACACTGGTAAATGCTCCGGCAGCCGTCCCCATCATCCCCTAACACTGGTAAATGCTCCGGCAGCCGTCCCCATCATCCCCTAACACTGGTAAATGCTCCGGCAGCTGTCCCCATCATCCCCTAACACTGGTAAATGCTCCGGCAGCCGTCCTCATCATCCCCTAACACTGTTAAATGCTCCGGCAGCCGTCCCCATCATCCCCTAACACTGGTAAATGCTCCGGCAGCAGTCCCCATCATCCCCTAACACTGGTAAATGCTCCGGCAGCCGTCCCCATCATCCCCTAACACTGGTAAATGCTCCGGCAGCCGTCCTCATCATCCCCTAACACTGGTAAATGCTCCGGCAGCCGCCCTCATCATCCCCTAACACTGGTAAATGCTCCGGCAGCCGTCCCCATCATCCCCTAACACTGGTAAATGCTCCGGCAGCCGTCCTCATCATCCCCTAACACTGTTAAATGCTCCGGCAGCCGTCCCCATCATCCCCTAACACTGGTAAATGCTCCGGCAGCAGTCCCCATCATCCCCTAACACTGGTAAATGCTCCGGCAGCCGTCCCCATCATCCCCTAACACTGGTAAATGCTCCGGCAGCCGTCCTCATCATCCCCTAACACTGGTAAATGCTCCGGCAGCCGCCCTCATCATCCCCTAACACTGGTAAATGCTCCGGCAGCCGTCCCCATCATCCCCTAACACTGGTAAATGCTCCGGCAGCCGTCCCCATCATCCCCTAACACTGGTAAATGCTCCGGCAGCCGTCCCCATCATCCCCTAACACTGGTAAATGCTCCGGCAGCAGTCCCCATCATCCCCTAACACTGGTAAATGCTCCGGCAGCCGTCCTCATCATCCCCTTACACTGGTAAATGCTCCGGCAGCCGTCCTCATCATCCCCTAACACTGGTAAATGCTCCGGCAGCCGTCCCCATCATCCCCTAACACTGGTAAATGCTCCGGCAGCCGTCCCCATCATCCCCTTACACTGGTAAATGCTCCGGCAGCCGTCCCCATCATCCCCTAACACTGGTAAATGCTTCGGCAGCCGTCCTCATCATCCCCTAACACTGGTAAATGCTCCGGCAGCCGTCCTCATCATCCCCTAACACTGGTAAATGCTCCGGCAGCCGTCCCCATCACCCCCTAACACTGGTAAATGCTCCGGCAGCCCTCCCTATCATCCTCTAACACTGGTAAATGTTCCGGCAGCCGTCCTCATCATCCCCTAACATTAGTAAATGCTCCGGCAGCCGTCCTCATCATCCCCTAACACTGGTAAATGCTCCGGCAGCCGTCCCCATCACCCCCTAACACTGGTAAATGCTTCGGCAGCCCTCCCTATCATCCTCTAACACTGGTAAATGTTCCGGCAGCCGTCCTCATCATCCCCTAACATTAGTAAATGCTTCGGCACCCGTCCTCATCATCCCCTAACACTGGTAAATGCTTCGGCAGCCGTCCTCATCATCAACTAACACTGGTAAATGCTTTAGGTTACCCAAATATTGCTCAAGGAGGTACGCCCCACCCTGTGCCCCTCACCCCTTTTCTATTTTCCCTCCAGTCTGTTACATTGTCTCAATCTCTGCCTGTAGGTTCTATGCTTCGGCCAATCCTCTTCTCCCAGGATATAGTGGCTAAATTCTGGTTTAGTAAAAGTGTGGAGCTGACACAGGAAGTAGCGCAGTACAATTGCAGATTATAAATTAACGGGCATGCATCCAGCTCTCAGCGTCTCTGTAGTCTCTCCTCGCCCATTCAGTACCAAGCCATGGGCACACACGCTCCCACTATTGCCCCAGTGCAGCTACAGAGCAGACTGCCTGTGTGGCACCCCACTCAGGGACATCTGATAGGAGCACTCATTCCGAGGGGGCATTGCCTCAGTCTGTCACTGTGTACATTTCGCACCATCCCCTTGCGCTGTCTGCCTCCCTCCCCTGTCCCGTCTACCACTACAGTATTCATAGACTTGTGTTTCTCCTGCAGGCTACAAAAATGGAAACGTGGGTTATCCCAATAACGTCCAGCAGCAACAACAACAACAAGGTAACATTCCTGTTATGTGCAGTGTTGTCACACACCGTGTAATACTCCGTGACCACAAGATGTCACACTCCTGATTCTGTATCAGGAACACATGTGCTGCACACATCCGCATGGCTGACCATATTATTAACCCTCTGAGTTCCAAGGGAATTTGTCAAAATAGGTGTGAAAATTGGCAAGCAAACCTTTTTATTAAACTCTGAGTGTCAATGTTGCTGTAAGAGATCCTCCAAATATCCATTAAAAATGCCAGCATTGCTCGGCTGTGCTCGCAGGCTTACACTCTATAGGGATTAGTAATGCAGTATTATTTGTGCAATCCCAACAGAACAGTCAGGAAGGTTGGCGGTTACTTACTTTCTGCAGCGATTCAGTATTGTGAGGGGATAAATGCTCCGGCAGCTGTCCACAACATCCCCTAACACTGGTAAATGCTCCGGCAGCCGTCCCCATCATCCCCTAACACTGGTAATAGCTCCAGCAGCCGTCCCCATCATCCCCTAACACTGGTAAATGCTCCGGCAGCCGTGCCCATCATCCCCTAACACTGGTAAATGCTCCGGCAGCCGTCCCCATCATCCCCTAACACTGGTAAATGCTCCGGCAGCCGTCCTCATCATCCCCTAACACTGGTAAATGCTCCGGCAGCCGTCCACAACATCCCCTAACACTGGTAAATGCTCCGGCACCCATCCTCATCATCCCCTAACACTGGTAAATGCTCCGGCAGCCGTCCCCATCATCCCCAACGCTGGTAAATGCTCCGGCAGCCGTCCCCATCATCCCCTAACACTGGTTAATGCTCCGGAAGCCGCCCCCATCATCCCCTAAGGCTGGTAAATGCTCCGGCAGCCGTCCCCATCATCCCCTAACACTGGTAAATGCTCCGGCAGCCGTCCTCATCATCCCCTAACACTGGTTAATGCTCCGGAAGCCGCCCCCATCATCCCCTAAGGCTGGTAAATGCTCCGGCAGCCGTCCCCATCATCCCCTAACACTGGTAAATGCTCCGGCAGCCGTCCACAACATCCCCTAACACTGACAAATGCTCCGGCAGCCGTCCTCATCATCCCCTAACACTGGTAAATGCTCCGGCAGCCGTCCACAACATCCCCTAACACTGGTAAATGCTCCGGCAGCCGTCCCCATCATCCCCTAACACTAGTAAATGCTCCGGCAGCCGTCCTCATCATCCCCTAACACTAGTAAATGCTCCGGCAGCCGTCCCCATCATCCCCTAACACTGGTAAATGCTCCGGCAGCCGTCCCCATCATCCCCTAACACTGACAAATGCTCCGGCAGCCATCCTCATCATCCCCTAACACTGGTAAGTGCTCCGGCAGCCGTCCCCATCATCCCCTAACACTAGTAAATGCTCCGGCAGCCGTCCTCATCATCCCCTAACACTAGTAAATGCTCCGGCAGCCGTCCCCATCATCCCCTAACACTGGTAAATGCTCCGGCAGCCGTCCCCATCATCCCCTAACACTGGTAAATGCTCCGGCAGCCGTCCCCATCATCCCCTAACACTGACAAATGCTCCGGCAGCCGTCCTCATCATCCCCTAACACTGGTAAATGCTCCGGCAGCCGTCCCCATCATCCCCTAACACTAGTAAATGCTCCGGCAGCCGTCCTCATCATCCCCTAACACTAGTAAATGCTCCGGCAGCCGTCCCCATCATCCCCTAACACTGGTAAATGCTCCGGCAGCCGTCCCCATCATCCCCTAACACTGGTAAATGCTCCGGCAGCCGTCCCCATCATCCCCTAACACTGACAAATGCTCCGGCAGCCGTCCCCATCATCCCCTAACACTGGTAAATGCTCCGGCAGCTGTCCCCATCATCATCCAGGGGCAAACGCAGGATTTTCAGAAGGGGGTTTCCAGAGGGGCGGAGCAAAGTACGGAGAAGGACACTTAGGTGCCCCAGTAAATGTTTTGATGTCCCGCGGGTGGTAGGGGGTATTATATCAACCGCTCAGCATGTAGGGCCTGGATCAGTAATTTTCACTAATTACCCCTTTACTGCACAGAGGGAGATGGGGTGGGAGAAGGGGGCATTGGGCTGAATGAAGGGGCCCTGATACATAACTTCCAGGGGGGTAGAGGATGTTTAATATGCAGAGGAGGGGTGTATAGTGGAGTGGGCTTATTATTCATAATTTTCTGGTGGGAGGACAGCTTGCTTGACTGCAGATATCTCCAGTTTCCGGAAATAGATTTCTTAGATTTTAATGGAATTAAAAACTAGAGAATCCCACCTACCAAATGGTATTGGGGACTAGGGGATCAGAGTTCAGGAGGCAGAGCAATCTGCCAACGAGTATATAAAACTACATAACAAGTGTGTGGCGCTAGAGCAGTAACCAGCTGCTGGAAGGCTGATACAGTATCTCTGGTTTTGGGAACAGTAGAGACAAGCTTCTAGTGTCCTTCAAAGGGGGAGAGTCACAGATATTTGAATATATCCTCAGAAAAACTCTATTGTCATGACAGAACCTGAAATATCTGACTGGGAAGAGCAATTAACAGGCTTGGATGGGGACCACTGCTTTGAAGTCAGATATCTCCGGTTCCCAAGGTCCGATTTTAAAAATTCTTGCACTCTTGGAAAGAGGGGACCCTCAGCTTTCAGACAATGGCCCTTAGACTCCTGGAGGGGTTTCTGGGTACTCAGAAACCCCCCCTGCGTGCGCTACTGTCATCTAACACTGGTAAATGCTCCGGCAGCTGTCCCCATCATCCCCTAACACTGGTAAATGCTCCGGCAGCCGTCCCCATCATCCCCTAACACTGGTAAATGCTCCGGCAGCCGTCCTCATCATCCCCTAACACTGGTAAATGCTCCGGCAGCCGTCCTCATCATCTTCTAACACTGGTAAATGCTCCGGCAGCCGTCCCCATCATCCCCTAACACTGGTAAATGCTCCGGCAGCCGTCCCCATCATCCCCTAACACTGGTAAATGCTCCAGCAGCTGTCCCCATCATCCCCTAACACTGGTAAATGCTCCGGCAGCCGTCCTCATCATCCCCTAACACTGTTAAATGCTCCGGCAGCCGTCCCCATCATCCCCTAACACTGGTAAATGCTCCGGCAGCAGTCCCCATCATCCCCTAACACTGGTAAATGCTCCGGCAGCCGTCCCCATCATCCCCTAACACTGGTAAATGCTCCGGCAGCCGTCCTCATCATCCCCTAACACTGGTAAATGCTCCGGCAGCCGCCCTCATCATCCCCTAACACTGGTAAATGCTCCGGCAGCCGTCCCCATCATCCCCTAACACTGGTAAATGCTCCGGCAGCCGTCCTCATCATCCCCTAACACTAGTAAATGCTCCGGCAGCCGTCCACAACATCCCCTAACACTGGTAAATGCTCCGGCAGCAATCCACATCATCCCCTTACACTGGTAAATGCTCCGGCAGCCGTCCACATCATCCCCTAACACTGGTAAATGCTCCGGCAGCCGTCCCCATCATCCCCTAACACTGGTAAATGCTCCGGCAGCCGTCCTCATCATCCCCTAACACTGGTAAATGCTCCGGCAGCCGTCCCCATCATCCCCTAACACTGGTAAATGCTCCGGCAGCAGTCCCCATCATCCCCTAACACTGGTAAATGCTCCGGCAGCCGTCCCCATCATCCCCTAACACTGGTAAATGCTCCGGCAGCCGTCCTCATCATCCCCTAACACTGGTAAATGCTCCGGCAGCCGCCCTCATCATCCCCTAACACTGGTAAATGCTCCGGCAGCCGTCCCCATCATCCCCTAACACTGGTAAATGCTCCGGCAGCCATCCCCATCATCCCCTAACACTGGTAAATGCTCCGGCAGCCGTCCCCATCATCCCCTAACACTGGTAAATGCTCCGGCAGCAGTCCCCATCATCCCCTAACACTGGTAAATGCTCCGGCAGCCGTCCTCATCATCCCCTTACACTGGTAAATGCTCCGGCAGCCGTCCTCATCATCCCCTAACACTGGTAAATGCTCCGGCAGCCGTCCCCATCATCCCCTAACACTGGTAAATGCTCCGGCAGCCGTCCCCATCATCCCCTAAAACTGGTAAATGCTCCGGCAGCCGTCCCCATCATCCCCTAACTGCTCTGGCAGCCGTCCCCATCATCCCCTAACACTGGTAAATGCTCCAGCAGCCGTCCCCATCATCCCCTAACTGCTCCGGCAGCCGTCCCCATCATCCCCTAACTGCTCCGGCAGCCGTCCCCATCATCCCCTAACACTGGTAAATGCTCCGGCAGCCGTCCCCATCATCCCCTAACACTGGTAAATGCTCCGGCAGCCGTCCCCATCATCCCCTAACACTGGTAAATGCTTCGGCAGCCGTCCCCATCATCCCCTAACACTGGTAAATGCTCCGGCAGCCGTCCCCATCATCCCCGTCCCCATCATCCCCTAACACTGGTAAATGCTCCGGCAGCCGTCCCCATCATCCCCTAACACTGGTAAATGCTCCGGCAGCCGTCCCCATCATCCCCTAACACTGGTAAATGCTCCGGCAGCCGTCCCCATCATCCCCTAACACTGGTAAATGCTCCGGCAGCCGTCCCCATCATCCCCTAACACTGGTAAATGCTTCGGCAGCCGTCCCCATCATCCCCTAACACTGGTAAATGCTTCGGCAGCCGTCCCCATCATCCCCTAAAACTGGTAAATGCTCCGGCAGCCGTCCCCATCATCCCCTAACACTGGTAAATGCTCCGGCAGCCGTCCCCATCATCCCTAACACTGGTAAATGCTCCGGCAGCCGTCCCCATCATCCCCTAACACTGGTAAATGCTCCGGCAGCCGTCCACAACATCCCCTAACACTGGTAAATGCTCCAGCAGCCGTCCCCATCATCCCCTAACACTGGTAAATGCTCCGGCAGCCGTCCCCATCATCCCCTAACACTGGTAAATGCTCCGGCAGCCGTCCCCATCATCCCCTAACACTGGTAAATGCTCCGGCAGCCGTCCCCATCATCCCCTAACACTGGTAAATGCTCCGGCAGCCGTCCCCATCATCCCCTAACACTGGTAAATGCTCCGGCAGCCATCCCCATCATCCCCTAACACTGGTAAATGCTCCGGCAGCCGTCCCCATCATCCCCTAACACTGGTAAATGCTCCGGCAGCCATCCCCATCATCCCTTAACACTGGTAAATGCTCCGGCAGCCGTCCCTATCATCCCCTAACACTGGTAAATGCATCAGCAGGTAATGATTCTTACTGGCTGATGCGCATATGTGGCCACAGAGATGGCGGAGGAATCCGCTGGGATACATCTTCACATCCTGGACCAGGGCTCTGGGAACATGCACCAGGCTGGCGTTGCTTCTCAGTCAGTTTGCGCAACATTGTATGAGGCCTGAATTGTGAATGGGCCAATTACAGAAAAAAATACAGCAACCAACTGTAGCGTGAATAGGCCCCATAGTGCGAGAGTGATATACTATATTTATATATACACAATAAGACTCTCCACTAGCCTCCAAACTTTCAAGCGTTCCCTATAATATTTATATACCAAACGCATAACCCTCTGAGGCACTTATGTATTATATAGCTTCCCTTCTGGACCTGTAACTTGGTGGGACTGCTGTGCTATTACTGGTGCCTGTCCCTGTGTTTCCCTGCTATATCCCTATAGATTGTTAGCTTGCAGAAGGGCCCTCCTACCTCAAGTCTGTCTGTTACCCAGTTTTTCTATCACTGTCTATTATTGTAAAGCGCAACGGAATCTGCTGCACTATATAAGACACTGTAACGGAATCTGCTGCGCTATATAAGACACTAACGGAATCTGCTGCACTACATAAGACACTGTAACGGAATCTGCTGCGCTATATAAGACACTGTAGCGGAATCTGCTGCGCTATATAAGACCCTGTAACCGAATCTGCTGCGCTATATAAGACACTGTAACGGAATCTGTTGCGCTATATAAGACACTGTAACGGAATCTGCTGCGCTATATAAGACGCTGTAACGGAATCTGCTGCGCTATGTAAGACACTGTAACGGAATCTGCTGCGCTATATAAGACACTAACGGAATCTGCTGCGCTACATAAGACACTGTAACGGAATCTGCTGCGCTATATAAGACACTAACGGAATCTGCTGCGCTATATAAGACACTATAACGTAATCTGCTGCGCTATATAAGAAACTGTAACAGAATCTGCTGCGCTATATAAGACGCTGTAACGGAATATGCTGCTGTTATGGTCCGGGGACTCTCTTGCCACCCCTACCTCCGTTGCCTCCAACCGGAATTGGCGGACGTGTGCAGAGGGCTAAGCTTCACCAATAATAGCCGCGTTCGTGAGAGCCCGTTAGTCAGGCTCCCACCTCGATGCCACCTGGTCTTACGTAGGGACAACACGACCGCCAAGGCTAGTGGAGTGCAAGGGTAAAACTATCTAAACCCACAGAAGGCAAGGAGGCCCCGGATACCCACGGGGTAGCCACGCAAGGGACAAGGCAGATCCAAGGGGTATATCAGACGTAACAATACGAAAAGGTGGAATAACTGTATAACAGTGGTAATAATGGCAACAATGCCCAGAGGGTGGAATAGAACAATATAAGGTACTAGCAACAATGCTTACAAGATGGAATATAATAATATGAGATACAAGCAACAATGCTGACAAGATGGAATATAATAATATGAGATACAAGCAACAATGCTGACAAGATGGAATATAATGATATGAGATACAAGCAGCAATGCTGACAGGATGGAATATAATCAAGGAACAAAAGGTAAGGACTTATCCGAATCACAGCAAGGATCACGGCACGGGGTACTGTAACGGAGCTGCTGGAACCAGGAACACAAAGGCTGCAGGGCACACCAAAGCTATAACCGGCGTCTGTTCCCAGCAGACGCCGGCTATTTATTTGAATTTGCCGCCTGTGACTGTGCGGACGTCAGCTGCGCTGACGCCGCACGCTGTCTGGAGACTCGGGGACGTTGCCTAGCAACGCCCCGATGCCTGGCAGCCGGAGCAACAGAGCCGGAAGCTCGGGGCGCTGCTAGGCAACGCCCCCGACGCTCCCCCGGCGCTCCATCTCCGCCGCCCGTCCCGGACGTGACAGAACGCAGTGACGCTCTGGGACGGCGACGGCTGACAGTACCCCCCCCTTGAGGAGAGGTCAACCGACCTCCAAATCCTGGCTTCAACGGATTTTGCCTATGAAATAACTCTTTTAAGGATGGGGCATGAAGGTCCTTGTCCAGAACCCAGGACCTTTCCTCAGGTCCATAGCCCTTCCAATGGACAAGAAAAAATAAACGACCGCGGGTGATTTTCGAATCAAGGATACTATGAATCACAAACTCCTTGATGCCTTGCCGAATGACCGGTGCTGGCCTGTAAGCACAAGGCCGATGGGCAGGTTTAAGTAAAGAGGCATGGAACGTGGGATTGACCTTCAGAGAGCGTGGAATCTGGAGTCGGAAGGCCACAGGATTGATTCTCCTAACGATTTTGTAGGGACCAATAAAGCGAGGACCCAACTTCTTGGATGCCTGATGGATATTGATATTTCTGGTGGATAACCACACCCAATCTCCGACTTTAAACGAACAAGGTCTCCTGTGACGGTCGGAAAAGCGCCTTGCGGCCGTGGTCGCAGAGAGGAGAGCCCTACGGACCATAGCCCAGGTGCCCCTCCTACTGGTCACCCACCTGGGATTACCTGTTCTGGCGGGAACAGGATCAAAAGAATTAGCCCGAGGGTGGAAACCATAGTTACAGAAAAAAGGAGACATCTTGGTGGCAGAATGCCAGCCGTTGTTATAGGCGAATTCTGCAAATGGTAGGTTCTCCACCCAATCCTGTTGGGACTTAGATACGTAACATCGCAGGAACTGCTCGAGTGTCTGATTCACACGTTCCGTCTGCCCATTGGATTGTGGGTGATAGGCCGAAGATGGACTGAGCTTAATCTGTAACGCAGAGCAAACAGACCTCCAAAACTTGGCCACAAATTGAACGCCCCTATCTGACACAATATCTGTAGGAAGGCCATGCAAGCGAAAAATGTGGCATACAAACAAGGAGGCCAACCTTTCCGCGGAAGGTAAACCGGTCAAGGGGACAAAATGTGCCATTTTACTAAACCGGTCTACCACCACCCAGATAGAGTCACAACCCCGAGATTGTGGTAGATCGGTTATAAAATCCATGGAGATATGTGACCATGGCCTCCTGGATATCGACAAGGGAACCAACTGACCAATCGGAGAACAACGGGGAGTTTTATTTCTGGCACAGACGTCGCAGGCAGACACCCATTCCTTGACATCTCTCCTCATGGTGGACCACCAGACAGCTCTTGATAACAAGGATAACGTCTTATCAATGCCCGGATGTCCCGCCGATCTACATTGATGAAACTCGAAATTTTTTTTCTTGCGGAGCTCTAAAGGCACAAAAAGTCTACCCTCTGGAATGGCCTTAGGAGCCGAGGCTTGTGCCAAAATGACTTGGTCCAGAAGGCTGTGAGTAAAACCGGCAATAATACAAGAGGCAGGAATAATAGGCTCCAGCTGTAAATGGGGGTCTTGGACAGCAGAAAAACTTCTCGAAAGAGCATCGGCAACGACATTCTTTGACCCTGGCCTGTAAGTGATAATAAAATTAAATCGGGCAAAGAATAAAGTCCACCTCGCCTGCCTGGCATTGACTCTTTTGGCTGATTGGAGGTATGCCAGATTTTTATGATCTGTTATGATGGTAACCTGGAACCTAGCCCCCTCCAGCCAATGTCGCCATTCCTCTAAGGCTGCTTTAATGGCGAGAAGTTCCCGATTGCCGACGTCATAATTACATTCCGTTGCGGAAAACTTCCGAGAAAAAAAAGCACATGGATGTAAGAAACCGTCCTGCCCATCCACCTGTGAAAGGACTGCCCCAATCCCTACCTCTGAGGCATCTACCTCAACAACAAAGGGCAATTCAGGATTGGGATGCCTCAAAACCCCGGCGGAGAGAAAGGCTGCCTTCAACTTAGTAAAGGCTTTGACAGCGGCGTCGGACCAGACCGAAGGATTGGCGTCCTTCTTGGTTAATGCAACTATGGGGGCTACAATATCGGAGAAGAATGGAATGAATCTCCTATAATAGTTGGCAAACCCCAAAAACCTCTGGGTGGACTTGAGGTTTGATGGTTGTACCCAATCCTTAATGGCCTGAAGCTTTCCTGGGTCCATTTGAAAACCCCGAGGGGAAATAATGTATCCCAGAAAAGAAATGCTCTCCACCTCAAACTCGCATTTTTCCAACTTAGCATATAAATTGTTCTCTCTCAATTTTTTGAGAACTGCGCATACATGCAAGCGGTGTTGCTCCAGTGATGGGGAGTAAATCAAGATATCATCCAGATACACTACGACAAAAACTCCCAAAAACTCCCTTAAGACGTCATTAATAAAATCCTGGAACACAGCAGGTGCATTAGCGAGACCAAACGGCATTACCAGATACTCATAGTGTCCAGAATGCGTATTGAACGCCGTTTTCCACTCATCACCTGCTTTGATGCGAATTAAATTGTACGCCCCCCTCAAATCAATTTTAGAAAAAATGGATGCCTTACGTAGTTGATCGAAGAGGACAGATATGAGTGGAAGAGGATACGAATTTTTTACTGTAATGGCATTAAGCTGTCTAAAATCAATACACGGGCGTAAGGAGCCGTCTTTTTTCCCCACGAAAAAGAAGCCGGCTCCGACGGGTGACTTTGAGGGCCTAATGAACCCTTTTTTGAGGTTTTCCTCAATATACTCCTCTATCGCCTTCTCTTCAGGGAGAGACAAGGAGTATAGTCGCCCCTTGGGAAGTTTGGCCTCAGGAACAAGATTAATGGCGCAATCATAAGGTCTATGAGGGGGTAAGACGTCTGCTTCCTTTTTGGAAAACACGTCAGAGAATGACCAATAAGGTTCAGGTACCTCCGAAACTGAGGGAGTCACCATGCGGACTGGAAGAGCCAGACAATTATGAGAACATTGTTCACCCCAACTTACAAGTTCCCCTGATTGCCAATCAAAACGTGGGTTGTGTAATTTGAGCCATGGCAAGCCCAGTACTACGGGTGTAACAGGGCTATGAAAAATAAAAAAAGATAAGAGCTCAGAATGGGTGACCCCAACCTGGACCAGTAGGGGGACGGTACGCTGTGTAATAACCCCACTGGGCAAGCGATTGCCATCTAAGCCATAGACCGAAATCTCTGGAGATACTGGTATGAGAGCAATCCCCTGTTCCAGAGCTAACTGTGAGTCCAGAAAATTACCCGCAGCTCCACTATCAATAAATGCCTGGCCATCCCACCTATGAATTTCAGACAAAATACATATGGGAATTAATAAGGAATTACTGGGAGATATAAGAGATAGGCCTGACAGGATGTCTCCCTGCATCCTCAGGCCTTGGCATTTCCCGGACGCTCAGGACAGGAATTCACCAAGTGTCCCCGGACCCCGCAGTAGAGACAGAGGCCCTGGGAACGCCGTCTCGCCTTCTCCTGTGGAGATAAGCGAGCTGCGCCCAGCTGCATGGGTTCCCCGAGGTCGACGGTGGAGTCCTCGGAGACACTGGGCAATGGCGCCAAACCTGCCCCCCGTTCTGAACGTCTCTCACGGAGCCGGCGATCCACCCTGATAACCAGCTGCATCAGATCGTCTAGTGACGTGGGTGTGGGATACTGAACCAGAGAATCCTTTATGTGGTCAGACAGCCCTACCCTAAATTGGGAGCGTAACGCTGGATCATTCCACCCTGAATCATTGGCGTATCGCCGGAATTCAGAGCAATAAGCTTCTGCCACCTGGCGACCCTGTTTAAGAGATCTAAGATGAGCCTCTGCTGCGGCTGCCTTATCTGGGTCATCATATAAAATCCCCATTGCCTGGAAAAAGGACCCCACAGACCGAAGAGCCGGAATGTCTGCCTTCAGCCCAAAAGCCCATGTCTGTGGATCCCCCTGGAGCAAGGAAATCACCAACCCCACTCTCTGTAGTTCAGACCCGGAGGAAAGGGGCCGTAACCGGAAATATAATTTGCAGCTCTCCCTGAAATTAAAGAACTGATTTCGGTTCCCAGAGAACCGATCGGGAAGACTCATCTTGGGTTCCTTAACCGACACAGCCATTGGAGGAGCTGCTCTGCGAACCTCTTCCTGAGACTCTACCCTGAGAGTAAGATCCTGCAACTGCTGAGTGAGGAGGTGTAACTGATCAGCAAAAACCTGGGCCGGAACCCCCACATTGGGATCCATGCTAAACCAAGAAACACACAACCACTGTAGAGGGAATATGGTTGTGTTACTATTCTTTGTGGCCGGTTATAATGTTATGGTCCGGGGACTCTCTTGCCACCCCTACCTCCGTTGCCTCCAACCGGAATTGGCGGACGTGTGCAGAGGGCTAAGCTTCACCAATAATAGCCGCGTTCGTGAGAGCCCGTTAGTCAGGCTCCCACCTCGATGCCACCTGGTCTTACGTAGGGACAACACGACCGCCAAGGCTAGTGGAGTGCAAGGGTAAAACTATCTAAACCCACAGAAGGCAAGGAGGCCCCGGATACCCACGGGGTAGCCACGCAAGGGACAAGGCAGATCCAAGGGGTATATCAGACGTAACAATACGAAAAGGTGGAATAACTGTATAACAGTGGTAATAATGGCAACAATGCCCAGAGGGTGGAATAGAACAATATAAGGTACTAGCAACAATGCTTACAAGATGGAATATAATAATATGAGATACAAGCAACAATGCTGACAAGATGGAATATAATAATATGAGATACAAGCAACAATGCTGACAAGATGGAATATAATGATATGAGATACAAGCAGCAATGCTGACAGGATGGAATATAATCAAGGAACAAAAGGTAAGGACTTATCCGAATCACAGCAAGGATCACGGCACGGGGTACTGTAACGGAGCTGCTGGAACCAGGAACACAAAGGCTGCAGGGCACACCAAAGCTATAACCGGCGTCTGTTCCCAGCAGACGCCGGCTATTTATTTGAATTTGCCGCCTGTGACTGTGCGGACGTCAGCTGCGCTGACGCCGCACGCTGTCTGGAGACTCGGGGACGTTGCCTAGCAACGCCCCGATGCCTGGCAGCCGGAGCAACAGAGCCGGAAGCTCGGGGCGCTGCTAGGCAACGCCCCCGACGCTCCCCCGGCGCTCCATCTCCGCCGCCCGTCCCGGACGTGACAGAACGCAGTGACGCTCTGGGACGGCGACGGCTGACAGTTGCGCTATATAAGACGCTGTAACGGAATCTGCTGCGCTATATAAGACACTGTAACGGAATCTGCTGCACTATAGAAGACGCTGTAACGGAATCTGCTGCGCTATATAAGACGCTGTAACGGAATCTGCTGCGCTATATAAGACACTGTAACGGAATCTGCTGCGCTATATAAGACGCTGTAACGGAATCTGCTGTGCTATATAAGACACTGTAACGGAATCTGCTGCGCTGTATAAGACACTGTAACGGAATCTGCTGCGCTATATAAGACATTGTAACGGAATCTGCTGCGCTATATAAGACGCTGTAACGGAATCTGCTGCGCTATATAAGACGCTGTAACGGAATCTGCTGCACTATATAAGACACTGTAACAGAATCTGCTGCGCTATATAAGACACTGTAACGGAATCTGCTGCGCTATATAAGACGCTGTAACGGAATCTGCTGCGCTATATAAGACACTGTAACGGAATCTACTGCGCTATATAAGACACTGTAACGGAATCTGCTGCGCTATATAAGACGCTGTAATGGAATCTGCTGCGCTATATAAGACGCTGTAACGGAATCTGCTGCGCTATATAAGAGGCTGTAACGGAATCTGCTGCGCTATATAAGACACTGTAACGGAATCTGCTGCGCTATATAAGACACTGTAACGGAATCTGCTGCGCTATATAAGAGGCTGTAACGGAATCTGCTGCGCTATATAAGACGCTGTAACGGAATCTGCTGCGCTATATAAGACATTGTAACGGAATCTGCTGCGCTATATAAGACACTAACGGAATCTGCTGCGCTATATAAGACACTAACGGAATCTGCTGCGCTATAAAAGACACTGTAACGGAATCTGCTGCGCTGTATAAGACGCTGTAACGGAATCTGCTGCGCTATATAAGACGCTGTAACGGAATCTGCTGCGCTATATAAGACATTGTAACGGAATCTGCTGCGCTATATAAGACACTAACGGAATCTGCTGCGCTATATAAGACACTAACGGAATCTGCTGCGCTATAAAAGACACTGTAACGGAATCTGCTGCGCTATATAAGACGCTGTAACGGAATCTGCTGCGCTATATAAGACGCTGTAACGGAATCTGCTGCGCTATATAAGACGCTGTAACGGAATCTGCTGCGCTATATAAGACACTGTAACAGAATCTGCTGCGCTATATAAGACACTGTAACGGAATCTGCTGCACTATATAAGACACTGTAACGGAATCTACTGCGCTATATAAGACACTGTAACGGAATCTACTGCGCTATATAAGACACTGTAACGGAATCTGCTGCGCTATATAAGACGCTGTAATGGAATCTGCTGCGCTATATAAGACACTGTAACGGAATCTGCTGCGCTATATAAGACACTGTAACGGAATCTGCTGCGCTATATAAGACACTGAAACGGAATCTGCTGCGCTATATAAGACGCTGTAACGGAATCTTCTGCGCTATATAAGACACTGTAACGGAATCTGCTGCGCTATATAAGACACTGTAACGGAATCTGCTGCGCTATATAAGACGCTGTAACGGAATCTGCTGCGCTATATAAGACGCTGTAACAGAATCTGCTGCGCTATATAAGACACTGTAACGGAATCTGCTGCGCTATATAAGACACTAACGGAATCTGCTGCGCTATAAAAGACACTGTAACGGAATCTGCTGCGCTATATAAGACGCTGTAACGGAATCTGCTGCGCTATATAAGACGCTGTAACGGAATCTGCTGCGCTATATAAGACACTGTAACGGAATATGCTGCGCTATATAAGACGCTGTAACGGAATCTGCTGCGCTATATAAGAGACTGTAATGGAATCTGCTGCGCTATATAAGACACTGTAACGGAATCTGCTGCGCTATATAAGACTCTGTAACGGAATCTGCTGCGCTATATAAGACACTAACGGAATCTACTGCGCTAGATAAGACGCTGTAACGGAATCTGCTGCGCTATATAAGACACTGTAACGGATTCTGCTGCGCTATATAAGACGCTGTAACAGAATCTGCTGCGCTATATAAGACACTGTAACGGATGTTGCTGCACTATAGAATACACTGTAACGGTATCTGCTGCGCTATATAAGAGACTGTAATGGAATCTGCTGCGCTATATAAGAGACTGTAATGGAATCTGTTGCGCTATATAAGACACTGTAATAGAATCTGCTGCGCTATATAAGACACTGTAACGGAATCTGCTGTACTATATAAGACACTGTAACGGAATCTGCTGCGCTATATAAGACACTGTAACGGAATCTGCTGCGCTATATAAGACACTGTAACGGAATCTGCTGTACTATATAAGACACTGTAACGGAATCTGCTGCGCTATATAAGACACTGTAACGGAATCTGCTGCGCTATATAAGACACTGTAACGGAATCTGCTGTACTATATAAGACACTGTAACGGAATCTGCTGCGCTATATAAGACACTGTAACGGAATCTGCTGTACTATATAAGACACTGTAACGGAATCTGCTGCGCTATATAAGACACTGTAAATAAATAAATACATCACTTGTGTTTGTGTTTCAGGAAAAGCGTCAAAATTAGGAAAAGCAGGTATGTGATCTTCGGCAAAAGGGGCAAGAGGGCTACACCGCCACCCAGTAACGTTCTCCTACACCATCACCTCGCAATGTTCTTCTAAACCATCACCTGGTATTGTTCTTTCACCCCTCCACCTGGTACCGTTCTTTCACCCCGCCACATGGTACCGTTCTTTCACCTCACCACCCGGTACCGTGCTTTCACTCCCCCACCCGGTACCGTTCTGTCACTCCCCCACCCGGTACCGTTCTTTCACTCCCCCACCCGGTACCGTTCTTTCACTCCCCCACCCGGTACCGTTCTTTCACCTCACCACCCGGTACCGTTCTTTCACCTCACCACCCGGTAGCGTTCTTTCACACCACCACCCGGTACCGTTCTTTCACACCACCATCCGGTACTGTTCTTTCACCTCACCACCCGGTACCATTCTTCCACATCGCCACCTGGGAACTTTCTTTCACAATGCCGCCCGGGACCGTTCTTCCACATCACCACCCGGTACCGTTCTTTCACCCCACCACCCGGT
This sequence comes from Crinia signifera, assembly GCF_055691185.1. Classification (NCBI taxonomy): domain Eukaryota; kingdom Metazoa; phylum Chordata; class Amphibia; order Anura; family Myobatrachidae; genus Crinia; species Crinia signifera. The sequence continues at coordinate 2,717,072 of NC_139223.1, forward strand.
ACCGTTCTTTCACTCCCCCACCCGGTACCGTTCTTTCACCTCACCACCCGGTACCGTTCTTTCACCTCACCACCCGGTAGCGTTCTTTCACACCACCACCCGGTACCGTTCTTTCACACCACCATCCGGTACTGTTCTTTCACCTCACCACCCGGTACCGTTCTTTCACCTCACCACCCGGTACCGTTCTTCCACATCGCCACCTGGGAACTTTCTTTCACAATGCCGCCCGGGACCGTTCTTCCACATCACCACCCGGTACCGTTCTTTCACCCCGCCACCCGGTACCGTTCTTTCACCCCGCCACCCGGTACCGTTCTTTCACCCCGCCACCTGGTACCGTTCTTTCACCCCGCCACCCGGTACCGTACTTTCACCCCGCCACCCGGTACCGTTCTTTCACCCTGCCACATGGTACCGTTCTTTCACCCCGCCACTCGGTACCGTTCTTTCACCCCGCCACTCGGTACCGTTCTTTCACCCCGCCACTCGGTACCGTTCTTTCACCCCGCCACTCGGTACCGTTCTTTCACCCCGCCACTCGGTACAGTTCTTTCACTCCCCCACCCGGTACCGTTCTTTCACTCCCCCACCCGGTACCGTTCTTTCACACCGGTACCCGGTACCATTCTTCCACACCGGTACCCAGTACCATTCTTCCACACCGGTACCCGGTACCATTCTTCCACATCGCCACCTGGGAACTTTCTTTCACTCCGGCACCCGGTACCGTTCTTCCACATCACCACCTGGTAACGTTCTTTCACACCGCCACACGGTCATCTACTTTTACTTTCATCTTCTTCAAGCTGCCACTAGGTCATCAGCTTCTGCCCCCCCCCCACACCATCAGAACCCCCCCCACACACACACGCACAGACACTAGGTCTACTTCATCCAGCCAATAGGTCATCAGCTGCTTAATCTCTCCTTATTATTGTTGTAGGATACGGGAATGGTGCGGGAATCTTTCCAAGTTCTGCAGCTCTACAAGGTACAACTCTGTCCATATATTATCATGATGACATCATATTGTGCTGTGATCTGTGACATCCTAATGACATCCTGTAGGCCTTTTTTCCACTCATTGTATATAGGATATACCACATTGGCCATTGGGCCTTATTCTAGTTCACTCTTAGAGGCAAATTCCTTCTCAGGTGGACAAAACCATATGCACTGCAGGGGGGCAGATGTTACTTGTGCAGAGAGAATTAGATTTGGATGAGTAATTTTGTTTCTGTGCAGGGTAAATAGTGACTGCTTTATTTTTACAATGCAAAATAGATCTCACTTTAAAGAAAAACCCCACCCAAATCTAACTCTCTCTGCACATGTTACATCTGCCCCACCTGCAGTGCACATGGTTTTGTCCATTTGAGAAGGAATTTGCCTCCAATAGAGAACTAGAATAAGGTGCATAATCTCTGCAGGTGGCTTTGTGTCCTCATGAAACCTGTGCACTATTACGTTATAGTGACGTCCGTCATACAACCAGCGCTCAGCGGCCACACTCCGCAGTTATGGTGTAACCCGGGCCCCTAAGTGCCCACAGGGCCCAGCATGTAATTCAGTCCCTGCAGATACATCTGTCATACAACCAGCGCTCAGCGGCCACACTCCGCAGTTATGGTGTAACCGGGGCCCCTAAGTGCCCACAGGGCCCAGCATGTAATTCAGTCCCTGCAGATACATCTGTCATACAACCAGCGCTCAGTGACTACACTCCGCAGTTATGGTGTAACCCGGGCCCCTTAGTGCCCACAGTGCCCAGCATGTAATTCAATCCCTGCAGATACGTCCGTCATACAACCAGCGCTCAGCGGCCACACTCCGCAGTTACGGGATAACCCGGGCCCCTTAGTGCCCACAGGGCCCAGCATGTAATTCAATCCCTGCAGATACGTCCGTCATACAACCAGCGCTCAGCGGCCACACTCCGCAGTTATGGTGTAACCCGGGCCCCTTAGTGCCCACAGGGCCCATCCTGTAATTCAGCCCCTGCAGAGATGTCCGTCATACAACCAGCGCTCAGTGACCACACTCCGCAGTTACGGGATAACCCGGGCCCCTTAGTGCCCACTGGGCCCAGCATGTAATTCAGTCCCTGCAGAGACGTCCGTCATACAACCAGCGCTCAGTGACCGCAGTTATGGTGTAACCCGGGCCCCTTAGTGCCCACAGGGCCCAGCATGTAATTCATCCCCTGCAGAGACGTCCGTCATACAACCAGCTCAGCGACCACACTCCGCAGTTATGGTGTAACCCGGGCCCCTTCGTGCCCACAGGGCCCAGCATGTAATTCAGTCCCTGCAGATACGTCCATCATACAACCAGCGTTCAGTGACCACACTCCGCAGTTACGGGATAACCCGGGCCCCTTAGTGCCCACAGGGCCCAGCATGTAATTCAGCACCTGCAGAGATGTCCGTCATACACCCAGCGCTCAGCGGCCACACTCCGCAGTTACGGGATAACCCGGGCCCCTTAGTGCCCACAGGGCCCAGCATGTAAATCAGCCCCTGCAGAGACATCCGTCATACAACCAGCGCTCAGCGGCCACACTCCGCAGTTATAGTGTAACCCGGGCCCCTTAGTGCCCACAGGGCCCAGCATGTAATTCAGCCCCTGCAGAGACGTCCGTCATACAACCAGCGCTCAGTGACCACACTCCGCAGTTATGGTGTAACCCGGGCCCCTTAGTGCCCACAGGGCCCAGCATGTAATTCAGCCCCTGCAGAGACGTCCGTCATACAACCAGCGATCAGTGACTACACTCCGCAGTTATGGTGTAACCCGGGCCCCTTAGTGCCCACAGGGCCCAGCATGTAATTCAGCACCTGCAGAGATGTCCGTCATACACCCAGCGCTCAGTGACCACACTCCGCAGTTACGGGATAACCCGGGCCCCTTAGTGCCCACAGGGCCCAGCATGTAATTCATCCCCTGCAGAGACGTCCGTCATACAACCAGCGCTCAGTGACCACACTCCGCAGTTACGGGATAACCCGGGCCCCTTAGTGCCCACAGGGCCCAGCATGTAATTCAGCCCCTGCAGAGACGTCCGTCATACAACCAGCGCTCAGTGACCACACTCCGCAGTTACGGGATAACCCGGGCCCCTTAGTGCCCACAGGGCCCATCCTGTAATTCAGCCCCTGCAGAGATGTCCGTCATACAACCAGCGCTCAGTGACCACACTCCGCAGTTACGGGATAACCCGGGACCCTTAGTGCCCACTGGGCCCAGCATGTAATTCAGTCCCTGCAGATACGTCCGTCATACAACCAGCGCTCAGTGACTACACTCCGCAGTTATGGTGTAACCCGGGCCCCTTAGTGCCCACAGTGCCCAGCATGTAATTCAATCCCTGCAGATACGTCCGTCATACAACCAGCGCTCAGCGGCCACACTCCGCAGTTACGGGATAACCCGGGCCCCTTAGTGCCCACAGGGCCCAGCATGTAATTCAATCCCTGCAGATACGTCCGTCATACAACCAGCGCTCAGCGGCCACACTCCGCAGTTATGGTGTAACCCGGGCCCCTTAGTGCCCACAGGGCCCATCCTGTAATTCAGCCCCTGCAGAGATGTCCGTCATACAACCAGCGCTCAGTGACCACACTCCGCAGTTACGGGATAACCCGGGCCCCTTAGTGCCCACTGGGCCCAGCATGTAATTCAGTCCCTGCAGAGACGTCCGTCATACAACCAGCGCTCAGTGACCGCAGTTATGGTGTAACCCGGGCCCCTTAGTGCCCACAGGGCCCAGCATGTAATTCATCCCCTGCAGAGACGTCCGTCATACAACCAGCTCAGCGACCACACTCCGCAGTTATGGTGTAACCCGGGCCCCTTCGTGCCCACAGGGCCCAGCATGTAATTCAGTCCCTGCAGATACGTCCATCATACAACCAGCGTTCAGTGACCACACTCCGCAGTTACGGGATAACCCGGGCCCCTTAGTGCCCACAGGGCCCAGCATGTAATTCAGCACCTGCAGAGATGTCCGTCATACACCCAGCGCTCAGCGGCCACACTCCGCAGTTACGGGATAACCCGGGCCCCTTAGTGCCCACAGGGCCCAGCATGTAAATCAGCCCCTGCAGAGACATCCGTCATACAACCAGCGCTCAGCGGCCACACTCCGCAGTTATAGTGTAACCCGGGCCCCTTAGTGCCCACAGGGCCCAGCATGTAATTCAGCCCCTGCAGAGACGTCCGTCATACAACCAGCGCTCAGTGACCACACTCCGCAGTTATGGTGTAACCCGGGCCCCTTAGTGCCCACAGGGCCCAGCATGTAATTCAGCCCCTGCAGAGACGTCCGTCATACAACCAGCGATCAGTGACTACACTCCGCAGTTATGGTGTAACCCGGGCCCCTTAGTGCCCACAGGGCCCAGCATGTAATTCAGCACCTGCAGAGATGTCCGTCATACACCCAGCGCTCAGTGACCACACTCCGCAGTTACGGGATAACCCGGGCCCCTTAGTGCCCACAGGGCCCAGCATGTAATTCATCCCCTGCAGAGACGTCCGTCATACAACCAGCGCTCAGTGACCACACTCCGCAGTTACGGGATAACCCGGGCCCCTTAGTGCCCACAGGGCCCAGCATGTAATTCAGCCCCTGCAGAGACGTCCGTCATACAACCAGCGCTCAGTGACCACACTCCGCAGTTACGGGATAACCCGGGCCCCTTAGTGCCCACAGGGCCCAGCATGTAATTCAGCCCCTGCAGACGTCCGTCATACAACCAGCGCTCAGTGACCACACTCCGCAGTTACAGGATAATCCGGGCCCCTTAGTGCCCACAGGGCCCAGCATGTAATTCATCCCCTGCAGAGATGTCCGTCATACAACCAGCGCTCAGTGACCACACTCCGCAGTTACGGGATAACCCGGGCCCCTTAGTGCCCACAGGGCCCAGCATGTAATTCAGCCCCTGCAGACGTCCGTCATACAACCAGCGCTCAGTGACCACACTCCGCAGTTACGGGATAACCCGGGCCCCTTAGTGCCCACAGGGCCCAGCATGTAATTCAGTCCCTGCAGATACGTCCGTCATACAACCAGCTCAGTGACCACACTCCGCAGTTACGGGATAACCCTGGCCCCTTAGTGCCCACAGGGCCCAGCATGTAATTCAGCCCCTGCAGAGACGTCCGTCATACAACCAGCGCTCAGTGACCACACTCCGCAGTTACAGGATAACCCGGGCCCCTTAGTGCCCACAGGGCCCAGCATGTAATTCATCCCCTGCAGACGTCCGTCATACAACCAGCGCTCAGTGACCACACTCCGCAGTTATGGTGTAACCCGGGCCCCTTAGTGCCCACAGGGCCCAGCATGTAATTCAGCCCCTGCAGAGACGTCCGTCATACAACCAGCGCTCAGTGACCACACTCCGCAGTTACGGGATAACCCGGGCCCCTTAGTGCCCACAGGGCCCAGCATGTAATTCATCCCCTGCAGACGTCCGTCATACAACCAGCGCTCAGTGACCACACTCCGCAGTTATGGTGTAACCCGGGCCCCTTAGTGCCCACAGGGCCCAGCATGTAATTCATCCCCTGCAGACGTCCGTCATACAACCAGCGCTCAGTGACCACACTCCGCAGTTATGGTGTAACCCGGGCCCCTTAGTGCCCACAGGGCCCAGCATGTAATTCATCCCCTGCAGACGTCCGTCATACAACCAGCGCTCAGTGACCACACTCCGCAGTTATGGTGTAACCCGGGCCCCTTAGTGCCCACAGGGCCCAGCCTGTAATTCATCCCCTGCAGAGACGTCCGTCATACAACCAGCGCTCAGTGACCACACTCCGCAGTTACAGGATAACCCGGGCCCCTTAGTGCCCACAGGGCCCAGCATGTAATTCAGCCCCTGCAGAGATGTCCGTCATACAACCAGCGCTCAGTGACCACACTCCGCAGTTACAGGATAACCCGGGCCCCTTAGTGCCCACCGGGCCCAGCATGTAATTCAGCCCCTGCAGAGATGTCCGTCATACAACCAGCGCTCAGTGACCACACTCCGCAGTTACGGGATAACCCGGGCCCCTTAGTGCCCACAGGGTCCAGCATGTAATTCAGCCCCTGCAGACGTCCGTCATACAACCAGCGCTCAGTGACTACACTCCGCAGTTATGGTGTAACCCGGGCCCCTTAGTGCCCACAGGGCATAGCATGTAATTCATCCCCTGCAGACGTCCGTCATACAACCAGCGCTCAGTGACCACACTCCGCAGTTATGGTGTAACCCGGGCCCCTTAGTGCCCACAGGGCCCAGCCTGTAATTCAGCCCCTGCAGATACGTCCATCATACAACCAGCACTCAGTGACCAAACTCCGCAATTACAGGATAACCCGGGCCCCTTAGTGCCCACAGGGTCCAGCATGTAATTCAGCCCCTGCAGACGTCCGTCATACAACCAGCGCTCAGTGACTACACTCCGCAGTTATGGTGTAACCCGGGCCCCTTAGTGCCCACAGGGCATAGCATGTAATTCATCCCTGCAGACGTCCGTCATACAACCAGCGCTCAGTGACCACACTCCGCAGTTATGGTGTAACCCGGGCCCCTTAGTGCCCACAGGGCCCAGCCTGTAATTCAGCCCCTGCAGATACGTCCGTCATACAACCAGCACTCAGTGACCACACTCCGCAGTTACGGGATAACCCGGGCCCCTTAGTGCCCACAGGGCCCAGCATGTAATTCAGTCCCTGCAGACGTCCGTCATACAACCAGCGCTCAGTGACCACACTCCGCAGTTACTGGATAACCCGGGCCCCTTAGTGCCCACAGGGCCCAGCATGTAATTCATCCCCTGCAGACGTCCGTCATACAACCAGCGCTCAGTGACCACACTCCGCAGTTACAGGATAACCCGGGCCCCTTAGTGCCCACAGGGCCCAGCCTGTAATTCATCCCCTGCAGAGACGTCCGTCATACAACCAGCGCTCAGTGACCAAACTCCGCAGTTACAGGATAACCCGGGCCCCTTAGTGCCCACAGGGCCCAGCATGTAATTCAGCCCCTGCAGAGATGTCCGTCATACAACCAGCGCTCAGTGACCACACTCCGCAGTTACTGGATAACCCGGGCCCCTTAGTGCCCACAGGGCCCAGCATGTAATTCAGCCCCTGCAGACACGTCCGTCATACAACCAGCGCTCAGTGACCAAACTCCGCAGTTACAGGATAACCCGGGCCCCTTAGTGCCCACAGGGCCCAGCATGTAATTCAGCCCCTGCCGATGTCCGTCATACAACCAGCGCTCAGTGACTACACTCCGCAGTTACAAGATAACCCGGGCCCCTTAGTGCCCACAGGGCCCAGCATGTAATTCATCCCCTGCAGACGTCCGTCATACAACCAGCGCTCAGTGACCACACTCCGCAGTTATGGTGTAACCCGGGCCCCTTAGTGCCCACAGGGCCCAGCATGTAATTCAGCCCCTGCAGAGACGTCCGTCATACAACCAGCGCTCAGTGACCACACTCCGCAGTTACGGGATAACCCGGGCCCCTTAGTGCCCACAGGGCCCAGCATGTAATTCAGCCCCTGCAGAGACGTCAGTCATACAACCAGCGCTCAGTGACCACACTCCGCAGTTACGGGATAACCCGGGCCCCTTAGTGCCCACAGGGCCCAGCATGTAATTCATCCCCTGCAGACGTCCGTCATACAACCAGCGCTCAGTGACCACACTCCGCAGTTATGGTGTAACCCGGGCCCCTTAGTGCCCACAGGGCCCAGCATGTAATTCATCCCCTGCAGACGTCCGTCATACAACCAGCGCTCAGTGACCACACTCCGCAGTTATGGTGTAACCCAGGCCCCTTAGTGCCCACAGGGCCCAGCCTGTAATTCATCCCCTGCAGAGACGTCCGTCATACAACCAGCGCTCAGTGACCACACTCCGCAGTTACAGGATAACCCGGGCCCCTTAGTGCCCACAGGGCCCAGCATGTAATTCAGCCCCTGCAGAGATGTCCGTCATACAACCAGCGCTCAGTGACCACACTCCGCAGTTACAGGATAACCCGGGCCCCTTAGTGCCCACCGGGCCCAGCATGTAATTCAGCCCCTGCAGAGATGTCCGTCATACAACCAGCGCTCAGTGACCACACTCCGCAGTTACGGGATAACCCGGGCCCCTTAGTGCCCACAGGGTCCAGCATGTAATTCAGCCCCTGCAGACGTCCGTCATACAACCAGCGCTCAGTGACTACACTCCGCAGTTATGGTGTAACCCGGGCCCCTTAGTGCCCACAGGGCATAGCATGTAATTCATCCCCTGCAGACGTCCGTCATACAACCAGCGCTCAGTGACCACACTCCGCAGTTATGGTGTAACCCAGGCCCCTTAGTGCCCACAGGGCCCAGCATGTAATTCATCCCCTGCAGACGTCCGTCATACAACCAGCGCTCAGTGACCACACTCCGCAGTTACAGGATAACCCGGGCCCCTTAGTGCCCACAGGGCCCAGCCTGTAATTCATCCCCTGCAGAGACGTCCGTCATACAACCAGCGCTCAGTGACCACACTCCGCAGTTACAGGATAACCCGGCCCCTTAGTGCCCACAGGGCCCAGCATGTAATTCAGCCCCTGCAGAGACGTCCGTCATACATTCAGCGCTCAGTGACCAAACTCCGCAGTTACAGGATAACCCGGGCCCCTTAGTGCCCACAGGGCCCAGCATGTAATTCAGCCCCTGCAGAGATGTCCGTCATACAACCAGCGCTCAGTGACCACACTCCGCAGTTACTGGATAACCCGGGCCCCTTAGTGCCCACAGGGCCCAGCATGTAATTCAGCCCCTGCAGAGATGTCCGTCATACAACCAGCGCTCAGTGACCACACTCCGCAGTTACGGGATAACCCGGGCCCCTTAGTGCCCACAGAGTCCAGCATGTAATTCAGCCCCTGCAGACGTCCGTCATACAACCAGCGCTCAGTGACCACACTCCGCAGTTATGGTGTAACCCGGGCCCCTTAGTGCCCACAGGGCCCAGCCTGTAATTCATCCCCTGCAGAGACGTCCGTCATACAACCAGCGCTCAGTGACCACACTCCGCAGTTACAGGATAACCCGGGCCCCTTAGTGCCCACAGGGCCCAGCATGTAATTCAGCCCCTGCAGACACGTCCGTCATACAACCAGCGCTCAGTGACCAAACTCCGCAGTTACAGGATAACCCGGGCCCCTTAGTGCCCACAGGGCCCAGCATGTAATTCAGCCCCTGCCGATGTCCGTCATACAACCAGCGCTCAGTGACTACACTCCGCAGTTACAAGATAACCCGGGCCCCTTAGTGCCCACAGGGCCCAGCATGTAATTCATCCCCTGCAGACGTCCGTCATACAACCAGCGCTCAGTGACCACACTCCGCAGTTATGGTGTAACCCGGGCCCCTTAGTGCCCACAGGGCCCAGCATGTAATTCAGCCCCTGCAGAGACGTCCGTCATACAACCAGCGCTCAGTGACCACACTCCGCAGTTACAGGATAACCCGGGCCCCTTAGTGCCCACAGGGCCCAGCATGTAATTCAGCCCCTGCAGAGACGTCCGTCATACAACCAGCGCTCAGTGACCACACTCCGCAGTTACGGGATAACCCGGGCCCCTTAGTGCCCACAGGGCCCAGCATGTAATTCATCCCCTGCAGACGTCCGTCATACAACCAGCGCTCAGTGACCACACTCCGCAGTTATGGTGTAACCCGGGCCCCTTAGTGCCCACAGGGCCCAGCATGTAATTCATCCCCTGCAGACGTCCGTCATACAACCAGCGCTCAGTGACCACACTCCGCAGTTATGGTGTAACCCAGGCCCCTTAGTGCCCACAGGGCCCAGCCTGTAATTCATCCCCTGCAGAGACGTCCGTCATACAACCAGCGCTCAGTGACCACACTCCGCAGTTACAGGATAACCCGGGCCCCTTAGTGCCCACCGGGCCCAGCATGTAATTCAGCCCCTGCAGAGATGTCCGTCATACAACCAGCGCTCAGTGACCACACTCCGCAGTTACGGGATAACCCGGGCCCCTTAGTGCCCACAGGGTCCAGCATGTAATTCAGCCCCTGCAGACGTCCGTCATACAACCAGCGCTCAGTGACCACACTCCGCAGTTATGGTGTAACCCGGGCCCCTTAGTGCCCACAGGGCCCAGCCTGTAATTCATCCCCTGCAGAGACGTCCGTCATACAACCAGCGCTCAGTGACCACACTCCGCAGTTACAGGATAACCCGGGCCCCTTAGTGCCCACCGGGCCCAGCATGTAATTCAGCCCCTGCAGAGATGTCCGTCATACAACCAGCGCTCAGTGACCACACTCCGCAGTTACGGGATAACCCGGGCCCCTTAGTGCCCACAGGGTCCAGCATGTAATTCAGCCCCTGCAGACGTCCGTCATACAACCAGCGCTCAGTGACTACACTCCGCAGTTATGGTGTAACCCGGGCCCCTTAGTGCCCACAGGGCATAGCATGTAATTCATCCCCTGCAGACGTCCGTCATACAACCAGCGCTCAGTGACCACACTCCGCAGTTATGGTGTAACCCAGGCCCCTTAGTGCCCACAGGGCCCAGCATGTAATTCATCCCCTGCAGACGTCCGTCATACAACCAGCGCTCAGTGACCACACTCCGCAGTTACAGGATAACCCGGGCCCCTTAGTGCCCACAGGGCCCAGCCTGTAATTCATCCCCTGCAGAGACGTCCGTCATACAACCAGCGCTCAGTGACCAAACTCCGCAGTTACAGGATAACCCGGGCCCCTTAGTGCCCACAGGGCCCAGCATGTAATTCAGCCCCTGCAGAGATGTCCGTCATACAACCAGCGCTCAGTGACCACACTCCGCAGTTACTGGATAACCCGGGCCCCTTAGTGCCCACAGGGCCCAGCATGTAATTCATCCCCTGCAGAGACGTCCGTCATAGAACCAGCGCTCAGTGACCACACTCCGCAGTTATGGTGTAACCCGGGCCCCTTAGTGCCCACAGGGCCCAGCATGTAATTCAGCCCCTGCCGATGTCCGTCATACAACCAGCGCTCAGTGACTACACTCCGCAGTTACAGGATAACCCGGGCCCCTCAGTGCCCACAGGGCCCAGCATGTAATTCAGCCCCTGCAGATACGTCCGTCATACAACCAGCGCTCAGTGACCACACTCCGCAGTTACGGGATAACCTGGGCCCCTTAGTGCCCACAGGGCCCAGCATGTAATTCAGCCCCTGCAGAGACGTCCGTCATACAACCAGCGCTCAGTGACCACACTCCGCAGTTACAGGATAACCCGGGCCCCTTAGTGCCCACAGGGCCCAGCATGTAATTCAGCCCCTGCAAAGACATCCGTCATACAACCAGCGCTCAGTGACCACACTCCGCAGTTACAGGATAACCCGGGCCCCTTAGTGCCCACAGGGCCCAGCATGTAATTCAGCCCCTGCAGAGACGTCCGTCATACAACCAGCGCTCAGTGACCACACTCCGCAGTTACAGGATAACTCGGGCCCCTTAGTGCCCACAGGGCCCAGCATGTAATTCAGCCCCTGCAGAGACGTCTGTCATACACCCAGCGCTCAGTGACTACACTCTGCAGTTATGGTATAACCCGGGCCCCTTAGTGCCCACAGGGCCCAGACTGTAATTCAGCCCCTGCAGAGACGTCCGTCATACAACCAGCGCTCAGTGACCACACTCCGCAGTTACAGGATAACCCGGGCCCCTTAGTGCCCACAGGGCCCAGCATGTAATTCAGCCCCTGCAGAGACGTCTGTCATACACCCAGCGCTCAGTGACTACACTCTGCAGTTATGGTGTAACCCGGGCCCCTTAGTGCCCACAGGGCCCAGCCTGTAATTCAGCCCCTGCAGAGACGTCTGTCATACAACCAGCGCTCAGTGACCACACTCCGCAGTTACGGGATAACCCGGGCCCCTCACTGCCCACAGGGCCCAGCATGTAATTCAGCCCCTGCAGCGACGTCCGTCATACAACCAGCACTCAGTGACCACACTCCGCAGTTACAGGATAACCCGGGCCCCTTAGTGCCCACAGGGCCCAGCATGTAATTCAGCCCCTGCAGATACGTCCGTCATACAACCAGCGCTCAGTGACCACACTCCGCAGTTACGGGATAACCTGGGCCCCTTAGTGCCCACAGGGCCCAGCATGTAATTCAGCCCCTGCAGAGACGTCCGTCATACAACCAGCGCTCAGTGACCACACTCCGCAGTTACAGGATAACCCGGGCCCCTTAGTGCCCACAGGGCCCAGCATGTAATTCAGCCCCTGCAGAGAGATCCGTCATACAACCAGCGCTCAGTGACCACACTCCGCAGTTACAGGATAACCCGGGCCCCTTAGTGCCCACAGGGCCCAGCATGTAATTCAGCCCCTGCAGAGACGTCCGTCATACAACCAGCGCTCAGTGACCACACTCCGCAGTTACAGGATAACCCGGGCCCCTTAGTGCCCACAGGGCCCAGCATGTAATTCAGCCCCTGCAGATACGTCCGTCATACAACCAGCACTCAGTGACCACACTCCGCAGTTACGGGATAACCCGGGCCCCTTAGTGCCCACAGGGCCCAGCATGTAATTCAGTCCCTGCAGACGTCCGTCATACAACCAGCGCTCAGTGACCACACTCCGCAGTTACAGGATAACCCGGGCCCCTTAGTGCCCACAGGGCCCAGCATGTAATTCAGCCCCTGCAGAGATGTCCGTCATACAACCAGCGCTCAGTGACCACACTCCGCAGTTATGGTGTAACCCGGGCCCCTTAGTGCCCACAGGGCCCAGCATGTAATTCAGTCCCTGCAGAAATGTCCGTCATACACCCAGCGCTCAGTGACCACACTCCACAGTTACGGGATAACCCGGGCCCCTTAGTGCCCACAGGGCCCAGCCTGTAATTCAGCCCCTGCAGAGACGTCTGTCATACAACCAGCGCTCAGTGACCACACTCCGCAGTTACGGGATAACCCGGGCCCCTTAGTGCCCACAGGGCCCAGCATGTAATTCAGCCCCTGCAGAGACGTCTGTCATACAACCAGCGCTCAGTGACCACACTTCGCAGTTACGGGATAACCCGGACCCCCTTAGTGCCCACAGGGCCCAGCATGTAATTCATCCCCTGCAGACGTCCGTCATACAACCAGCGCTCAGTGACCACACTCCGCAGTTACGGGATAACCCAGGCCCCTTAGTGCCCACAGGGCCCATCCTGTAATTCATCCCCTGCAGAGACGTCCGTCATACAACCAGCGCTCAGTGACCACACTCCGCAGTTACGGTGTAACCCGGGCCCCTTAGTTCCCACAGGGCCTAGCATGTAATTCAGCCCCTGCAGAGATGTCCGTCATACAACCAGCGCTCAGTGACCACACTCCGCAGTTATGGTGTAACCCGGGCCCCTTAGTGCCCACAGGGCCCAGCATGTAATTCAGCCCCTGCAGAGATGTCCGTCATACAACCAGCGATCAGTGACCACACTCCGCAGTTACGGGATAACCCGGGCCCCTTAGTGCCCACAGGGCCCAGCATGTAATTCATCCCCTGCAGAGACGTCCGTCATACAACCAGCTCAGTGACCACACTCCGCAGTTACGGGATAACCCGGGCCCCTTAGTGCCCACAGGGCCCAGCATGTAATTCATCCCCTGCAGAGACGTCCGTCATACAAACAGCGCTCAGTGACCACACTCCGCAGTTACGGGATAACCTGGGCCCCTTAGTGCCCACAGGGCCCAGCATGTAATTCAGTCCCTGCAGATACGTCCGTCATACAACCAGCGCTCAGTGACCACACTCCACAGTTACGGGATAACCCGGGCCCCTTAGTGCCCACAGGGCCCAGCATGTAATTCAGTCCCTGCAGATACGTCCGTCATACAACCAGCGCTCAGTGACCGCACTCCACAGTTACGGGATAACCCGGGCCCCTTAGTGCCCACAGGGCCCAGCATGTAATTCAGCCCCTGCAGAGACGTCCGTCATACAACCAGCGCTCAGTGACTACACTCCGCAGTTACGGGATAACCCGGGCCCCTTAGTGCCCACAGGGCCCAGCATGTAATTCAGCCCCTGCAGACGTCCGTCATACAACCAGCGATCAGTGACCACACTCCGCAGTTATGGTGTAACCCGGGCCCCTTATTGCCCACAGGGCCCAGCATGTAATTCATCCCCTGCAGACGTCCGTCATACAACCAGCGCTCAGTGACCACACTCCGCAGTTACGGGATAACCCGGGCCCCTTAGTGCCCACAGGGCCCAGTATGTAATTCAGCCCCTGCAGAGACGTCCGTCATACAACCAGCACTCAGTGACCACACTCCGCAGTTACAGGATAACCCGGGCCCCTTAGTGCCCACAGGGCCCAGCATGTAATTCATCCCCTGCAGAGACGTCCGTCATACAACCAGCGCTCAGCGGCCACACTCCGCAGTTATGGTGTAACCCGGGCCCCTTAGTGCCCACAGGGCCCAGCATGTAATTCAGCCCCTGCAGAGACGTCCGTCATACAACCAGCTCAGTGACCACACTCCGCAGTTACGGGATAACCCGGGCCCCTTAGTGCCCACAGGGCCCAGCATGTAATTCAGCCCCTGCAGAGACGTCCGTCATACAACCAGCGCTCAGCGGCCACACTCCGCAGTTATGGTGTAACCCTGGCCCCTTAGTGCCCACAGGGCCCAGCCTGTAATTCATCCCCTGCAGAGATGTCCGTCATACAACCAGCACTCAGTGACCACACTCCGCAGTTACAGGATAACCCGGGCCCCTTAGTGCCCACAGGGCCCAGCATGTAATTCAGTCCCTGCAGATACATCTGTCATACAACCAGCGCTCAGCGGCCACACTCCGCAGTTACAGGATAACCTGGGCCCCTTAGCACAGCGCCTTTGTTGGCTGTGTACTGAGATAAGAAGCTCTTGGGTCATCAGGATAATGGAATTATTTATTAGTAATTACCCCTTATTTATTTTTCCATTCTCTAGGCGGGATTGGGAAACCTTCCAAGGCTGGTATGTACATTCTTACCCCCCCCCCCCCATACCTCTCGTTATACCGTTGGTAATACTCTTCTACCTTCTCTGTAGGTGTCGGATACCCAAGTAACATCTACACACAAGGTAACGTTACTGTCCCTAATCCAGGTTTTGTGGTGTGGCTTACACTGGGGTAGGGAACGGCAGAGGCTGGCCGCTGCCAATGTACACGGCCTATGAAGGGGTCTCCCAGAAATGCCCATTTACTGACTGCAGAGACATGGCTTGAATGTTTCCGAATGGCGCACACAGTAGACGACGTGATTGGGGTGGCATGCAACTTGTAATCAGGCTTGAAGGGTTACAGGGAATGGCTGTGTTACCTCATCTTCTCATATTGTCTCCTGTAGGTCTGGGATCAAAATCCGCTAAAGCCGGTAAGTTATTGGCTCCGCATCGCATTTATTACGTGTTTGTGGTTATATCACATCATATGCTGACTGCATTGTTTCCTCAATGTCTGTGGTTAGGTCCTTACAAGCAACCCTACTCTAATGGTAAGTCACCTCCCACTGTATGTTCCTATATGTGTGTGAGACCCTCAGCTCCTCCAGTATCTGTGTGAGACCCTCAGCTCCTCCAGTATCTGTGTGAGACCCTCAGCTCCTCCAGTATCTGTTGAGAGACCCTCAGCTCCTCCAGTATCTGTGTGAGACCCTCAGCTCCTCCAGTATCTGTTTCAGACCCTCAGCTCCTCCAGTATCTGTGTGAGACCCTCAGCTCCACCAATATCTGTGTGAGACCCTCAGCTCCACTAGTATCTATGTGGGACCCTCAGCTCCTCCAGTTTCTGTGTTAGACCCTCAGCTCCTCCAGGGTCCTACGTGTTTGTGGTTATATCGCATCATATGCTGACTGCATTGTTTCCTCAATGTCTGTGGTTAGGTCCTTACAAGCAACCCTACTCTAATGGTAAGTTACCTCCCACTGTATGTTCCCATATGTGTGTGAGACCCTCAGCTCCTCCAGTATCTGTGTGAGACCCTCAGCTCCTCCAGAATCTGTTTGAGACCCTCAGCTCCTCCAGTATCTGTGTGAGACCCTAGGCTCCTCCAGTATCTGTGTGAGACCCTCAGCTCCTCCAGTATCTTTATCAGACCCTCAGCTCCTCCAGTATCTGTGTGAGACCCTCAGCTCCACCAGTATCTGTGTGAGACCCTCAGCTCCATCAGTATCTGTGTGAGACCCTCAGCTCCTCCAGTATCTGTGTGAGACCCTCAGCCTTCCAGTATCTGTGTGAGACCCTCAGCTCATCCAGTATCTGTGTGAGACCCTCAGCTCCTCCAGTATCTGTGTGAGACCATCAGCTCCTCCAGTATCCGTGTGAGACCCTCCGCTCCTCCAGTATCCGTGTGAGACCCTCAGCTCCTCCAGTATCCGTGTGAGACCCTCAGCTCCTCCAGTATCCGTGTGAGACCCTCAGCTCCTCCAGTATCCGTGTGAGACCCTCAGCTCCTCCAGTATCTGTGTGAGACCCTCAGCTCCTCCAGTATCTGTGTGAGATCCTCAGCTCCTCCAGTATCTGTGTGAGACCCTCACCTCCACCAATATCTGTGTGAGACCCTCAGCTCCACCAGTATCTATGTGAGACCCTCAGATCCTACAGTATCTGTGTGAGACCCTCAGCTCCTCCAGTATATGTGTGAGACCCTCAGCTCCTCCAGTATCTGTATCAGACCCTCATCTCCTCCAGTATCTGTGGGAGACCCTCAGCTCCTCCATTATCTGTGTGAGACCCTCAGCTCCACCAGTATCTATGTGGGACCCTCAGCTCCTCCAGTATCTGTGTTAGACCCTCAGCTCCTCCAGGGTCCTACGTGTTTGTGGTTATATCGCATCAGATGCTGACTGCATTGTTTCCTCAATGTCTGTGGTTAGGTCCTTACAAGTAACCCTACTCTAATGGTAAGTTACCTCCCACTGTATGTTCCCATATGTGTGTGAGACCCTCAGCTCCTCCAGTATCTGTGTGAGACCCTCAGCTCCTCCAGTATCTGTGTGAAACCCTCAGCTCCTCCAGTATCTGTGTGAGACCCTCAGCTCCTCCAGTATCTGTGTGAGACCCTCAGCTCCTCCAGTATCTGTGTGAGACCCTCAGCTCCTCCAGTATCTGTATCAGACCCTCAGCTCCTCCAGTATCTGTGTGAGACCCTCAGCTCCACCAGTATCTGTGTGAGACCCTCAGCTCCATCAGTATCTGTGTGAGACCCTCAGCTCCTCCAGTATCTATGTGAGACCCTCAGCTCCTCCAGTATCCGTGTGAGACCCTCAGCTCCTCCAGTATCCGTGTGAGACCCTCAGCTTCTCCAGTATCCGTGTGAGACCCTCAGCTCCTCCAGTATCCGTGTGAGACCCTCAACTCCTCCAGTATCCGTGTGAGACCCTCAGCTCCTCCAGTATCCGTGTGAAACCTTTAGCTCCTCCAGTATCCGTGTGAGACCCTCAGCTCCTCCAGTATCTGTGTGAGACCCTCAGCTTCTCCAGTATCTGTGTGAGACCCTCAGCTCCTCCAGTATCTGTTGAGAGACCCTCAGCTCCTCCAGTATCTGTTGAGAGACCCTCAGCTCCTCCAGTATCTGTGTGACACCCTCAGCTCCTCCAGTATCTGTATCAGACCCTCAGCTCCTCCAGTATCTGTGTGAGACCCTCAGCTCCACCAGTATCTGTGTGAGACCCTTAGCTCCACCAGTATCTGTGTGAGACCCTCAGCTCCACCAGTATCTATGTGAGACCCTCAGCTCCTCCAGTATCTGTGCTAGACCCTCAGCTCCTCCAGTATCTGTGCGAGACCCTCAGCTCCTCCAGTATCTGTGCGAGACCCTCAGCTCCTCCAATATCTGTGCGAGACCCTCAGATCCTCCAGTATCTGTGGGAGACCCTCAGCTCCTCTAGTATCTGTGCGAGACCCTCAGCTCCTCCAGTATCTTTGTGAGACCCTCAGCTCCTCCAGTATCTGTGTGAGACCCTCAGCTCCTCCAGTATCTGTGTGAGACCCTCAGCTCCACCAATATCTTTGTGAGACCCTCAGCTCCACCAGTATCTGTGTGAGACCCTCAGCTCCTCCAGTATCTGTGTGAGACCCTCAGCTCCTCCAGTATCTGTATGAGACCCTCAGCTCCTCCAGTATCTGTGTGAGACCCTCAGCTCCTCCAGTATCTGTTTGAGACCCTCAGCTCCTCCAGTATCTGTGTGAGGCCCTCAGCTCCTCGAGTATCTGTGTGAGACCCTCAGCTCCTCCAGTATCTGTGTGAGACCCTCAGCTCCACCAGTATATGTGTGAGACCCTCAGCTCCTCCAGTATCTGTGTGAGACCCTCAGCTCCTCCAGTATCTGTGTGAGACCCTCAGCTCCTCCAGTATCTGTGTGAGACCCTCAGCTCCTCCAGTATCTGTGTGAGACCCTCAGCTCCTCCAGTATCTGTGCGAGACCCTCAGCTCCTCCAGTATCTGTGTGAGACCCTCAGCTCCTCCAGTATCTGTGTGAGACCCTCAGCTCCTCCAGTATCTGTATCAGACCCTCAGCTCCTCCAGTATCTGTGTGAGACCCTCAGCTCCACCAATATCTGTGTGAGACCCTCAGCTCCACCAGTATCTGTGTGAGACCCTCAGCTCCTCCAGTATCTGTGTGAGACCCTCAGCTCCTCCAATATCTGTGTGAGACCCTCAGCTCCTCTGGTATCTGTGTGAGACCCTCAGCTCCTCCGGTATCTGTGTGAGACCCTCAGCTCCTCCGGTATCTGTGTGAGACCCTCAGCTCCTCCAATATCTGTGTGAGACCCTCAGCTCCACCAGTATCTGTGTGAGACCCTCAGCTCCTCCAGTATCTGTGTGAGACCCTCAGCTCCTCCAATATCTGTGTGAGACCCTCAGCTCCTCCAGTATCTGTGTGAGACCCTCAGCTCCTCCAGTATCTGTGTGAAACCCTCAGCTCCTCCGGTATCTGTGTGAGACCCTCAGCTCCTCCGGTATCTGTGTGACACCCTCAGCTCCTCCGGTATCTGTGTGACACCCTCAGCTCCTCTGGTATCTGTGTGAGACCCTCAGCTCCTCCGGTATCCATCTGAGACCCTCAGCTACTCCAGTATCTGTGCGAGACCCTCAGCTCCTCCAGTATCTGTGCGAGACCCTTAGTTCCTCCAGTATCTGTGTGAGACCCTCAGCTCCTCCAGTATCTGTGCGAGACCCTCAGCTCCTCCAGTATCTGTGCTAGACCCTCAGCTCCTCCAGTATCTGTGCGAGACCCTCAGCTCCTCCAGTATCTGTGCGAGACCCTCAGCTCCTCCAATATCTGTGCGAGACCCTCAGATCCTCCAGTATCTGTGGGAGACCCTCAGCTCCTCTAGTATCTGTGCGAGACCCTCAGCTCCTCCAGTATCTTTGTGAGACCCTCAGCTCCTCCAGTATCTGTGTGAGACCCTCAGCTCCTCCAGTATCTGTGTGAGACCCTCAGCTCCACCAATATCTTTGTGAGACCCTCAGCTCCACCAGTATCTGTGTGAGACCCTCAGCTCCTCCAGTATCTGTGTGAGACCCTCAGCTCCTCCAGTATCTGTATGAGACCCTCAGCTCCTCCAGTATCTGTGTGAGACCCTCAGCTCCTCCAGTATCTGTTTGAGACCCTCAGCTCCTCCAGTATCTGTGTGAGGCCCTCAGCTCCTCCAGTATCTGTGTGAGACCCTCAGCTCCTCCAGTATCTGTGTGAGACCCTCAGCTCCACCAGTATATGTGTGAGACCCTCAGCTCCTCCAGTATCTGTGTGAGACCCTCAGCTCCTCCAGTATCTGTGTGAGACCCTCAGCTCCTCCAGTATCTGTGTGAGACCCTCAGCTCCTCCAGTATCTGTGTGAGACCCTCAGCTCCTCCAGTATCTGTGCGAGACCCTCAGCTCCTCCAGTATCTGTGTGAGACCCTCAGCTCCTCCAGTATCTGTGTGAGACCCTCAGCTCCTCCAGTATCTGTATCAGACCCTCAGCTCCTCCAGTATCTGTGTGAGACCCTCAGCTCCACCAATATCTGTGTGAGACCCTCAGCTCCACCAGTATCTGTGTGAGACCCTCAGCTCCTCCAGTATCTGTGTGAGACCCTCAGCTCCTCCAATATCTGTGTGAGACCCTCAGCTCCTCTGGTATCTGTGTGAGACCCTCAGCTCCTCCGGTATCTGTGTGAGACCCTCAGCTCCTCCGGTATCTGTGTGAGACCCTCAGCTCCTCCAATATCTGTGTGAGACCCTCAGCTCCACCAGTATCTGTGTGAGACCCTCAGCTCCTCCAGTATCTGTGTGAGACCCTCAGCTCCTCCAATATCTGTGTGAGACCCTCAGCTCCTCCAGTATCTGTGTGAGACCCTCAGCTCCTCCAGTATCTGTGTGAAACCCTCAGCTCCTCCGGTATCTGTGTGAGACCCTCAGCTCCTCCGGTATCTGTGTGACACCCTCAGCTCCTCCAGTATCTGTGTGAGACCCTCAATGGGTGGTGCTGTGGGCACAGCTGTCCCGGGTCCTGGTCTCTGGAAGGTCCGCAAACCCCCCCCCCCCCAACTCCCTCCACTGTGCTGCGCTTAGTGCGCTGAACAAATGCTGTACAGGCTATTGAGCCAATCAGAGCTCGCGCACCGGCAGCCAATCAGAGCAGCGGCCAATACGCAAGCTCTGATTGGCTCACCAGCTGTGCTGCATTTTAATTGCCCACCGTCATCCTGAGTTGAAGGAACCTGTGCTCCGGGACCTCCAGGCTACAGCTCAGCAGAAGAGGAGATGGGGGAGCTGGAGCCGGGTTACGGTAAGACAAGTTAGGAGGGGGCCCAGACTGGTGATGAGTCCTGGGCCCCAAAATTTCTGATGGCAGCTCTGACTATCTGTGTGAGACCCTCATCTCCTCTGGTGTATATACTGTAGGAGACCCTCACCCGAGGCTATTGCTACACTGTATATATGTGTTGTAATATCCTAGGTTCTCCTGTGCGCTGCGAGAATGTATAGTTATGGGATCATCTCATTGCGCTAATGACTGGGAAATGTCTCTTTCTATTTAGGTTTGTCAAGTTTTCAAGGCAATGGAAAAGGTTAGTCCGGGTGTAATAAATGTCAGTAATATGTAATATGTCAGTAATGTCCCATGAAGGAAAATAGAAAAAGACAGCGCCCCCTAGGGGGTAATGCTGGTAGCGCTTGACTGAGTTGTTTCACTAAGCTGGTGCTAGATCCCTGGATGTGGGGTGAGCAAAAGAAAAAATACAAATGGCAGCGCTAATTAGATAAAAATTCTAAAACCAATTGGACCGGTTTCACAATTTAAAAACACAATTTATTAAACATTCAGTGACCAGATGGGTGATAAAATTTGACAGTATATTTATATCACTGGGCAAATAATAATAAAACCTTACTAGATAAAACACTGTTTTGGTGCTAGTGCACTAGACTTATAGTTAGTATATTCCTGGTATTCTGAGATGGTGAGTTGGGGGATCTGTCCGTTCCTATTTAACCCTTTAGGGCACTCCCAAGATGAATAAATAAGGGGTGTTTACCGTCCACCTTAGGGCACAATCTCGCGCTTGTTGTTGGCTTCCGAACAGGTGTGTAAGCTGGTCCAAGTTGGTGTCCGGTCCACCGTGGAGGATGGTTGGCGCTGAGGGATTGATGGAATTGGCTCCTGTGCTGGAAACGTTGGAGGATCGGTAATGAGGGCTGGTTCGGATAGGTCCCAAGAGCCAATTCCATCAAGCCCTCAGCACCAACTAGGGTTCCCACCTCACTCATCATGGATTCCTGGAGACTCCCCCCCCCTCATTAATGCGCGCGCCGAAGTCGCGTGCGCCCCCGGAGAAGTGGGCGTGGTCCAATAATAGGGGCAATGCCTATTCAATACAGTGGGCGTTGCCCCTGTAATAGCAGTGGGCGGGCAGCGGCGACGGCTGGCCTGCTGGAAAAAATCAAATACTCACAGCGTTATGTAGGTGCAGCGGCGGTGCGGCACGGATGGGGGGAGTCGGTACTGGCTAGTGTGGCCATTTGGGAGAGGATGGAGGCTTTTTCAGACACCCAGATTACGGGAGAATCCCGGAATCCTGGATACTGGAAAAGCCTCCTGGAGGGTTGCCACCCAAAACGGGAGAATCCCGGAAATCCGCGAGAGGTGGCAACCCTGGGGCCAGCCATCCTCCACGGTGGACTGGACACCAACTTGGACCAGCTTACACACCTGTTCGGGAGGCCAACAACAAGCGCGAGATTGTGCCCTAAGGTGGACGGTAAACAACACCCCTTTATTATTCATCTTGGGAGTGCTCTAAAGGGTTAAATAGAAACGGACAGATCCCCCAACTCACCATCTCAGAATACCAGGAACTATGGGACTATAAATCTAGTGCACTAGTCACAGAATGTTCTGGTCACAGAATGTTTAATAAATTGTGTTTTTAAATTGTGAAACCGGTCCAATTGGTCTTAGA
Source organism: Crinia signifera (assembly GCF_055691185.1). Lineage (NCBI taxonomy): Eukaryota > Metazoa > Chordata > Amphibia > Anura > Myobatrachidae > Crinia > Crinia signifera. The sequence goes on from NC_139223.1 coordinate 2,739,597, forward strand.
ATTTTTATCTTATTAGCGCTGCCATTTGTATTTTTATTTTTCTCAACCCAGTAATGTCCCATATCTGCGGTTATTTTCTACGTCTGTAAAATATTGCTGCATTCTCTCTGTAGGGATAAAGTCTCCGCTCAGCGCCAACCTCGGTCCTGGAGGAGAAAGCTCCAACCTTGGTGAGTAAATCTGTCTCTCTCACATGATAGAACGCGTGCGATCCTGCCACCAAGGGGGATCGGCTGCGACTTCTCCCCTCGTGTTAACAACTGAAATGTCGACACGCTCAGAATGCTGTCAGGTTTCGGTGCCGTCGGATGGGTTAGCATATCACACACACACCCTTCACAAAGATGGCGTTACAAATCCTATTGCCCCTCACTAGCAGAGGTGTAAGGGGGCGAAGGTGATTTCTCCGGTGTCACTAGGTTTATCTCATCTTAGTAAATAGCCCTGTGTTCTATCTCTCTCTCCCATAGGTGCATATGGACAGCTCCCATACAGATCCCAGCCCCTGGCTGCTGATGCTCTGGGATACGACCCCAAGTCTGCGAAGGCTGGTAATGTGCCGATATCTTATAGACCCCACTTCCCATTACTGGATTGCCCAGTGTGTGATGTATTTGCTTTGTGTTCCCACTAGGGGGAGTGAAGTCTGCGTATGGTTCCCAGACAGGGTATCCTGATCCTGCCAGCAACACATACGGTGAGGACACTTCTGTCACCTAAACTCGTACATTGGGGGAAATCCATCAATATGTCTACTAGCCCTATGGCAGGTGCTTTCTCTCCATCTGACCATGGCCTGGGGGCGCAGCCGCTTGCACTGACATTGCAATGGTATGCCCACTGCCCGCTGTGAGAGCTGCCAGCCACGGCCATTCCTGATGCAGTGCGTCTCTATTGCAGCGGTGCCCTGTGTATCACATGCGCCATAGGTGTTTCTAGGGATTTTTGAGCATGTGCGATTCCAAAAAATCCACAGTTACCTGACCATCGGCATTGGGCGCTCCTTATGCACATTTTGCTTTTCTTTTTTAAATATATAGTTGCTCTCGATTTATTTGGGGGTGCTCCAAGGCCGCAGTAGGCAACAATGTATGTTATATGACTGTCACTGATAGTTATGTACGCTCTCTCTCTCTCTCTCTCCCCCTCTCTCAGCCGGAGAAGCTCAGACCCCGTACAGTGCTCAGTCCATTCCTCAGAGCGCTCTGGAAGGTATTGGTCTCATGCTCATACAACTCCCCTTCTGCCTCACTCTCTAAATGTCTATTGCTAAAGGTGAAATGCGTGGGTATGTAGCTCCTGTGCTAGAGGTGAAATGCGTGAGTATGTAGCTCCTGTGCTAGAGGTGAAATGCGTGAGTATGTAGCTCCTGTGCTAGAGGTGAAATGATTAAGTATGTAGCTCCTGTGCTAGAGGTGAAATGATTAAGTATGTAGCTCCTATGATAGAGATGAAATGCATGAGTATGTAGCTCCTGTGCTAGAGGTGAAATGCGTGAGAATGTAGATACTTTGCTAGAGGTGAAATGCGTGAGTATGTAGCTCCTGTGCTAGAGGTGAAATGCTTGAGTATGTAGCTCCTGTGCTAGAGGTGAAATGATTAAGTATGTAGCTCCTATGATAGAGATGAAATGCATGAGTATGTAGCTCCTATGATAGAGGTGAAATGCGTGAGTATGTAGCTCCTATGATAGAGATGAAATGCATGAGTATGTAGCTCCTGTGCTAGAGGTGAAATGCGTGAGAATGTAGATACTTTGCTAGAGGTGAAATGCGTGAGTATGTAGCTCCTGTGCTAGAGGTGAAATGCTTGAGTATGTAGCTCCTGTGCTAGAGGTGAAATGATTAAGTATGTAGCTCCTATGATAGAGATGAAATGCATGAGTATGTAGCTCCTGTGCTAGAGGTGAAATGCATGAGTATGTAGCTCCTATGATAGAGGTGAAATGCGTGAGTATGTAGCTCCTATGATAGAGATGAAATGCGTGAGTATGTAGCTCCTGTGCTAGAGGTGAAATGCGTGAGTATGTAGCTCCTGTGCTAGAGGTGAAATGCGTGAGTATGTAGCTCCTGTGCTAGAGGTGAAATGCGTGAGTATGTAGCTCCTATGATAGAGATGAAATGCGTGAGTATGTAGCTCCTATGATAGAGGTGAAATGCGTGAGTATGTAGCTCCTGTGCTAGAGGTGAAATGCGTGAGTATGTTGCTCCTATGATAGAGATGAAATGCGTGAGTATGTAGCTCCTGTGCTAGAGGTGAAATGCGTGAGTATGTTGCTCCTATGATAGAGGTGAAATGCGTGAGTTAGTAGCTCCTGTGATAGAGGTGAAATGCGTGAGTATGTAGCTCCTGTGCTAGAGGTGAAATGCGTGAGTATGTAGCTCCTGTGCTAGAGGTGAAATGCGTGAGTATGTAGCTCCTGTGCTAGAGGTGAAATGCGTGAGTATGTAGCTCCTGTGCTAGAGGTGAAATGCGTGAGTATGTAGCTCCTGCGCTAGAGGTGAAATGCGTGAGTATGTAGCTCCTGCGCTAGAGGTGAAATGCGTGAGTATGTAGCTCCTGCGCTAGAGGTGAAATGCATGAGTATGTAGCTCCTATGATAGAGGTGAAATGCGTGAGTATGTAGCTCCTGTGCTAGAGGTGAAATGCTTGAGTATGTAGCTCCTGTGCTAGAGGTGAAATGCGTGAGTATGTAGCTCCTGTGCTAGAGGTGAAATGCTTGAGTATGTAACGCCTATGATAGAGGTGAAATGCGTGAGTATGTAGCTCCTTTGCTAGAGGTGAAATGCTTGAGTATGTAACGCCTATGATAGAGGTGAAATGCGTGAGTATGTAGCTCCTGTGCTAGAGGTGAAATGCGTGAGTGTGTAGCTCCTGTGCTAGAGGTGAAATGCGTGATGATGCAGTTCCTATGCTAGAGGTGAAATGCGTGAATATATACAGTACCTTCTTTGCTAGAGGTGATATGTGTAGGTGTATGGTTGATTTCCCTAATGTGAAATGCGTGAAATGCTTCACATTCTGAATAATGGTAACTCTGTTAGCATCACATCCCCCATACCTGCAGCGGTAGGGATCGCAGCTGGTAGTTGAGGTACCAACACCAATCCTTTCTGCAAATACTGTACGTAATGATAAATAGGCCCCAATATCTGCTACTCCCTCTTCCTATGTCCCTCCAGACAGACTCTGATCGTCCTGACTTCATGTATCTTTCTCGGCTTCCCTGCCAAGGACTCCCTGCCGTGGCCATCTTCTTCTCTCTGCCTCCTATCTTCCTCTCTCGGCCTCCATGCTTCGTCCTCTGATCCTCTTATATTCCTCTCTTGGGCTCCCTGCCTCCTATCTTCCTCTCTCGGGCTCTATGCCTCCTATCTTCCTCTCTCCGCCTCCGATCCTTCTATCTTCCTCTCTCAGCCTCCATGCCTCAGCCTCTGATCCTCCTATCTTCCTCTCTCAGCCTCCCTGACTTCTATCGTCCACTCTTGGCCTCCCTGCCTCCTATATTCCTCTCTCTGCCTCCCTGCCTCCTAACTTCCTCTATCAGCCTCCGATCCTCCTATCTTCCTCTCTCCGCCTCCGATCCTTCTATCTTCCTCTCTCAGCCTCCATGCCTCAGCCTCTGATCCTCCTATCTTCCTCTCTCAGCCTCCCTGACTTCTATCGTCCACTCTTGGCCTCCCTGCCTCCTATATTCCTCTCTCTGCCTCCCTGCCTCCTATCTTCCTCTCTCCGCCTCCGATCCTTCTATCTTCCTCTCTCAGCCTCCATGCCTCAGCCTCTGATCCTCCTATCTTCCTCTCTCAGCCTCCCTGCCTCCTATCTTCCTCTCTCGGCCTCCTGTCTTCCTCTCTCCGCCTCTGATCCTCCTATCTTCCACTCTCAGCCTCCGATCCTCCTATCTTCCTCTCTCCGCCTCCGATCCTTCTATCTTCCTCTCTCAGCCTCTATGCCTCAGCCTCTGATCCTCCTATCTTCCTCTCTCAGCCTCCCTGACTTCTATCTTCCTCTCTTGGCCTCCCTGCCTCCTATATTCCTCTCTAGGCCTCCCTGCCTCCTAACTTCCTCTATCAGCCTCCATGCCTCAGCCTCTGATCCTCCTATCTTCCTCTCTCAGCCTCCCTGACTTCTATCTTCCTCTCTTGGCCTCCGATCCTCCTATCTTCCTCTCAGGGCCTCGGATCCTCCTGTCTTCCACTCTCCTCCTCCGATCCTCCTATCTTCCTCTCTCGGCCTCTGATCCTCCTATCTTCCTCTCTCGGCCTCTGATCCTCCTATCTTCCTCTCTCGGTCTCCGATCCTCCTATCTTCCTCTCTCGGCCTCTGATCCTCCTATCTTCCTCTCTCGGCCTCCTATCTTCCTCTCTCGGCCTCCTATCTTCCTCTCTCGGCCTCTGATCCTCCTATTTTCCTCTCTCGGCCTCTGATCCTCCTGTCTTCCTCTCTCGGCCTCTGATCCTCCTGTCTTCCTCTCTCGGCCTCTGATCCTCCTGTCTTCCTCTCTCGGCCTCCGATCCTCCTGTCTTCCTCTCTCGGTCTCCGATCCTCCTATCTTCCTCTCTCGGCTTCCGATCCTCCTATCTTCCTCTCTCGGCCTCCGATCCTCCTATCTTCCTCTCTCAGCCTCCGATCCTCCTATCTTCCTCTCTCGGCCTCCGATCCTCCTATCTTCCTCTCTCGGTCTCCGATCCTCCTATCTTCCTCTCTCGGTCTCCGATCCTCCTATTTTCCTCTCTCGGTCTCCGATCCTCCTATCTTCCTCTCTCGGCCTCCGATCCTCCTATCTTCCTCTCTCGGCCTCCGATCCTCCTATCTTCCTCTCTCGGTCTCCGATCCTCCTATCTTCCTCTCTCAGTCTCAGATCCTCCTATCTTCCTCTCTCGGCCTCCGATCCTCCTATCTTCCTCTCTCGGCCTCCGATCCTCCTATCTTCCTCTCTCGGCCTCCGATCCTCCTATCTTCCTCTCTCGGTCTCTGATCCTCCTATCTTCCTCTCTCGGCCTCCGATCCTCCTATCTTCCTCTCTCGGCCTCCGATCCTCCTATCTTCCTCTCTCGGCCTCCTGTCTTCCTCGCTCGGCCTCTGATCCTCCTATCTTCCACTCTCAGCCTCCGATCCTCCTATCTTCCACTCTCAGCCTCCGATCCTCCTATCTTCCTCTCTCGGCCTCCTATCTTCCTATCTTCCTCTCTCGGCCTCCTATCTTCCTCTCTCGGCCTCCGATCCTCCTATCTTCCTCTCTCGGTCTCCGATCCTCCTATCTTCCTCTCTCGGTCTCCGATCCTCCTATCTTCCTCTCTCGGCCTCCGATCCTCCTATCTTCCTCTCTCGGCCTCCGATCCTCCTATCTTCCTCTCTCGGTCTCCGATCCTCATATCTTCCTCTCTCGGTCTCCGATCCTCCTATCTTCCTCTCTCGGTCTCCGATCCTCCTATCTTCCTCTCTCGGCCTCCGATCCTCCTATCTTCCTCTCTCGGTCTCCGATCCTCCTAACTTCCTCTCTCGGTCTCCGATCCTCCTAACTTCCTCTCTCGGCCTCTGATCCTCCTATCTTCCTCTCACGGCCTCTGATCCTCCTATTTTCCTCTCACGGCCTCTGATCCTCCTGTCTTCCACTCTCGGCCTCCGATCCTCCTATCTTCCTCTCTCGGTCTCCGATCCTCCTATCTTCCTCTCTACGCCTCCGATCCTCCTATCTTCCTCTCTCGGTCTCCGATCCTCCTATCTTCCTCTCTCGGCCTCCGATCCTCCTATCTTCCTCTCTCGGTCTTCGATCCTCCTATCTTTCTCTCTCGGTCTCCGATCCTCCTATCTTCCTCTCTCGGTCTCCGATCCTCCTATCTTCCTCTCTCGGCCTCTGATCCTCCTGTCTTCCACTCTCGGCCTCCGATCCTCCTATCTTCCTCTCTCGGTCTCCGATCCTCCTATCTTCCTCTCTCAGCCTCCGATCCTCCTATCTTCCTCTCAGGGCCTCCGATCCTCCTATCTTCCACTCTCAGCCTCCGATCCTCCTATCTTCCTCTCTCGGCCTCTGATCCTCCTGTCTTCCACTCTCGGCCTCCGATCCTCCTATCTTCCTCTCTCGGTCTCCGATCCTCCTATCTTCCTCTCTCAGCCTCCGATCCTCCTATCTTCCTCTCAGGGCCTCCGATCCTCCTATCTTCCACTCTCAGCCTCCGATCCTCCTATCTTCCTCTCTCGGCCTCTGATCCTCCTATCTTCCTCTCTCGGCCTCCGATCCTCCTATCTTCCTCTCTCGGCCTCCTATCTTCCTCTCTCTGCATCCGATCCTCCTATCTTCCTCTCTCGGCCTCCGATCCTCCTATCTTCCTCTCTCGGCCTCCTATCTTCCTCTCTCTGCATCCGATCCTCCTATCTTCCTCTCTCGGCCTCCGATCCTCCTATCTTCCTCTCTCGGCCTCCTATCTTCCTCTCTCGGCCTCCTATCTTCCTCTCTCGGCCTCCTATCTTCCTCCCTCTTGCCTCCGATCCTCCTCTGACTGTTATCACTTGTCTGTAATGTCTCCACAGAGGAAATTGCTCCATCTGCTTCTGTAGAAGGTATGTGATGACAGTAGTATAACACACGCATGCTCTTGTATGTCACACGTGATCATTATACATGTTTGAAAACAAGGTCTCATGCATGTTCCAGGTGCAGCCAAGAGAGCCCTACATTTATTCCGTGTTACATGTATGTGTGGCATGCTACTAACATGCTTATCTGTCTGTTACCAGTCTATATGTCCCCCCGTGTCTGTGTGTTATTGTCATTATGAATGCACACGTGTACATATATGTTCTTGGATCCTTCAGGAACTCAGAGTATCAGAGAGGGGGCCACTACTCCCCCGATTACGCCCGCCTCGCCCAGCACCCAGAACCAGAAACCTCTGAAAGGTACAGACAGGAACCATTATCAGGGGAAGGCAGACCGGTCACAGAGAGACTGCTGATTAACACCGAGAGATTGCTCCGCCCACTGCGCTTACATATATCCTGCCATAACCCATGCACCGCTGCTATACATCACTAGTGGTCACACTGCTCCGCCCACTGCGCTTACATTCACACTGCTCCGCCCACTGCGCTTACATATATCCTGCCATAACCCATGCACCGCTGCTATACATCACTAGTGGTTACACTGCTCCGCCCACTGCGCTTACATATATCCTGCCATAACCCATGCACCGCTGCTATACATCACTAGTGGTCACACTGCTCCGCCCACTGCGCTTACATATATCCTGCCATAACCCATGCACCGCTGCTATACATCACTAGTGGTCACACTGCTCCGCCCACTGCGCTTACATTCACACTGCTCCGCCCACTGCGCTTACATATATCCTGCCATAACCCATGCACCGCTGCTATACATCACTAGTGGTTACACTGCTCCGCCCACTGCGCTTACATTCACACTGCTCCGCCCACTGCGCTTACATATATCCTGCCATAACCCATGCACCGCTGCTATACATCACTAGTGGTTACACTGCTCCGCCCACTGCGCTTACATATATCCTGCCATAACCCATGCACCGCTGCGATACATCACTAGTGGTCACACTGCTCCGCCCACTGCGCTTACATATATCCTGCCATAACCCATGCACCGCTGCGATACATCACTAGTGGTCACACTGCTCCGCCCACTGCGCTTACATATATCCTGCCATAACCCATGCACCGCTGCTATGCATCACTAGTGGTCACACTGCTCCGCCCACTGCGCTTACATATATCCTGCCATAACCCATGCACCGCTGCTATACATCACTAGTGGTTACACTGCTCCGCCCACTGCGCTTACATTCACACTGCTCCGCCCACTGCGCTTACATATATCCTGCCATAACCCATGCACCGCTGCTATACATCACTAGTGGTTACACTGCTCCGCCCACTGCGCTTACATATATCCTGCCATAACCCATGCACCGCTGCGATACATCACTAGTGGTCACACTGCTCCGCCCACTGCGCTTACATATATCCTGCCATAACCCATGCACCGCTGCTATACATCACTAGTGGTCACACTGCTCCGCCCACTGCGCTTACATATATCCTGCCATAACCCATGCACCGCTGCTATACATCACTAGTGGTTACACTCCTCCGCCCACTGCGCTTACATATATCCTGCCATAACCCATGCACCGCTGCGATACATCACTAGTGGTCACACTGCTCCGCCCACTGCGCTTACATATATCCTGCCATAACCCATGCACCGCTGCGATACATCACTAGTGGTTACACTGCTCCGCCCACTGCGCTTACATATATCCTGCCATAACCCATGCACCGCTGCTATACATCACTAGTGGTCACACTGCTCCGCCCACTGCGCTTACATATATCCTGCCATAACCCAAGCACCGCTGCTATACATCACTAGTGGTCACACTGCTCCGCCCACTGCGCTTACATATATCCTGCCATAACCCATACACCGCTGCTATACATCACTAGTGGTCACACTGCTCCGCCCACTGCGCTTACATTCATCCTGCCATAACCCATGCACCGCTGCTATACATCACTAGTGGTCACACTGCTCCGCCCACTGCGCTTACATTCACACTGCTCCGCCCACTGCGCTTACTCATATCCTGCCATAACCCATGCACCGCTGCTATACATCACTAGTGGTCACACTGCTCCGCCCACTGCGCTTACATATATCCTGCCATAACCCATACACCGCTGCTATACATCACTAGTGGTCACACTGCTCCGCCCACTGCGCTTACATTCATCCTGCCATAACCCATGCACCGCTGCTATACATCACTAGTGGTCACACTGCTCCGCCCACTGCGCTTACATTCACACTGCTCCGCCCACTGCGCTTACTCATATCCTGCCATAACCCATGCACCGCTGCTATACATCACTAGTGGTCACACTGCTCCGCCCACTGCGCTTACATATATCCTGCCATAACCCATGCACCGCTGCTATACATCACTAGTGGTCACACTGCTCCGCCCACTGCGCTTACATATATCCTGCCATAACCCATGCACCGCTGCTATGCATCACTAGTGGTCACACTGCTCCGCCCACTGCGCTTACATATATCCTGCCATAACCCATGCACCGCTGCTATACATCACTAGTGGTCACACTGCTCCGCCCACTGCGCTTACATATATCCTGTCATAACCCATGCACCGCTGCTATACATCACTAGTGGTCACACTGCTCCGCCCACTGCGCTTACATATATCCTGCCATAACCCATGCACCGCTGCTATACATCACTAGTGGTCACACTGCTCCGCCCACTGCGCTTACATATATCCTGCCATAACCCAAGCACCGCTGCTATACATCACTAGTGGTCACACTGCTCCGCCCACTGCGCTTACATATATCCTGCCATAACCCAAGCACCGCTGCTATACATCACTAGTGGTCACACTGCTCCGCCCACTGCGCTTACATATATCCTGCCATAACCCATGCACCGCTGCTATACATCACTAGTGGTCACACTGCTCCGCCCACTGCGCTTACATTCACACTGCTCCGCCCACTGCGCTTACATATATCCTGCCATAACCCATGCACCGCTGCTATACATCACTAGTGGTTACACTGCTCCGCCCACTGCGCTTACATATATCCTGCCATAACCCATGCACCGCTGCTATACATCACTAGTGGTCACACTGCTCCGCCCACTGCGCTTACATATATCCTGCCATAACCCATGCACCGCTGCTATACATCACTAGTGGTCACACTGCTCCGCCCACTGCGCTTACATTCACACTGCTCCGCCCACTGCGCTTACATATATCCTGCCATAACCCATGCACCGCTGCTATACATCACTAGTGGTTACACTGCTCCGCCCACTGCACTTACATTCACACTGCTTCGCCCACTGCGCTTACATATATCCTGCCATAACCCATGCACCGCTGCTATACATCACTAGTGGTTACACTGCTCCGCCCACTGCGCTTACATATATCCTGCCATAACCCATGCACCGCTGCGATACATCACTAGTGGTCACACTGCTCCGCCCACTGCGCTTACATATATCCTGCCATAACCCATGCACCGCTGCTATGCATCACTAGTGGTCACACTGCTCCGCCCACTGCGCTTACATATATCCTGCCATAACCCATGCACCGCTGCTATACATCACTAGTGGTTACACTGCTCCGCCCACTGCGCTTACATTCACACTGCTCCGCCCACTGCGCTTACATATATCCTGCCATAACCCATGCACCGCTGCTATACATCACTAGTGGTTACACTGCTCCGCCCACTGCGCTTACATATATCCTGCCATAACCCATGCACCGCTGCGATACATCACTAGTGGTCACACTGCTCCGCCCACTGCGCTTACATATATCCTGCCATAACCCATGCACCGCTGCTATACATCACTAGTGGTCACACTGCTCCGCCCACTGCGCTTACATATATCCTGCCATAACCCATGCACCGCTGCTATACATCACTAGTGGTTACACTGCTCCGCCCACTGCGCTTACATATATCCTGCCATAACCCATGCACCGCTGCGATACATCACTAGTGGTCACACTGCTCCGCCCACTGCGCTTACATATATCCTGCCATAACCCATGCACCGCTGCGATACATCACTAGTGGTTACACTGCTCCGCCCACTGCGCTTACATATATCCTGCCATAACCCATGCACCGCTGCTATACATCACTAGTGGTCACACTGCTCCGCCCACTGCGCTTACATATATCCTGCCATAACCCATACACCCAGGGGCGTAACAAGAACATTGTGGGCCCCATAGCAAAATCTTGCGAGGGCCCCCCCATCATTGGCACTATAGTGCCCCTTAAAGGGCAGAATAAAGAGAGAAACACAAAGAGGGTGTTGGGGAAAGGGAGAGAGGAAAACAGAAGGGAATGATGGGTGGTCACGAAAGAAAGAGAGACAGAGTACTTCATATAAAAAGAGGGAGGAGCATAAGAGGTAGAAAAAGAGAGGAAAGAAACTGGGGAGGGGAAAAAGAAACGAGGAGAAAGGGATGGCAGAGAGAGAAAAAGGAGAGCAAGCAGGGGAGAGGGAGCACAGGAAGTAGAAAAAGAGTTGAAAGAGCAGGGAGCACAGGGGAAAGAGAGTGGGGAGGAAGGGGTTGGGGGGAGCATGGGAGGGAGAAAAAGAGGAGAGAGATCGCAGTAGGGAAAAAAGAAAGGAAAGGAAACAGGGAGAGCTAAGCACCTTGTACAGTGCTCCCTAATTTACCCCCTCCGCACAGCCCCCATCACTGCAGTAAGAGCTATACACAATGCTGTCAGGTATATAAACCAAGTGCCCGCTCCTATGCTCACCGCTGCTGCTGCCATAGTACGTTCTTCTCCCTGCATACGCCAGGCCTCTATCCTATGCTGTACAGGTGGCACCGCTGGGCCTCCTGCTCTCCTCGGTGACTTGTTCCGTTGTTCACTGCTGCTGCCGCCAGATTACCTTCTCCCTGCGTATAGGCAGCAATGCGTACAGACGCTGCCGCTGTGCCTCTGTTGCCCGCTGTACTATACATGAGGCGCTTCTTTCCTCACAGCTCCCTGCGACTTGCACACCGCTGCTGCCACCGGACAAACCTCTCCCTTTGTACAGGCAGTGATGCGTACAGGACAGGTGCTGCCTCTGTCCTCCATTGTACTGTACAGGCGGCGCCACTGGTCCTCCTGCTCCCCGCTCCTTGCACACGGCTACTGCCTCCAGACCTCCTGCTCCCCGCTGTACATGGGGAGCAGAGTGTGAAAAAAAAACTACAAGAGGGTGCAGGGGAGTGCCTGCCGGGCCCCCCAAGCCCCCGGGCCCCATAGCAGGTGCAACCCCTGCACCCTGGGTAGTTACGCCACTGCATACACCGCTGCTATACATCACTAGTGGTCACACTGCTCCGCCCACTGCGCTTACATTCATCCTGCCATAACCCATGCACCGCTGCTATACATCACTAGTGGTCACACTGCTCCGCCCACTGCGCTTACATTCACACTGCTCCGCCCACTGCGCTTACTCATATCCTGCCATAACCCATGCACCGCTGCTATACATCACTAGTGGTCACACTGCTCCGCCCACTGCGCTTACATATATCCTGCCATAACCCATGCACCGCTGCTATACATCACTAGTGGTCACACTGCTCCATCCACTGCGCTTACATATATCCTGCCATAACCCATGCACCGCTGCTATACATCACTAGTGGTCACACTGCTCCGCCCACTGCGCTTACATATATCCTGCCATAACCCATGCACCGCTGCTATGCATCACTAGTGGTCACACTGCTCCGCCCACTGCGCTTACATATATCCTGCCATAACCCAAGCACCGCTGCTATACATCACTAGTGGTCACACTGCTCCGCCCACTGCGCTTACATATATCCTGCCATAACCCATACACCGCTGCTATACATCACTAGTGGTCACACTGCTCCGCCCACTGCGCTTACATTCATCCTGCCATAACCCATGCACCGCTGCTATACATCACTAGTGGTCACACTGCTCCGCCCACTGCGCTTACATTCACACTGCTCCGCCCACTGCGCTTACTCATATCCTGCCATAACCCATGCACCGCTGCTATACATCACTAGTGGTCACACTGCTCCGCCCACTGCGCTTACATATATCCTGCCATAACCCATGCACCGCTGCTATACATCACTAGTGGTCACACTGCTCCGCCCACTGCGCTTACATATATCCTGCCATAACCCATGCACCGCTGCTATGCATCACTAGTGGTCACACTGCTCCGCCCACTGCGCTTACATATATCCTGCCATAACCCATGCACCGCTGCTATACATCACTAGTGGTCACACTGCTCCGCCCACTGCGCTTACATATATCCTGTCATAACCCATGCACCGCTGCTATACATCACTAGTGGTCACACTGCTCCGCCCACTGCGCTTACATATATCCTGCCATAACCCATGCACCGCTGCTATACATCACTAGTGGTCACACTGCTCCGCCCACTGCGCTTACATATATCCTGCCATAACCCAAGCACCGCTGCTATACATCACTAGTGGTCACACTGCTCCGCCCACTGCGCTTACATATATCCTGCCATAACCCAAGCACCGCTGCTATACATCACTAGTGGTCACACTGCTCCGCCCACTGCGCTTACATATATCCTGCCATAACCCATGCACCGCTGCTATACATCACTAGTGGTCACACTGCTCCGCCCACTGCGCTTACATATATCCTGCCATAACCCATGCACCGCTGCTATACATCACTAGTGGTCACACTGCTCCGCCCACTGCGCTTACATATATCCTGCCATAACCCATGCACCGCTGCTATACATCACTAGTGGTTACACTGCTCCGCCCACTGCGCTTACATATATCCTGCCATAACCCATGCACCGCTGCTATACATCACTAGTGGTCACACTGCTCCGCCCACTGCGCTTACATTCACACTGCTCCACCCACTGCGCTTACATATATCCTGCCATAACCCATGCACCGCTGCTATACATCACTAGTGGTCACACTGCTCCGCCCACTGCGCTTACATATATCCTACCATAACCCATGCACCGCTGCTATACATCACTAGTGGTCACACTGCTCCGCCCACTGCGCTTACATATATCCTGCCATAACCCATGCACCGCTGCTATACATCACTAGTGGTTACACTGCTCCGCCCACTGCGCTTACATATATCCTGCCATAACCCATGCACCGCTGCTATACATCACTAGTGGTCACACTGCTCCGCCCACTGCGCTTACATTCACACTGCTCCACCCACTGCGCTTACATATATCCTGCCATAACCCATGCACCGCTGCTATACATCACTAGTGGTCACACTGCTCCGCCCACTGCGCTTACATATATCCTACCATAACCCATGCACCGCTGCTATACATCACTAGTGGTTACACTGCTCCGCCCACTGCGCTTACATATATCCTGCCATAACCCATGCACCGCTGCTATACATCACTAGTGGTTACACTGCTCCGCCCACTGCGCTTACATATATCCTGCCATAACCCATGCACCGCTGCTATACATCACTAGTGGTCACACTGCTCCGCCCACTGCGCTTACATTCACACTGCTCCGCCCACTGCGCTTACATATATCCTGCCATAACCCATGCACCGCTGCTATACATCACTAGTGGTTACACTGCTCCGCCCACTGCGCTTACATATATCCTGCCATAACCCATGCACCGCTGCTATACATCACTAGTGGTCACACTGCTCCGCCCACTGCGCTTACATTCACACTGCTCCGCCCACTGCGCTTACATATATCCTGCCATAACCCATGCACCGCTGCTATACATCACTAGTGGTTACACTGCTCCGCCCACTGCGCTTACATATATCCTGCCATAACCCATGCACCGCTGCTATACATCACTAGTGGTCACACTGCTCCGCCCACTGCGCTTACATATATCCTGCCATAACCCATGCACCGCTGCTATACATCACTAGTGGTTACACTGCTCCGCCCACTGCGCTTACATTCACACTGCTCCGCCCACTGCGCTTACATATATCCTGCCATAACCCATACACCGCTGCTATACATCACTAGTGGTTACACTGCTCCGCCCACTGCGCTCACATATATCCTGCCATAACCCATGCACCGCTGCGATACATCACTAGTGGTCACACTGCTCCGCCCACTGCGCTTACATATATCCTGCCATAACCCATGCACCGCTGCTATACATCACTAGTGGTCACACTGCTCCGCCCACTGCGCTTACATATATCCTGCCATAACCCATGCACCGCTGCGATACATCACTAGTGGTCACACTGCTCCGCCCACTGCGCTTACATATATCCTGCCATAACCCAAGCACCGCTGCTATACATCACTAGTGGTTACACTGCTCCGCCCACTGCGCTTACATATATCCTGCCATAACCCATGCACCGCTGCTATACATCACTAGTGGTTACACTGCTCCGCCCACTGCGCTTACATATATCCTGCCATAACCCATGCACCGCTGCTATACATCACTAGTGGTCACACTGCTCCGCCCACTGTGCTTACATTCACACTGCTCCGCCCACTGCGCTTACATATATCCTGCCATAACCCATACACCGCTGCTATACATCACTAGTGGTTACACTGCTCCGCCCACTGCGCTCACATATATCCTGCCATAACCCATGCACCGCTGCGATACATCACTAGTGGTCACACTGCTCCGCCCACTGCGCTTACATATATTCTGCCATAACCCATGCACCGCTGCTATACATCACCAGCAGTCACACTGCTCCGCCCACTGCGCTTACATATATCCTGCCATAACCCATGCACCGCTGCTATACATCACCAGCAGTCACACTGCTCCGCCCACTGCGCTTACATATATCCTGCCATAACCCATGCACCGCTGCTATACATCACTAGTGGTTACACTGCTCCGCCCACTGCACTTACATTCACACTGCTCCGCCCACTGCGCTTACATATATCCTGCCATAACCCATGCACCGCTGCGATACATCACTAGTGGTCACACTGCTCCGCCCACTGCGCTTACATATATTCTGCCATAACCCATGCACCGCTGCTATACATCACCAGCAGTCACACTGCTCCGCCCACTGCGCTTACATATATCCTGCCATAACCCATGCACCGCTGCTATACATCACCAGCAGTCACACTGCTCCGCCCACTGCGCTTACATATATCCTGCCATAACCCATGCACCGCTGCTATACATCACTAGTGGTTACACTGCTCCGCCCACTGCACTTACATTCACACTGCTCCGCCCACTGCGCTTACATATATCCTGCCATAACCCATGCACCGCTGCTATACATCACTAGTGGTCACACTGCTCCGCCCACTGCGCTTACATATATCCTACCATAACCCATGCACCGCTGCTATACATCACTAGTGGTTACACTGCTCCGCCCACTGCGCTTACATATATCCTGCCATAACCCATGCACCGCTGCTATACATCACTAGTGGTTACACTGCTCCGCCCACTGCGCTTACATATATCCTGCCATAACCCATGCACCGCTGCTATACATCACTAGTGGTCACACTGCTCCGCCCACTGCGCTTACATTCACACTGCTCCGCCCACTGCGCTTACATATATCCTGCCATAACCCATGCACCGCTGCTATACATCACTAGTGGTTACACTGCTCCGCCCACTGCGCTTACATATATCCTGCCATAACCCATGCACCGCTGCTATACATCACTAGTGGTCACACTGCTCCGCCCACTGCGCTTACATTCACACTGCTCCGCCCACTGCGCTTACATATATCCTGCCATAACCCATGCACCGCTGCTATACATCACTAGTGGTTACACTGCTCCGCCCACTGCGCTTACATATATCCTGCCATAACCCATGCACCGCTGCTATACATCACTAGTGGTCACACTGCTCCGCCCACTGCGCTTACATATATCCTGCCATAACCCATGCACCGCTGCTATACATCACTAGTGGTTACACTGCTCCGCCCACTGCGCTTACATTCACACTGCTCCGCCCACTGCGCTTACATATATCCTGCCATAACCCATACACCGCTGCTATACATCACTAGTGGTTACACTGCTCCGCCCACTGCGCTCACATATATCCTGCCATAACCCATGCACCGCTGCGATACATCACTAGTGGTCACACTGCTCCGCCCACTGCGCTTACATATATCCTGCCATAACCCATGCACCGCTGCTATACATCACTAGTGGTCACACTGCTCCGCCCACTGCGCTTACATATATCCTGCCATAACCCATGCACCGCTGCGATACATCACTAGTGGTCACACTGCTCCGCCCACTGCGCTTACATATATCCTGCCATAACCCAAGCACCGCTGCTATACATCACTAGTGGTTACACTGCTCCGCCCACTGCGCTTACATATATCCTGCCATAACCCATGCACCGCTGCTATACATCACTAGTGGTTACACTGCTCCGCCCACTGCGCTTACATATATCCTGCCATAACCCATGCACCGCTGCTATACATCACTAGTGGTCACACTGCTCCGCCCACTGTGCTTACATTCACACTGCTCCGCCCACTGCGCTTACATATATCCTGCCATAACCCATACACCGCTGCTATACATCACTAGTGGTTACACTGCTCCGCCCACTGCGCTCACATATATCCTGCCATAACCCATGCACCGCTGCGATACATCACTAGTGGTCACACTGCTCCGCCCACTGCGCTTACATATATTCTGCCATAACCCATGCACCGCTGCTATACATCACCAGCAGTCACACTGCTCCGCCCACTGCGCTTACATATATCCTGCCATAACCCATGCACCGCTGCTATACATCACCAGCAGTCACACTGCTCCGCCCACTGCGCTTACATATATCCTGCCATAACCCATGCACCGCTGCTATACATCACTAGTGGTTACACTGCTCCGCCCACTGCACTTACATTCACACTGCTCCGCCCACTGCGCTTACATATATCCTGCCATAACCCATGCACCGCTGCTATACATCACTAGTGGTTACACTGCTCCGCTCACTGCGCTTACATTCACACAGCCACGGCACTGATATACATTCCTCCCCACCCCATGCTGTTACACTGCTCTGGCCACATCGCTGATATACATCCCTTCCCACCCCATGCTGTTACACTGCTCCAGCCACAGCGCTGATATACATCCCTCCCCACCCCATGCTGTTACACTGCTCCAGCCACAGCGCTGATATACATTCCTCCCCACCCCCTGCTGTTACACTGCTCTGGCCACAGCGCTGATATACATTCCTCCCCACCCCATGCTGTTACACTGCTCTGGCCACAGCGCTGATATACATCCCTCCCCACCCCATGCTGTTACACTGCTCCGGCCACAGCGCTGATATACATTCCTCCCCACCCCATGCTGTTACACTGCTGCCACAGCGCTGATATAGATCCCTCCCCACCCCATGCTGTTACACTGCTCCGGCCACAGCGCTGATATACATCCCTTCCCACCCCATGCTGTTACACTGCTCCAGCCACAGCGCTGATATACATCCCTTCCCACCCCATGCTGTTGCACTGCTCCGGCCACATCGCTGATATACATTCCTCCCCACACCGTGCTGTAACACTGCTCCAGCCACAGCGCTGATATACATCCCTTCCCACCCCATGCTGTTACACTGCTCCAGCCACAGCGCTGATATACATCCCTCCCCACCCCATGCTGTTACACTGCTCCGGCCACAGCGCTGATATACATCCCTCCCCACCCCATGCTGTTACACTGCTCCGGCCACATCGCTGATATACATCCCTTCCCACCCCATGCTGTTACACTGCTCCAGCCACAGCGCTGATATACATCCCTCCCCACCCCATGCTGTTACACTGCTCCAGCCACAGCGCTAATATACATTCCTCCCCACACCGTGCTGTTACACTGCTCCAGCCACAGCGCTGATATACATCCCTTCCCACCCCATGCTGTTGCACTGCTCCGGCCACATCGCTGATATACATTCCTCCCCACACCGTGCTGTTACACTGCTCCAGCCACAGCGCTGATATACATCCCTTCCCACCCCATGCTGTTACACTGCTCCGGCCACAGCACTGATATACATACCTCCCCACCCCATGCTGTTACACTGCTCCGGCCACAGCCCTGATATACATTCCTCCCCACCCCATGCTGTTACACTGCTCTGGCCACAGCCCTGATATACATTCCTCCCCACCCCATGCTGTTACACTGCTCCGGCCACATCGCTGATATACATCCCTTCCCACCCCATGCTGTTACACTGCTCCGGCCACATCGCTGATATACATCCCTTCCCACCCCATGCTGTTACACTGCTCCAGCCACAGCGCTGATATACATCCCTTCCCACCCCATGCTGTTGCACTGCTCCGGCCACATCGCTGATATACATTCCTCCCCACACCGTGCTGTTACACTGCTCCAGCCACAGCGCTGATATACATCCCATCCCACCCCATGCTGTTACACTGCTCCGGCCACAGCACTGATATACATACCTCCCCACCCCATGCTGTTACACTGCTGCTGCCACAGCGCTAATATACATTCCTCCCACACCATGCTGTTACACTGCTCCGGCCACAGCACTTATATACATTCCTCCCCACACCGTGCTGTTACACTGCTCCAGCCACAGCGCTGATATACATCCCTTCCCACCCCATGCTGTTACACTGCTCCGGCCACAGCGCTGATATACATTCCTCCCCACCCCGTGCTGTTACACTGCTCCGGCCACATCGCTGATATACATTCCTCCCCACACCGTGCTGTTACATTGCTCCAGCCACAGCGCTGATATACATCCCTTCCCACCCCATGCTGTTACACTGCTCCGGCCACAGCGCTGATATACATCCCTCCCTACCCCATGCTGTTGCACTGCTCCGGCCACATCGCTGATATACATTCCTCCCCACACCGTGCTGTTACACTGCTCCAGCCACAGCGCTGATATACATCCCTTCCCACCCCATGCTGTTACACTGCTCCGGCCACAGCACTGATATACATACCTCCCCACCCCATGCTGTTACACTGCTGCTGCCACAGCGCTAATATACATTCCTCCCACACCATGCTGTTACACTGCTCCGGCCACAGCACTGATATGCATACCTCCCCAGCCCATGCTGTTACACTGCTGCTGCCACAGCGCTAATATACATTCCTCCCACACCATGCTGTTACACTGCTCCGGCCACAGCACTGATATACATTCCTCCCCACCCCATGCTGTTACACTGCTGCTGCCACAGCGCTGATATACATTCCTCCCACACCATGCTGTTGCACTGCTCCGGCCACATCGCTGATATACATTCCTCCCCACACCGTGCTGTTACACTGCTCCAGCCACAGCGCTGATATACATCCCTTCCCACCCCATGCTGTTACACTGCTCCGGCCACAGCGCTGATATACATCCCTCCCTACCCCATGCTGTTGCACTGCTCCGGCCACATCGCTGATATACATTCCTCCCCACACCGTGCTGTTACACTGCTCTGGCCACAGCGCTGATATACATTCCTCCCCACCCCATGCTGTTACACTGCTCCGGCCACAGCGCTGATATACATCCCTCCCCACACCATGCTGTTACACTGCTCCGGCCGCTGATATACATCCCTCCCCACCCCATGCTGTTACACTGCTCCGGCCACAGCGCTGATATACATCCCTCCGCACCCCATGTTGTTACACTGCTCTGGCCACAGCCCTGATATACATCCCTCCCCACCCCATGCTGTTACACTGCTCTGGCCACAGCCCTGATATACATCCCTCCCCACCCCATGCTGTTACACTGCTCCGGCCACAGCGCTGATATACATCCCTCCCCACACCATGCTGTAACACTGCTCCGGCCACAGCGCTGATATACATTCCTCCCTACCCCATGCTGTTACACTGCTCCGGCCACAGCGCTGATATACATTCCTCCCCACCCCATGCTGTTACACTGCTCTGGCCACAGCCCTGATATACATTCCTCCCCATCCCATGCTTTTACACTGCTCCTGCCACAGCGCTGATATACATCCCACCCCACCCCCTGCTGTTACACTGCTCCACAGCGCTGATATACATCCCTCCACACCCCATGCTGTTATACTGCTCCATCCCCACAGCGCTTATATTCAATCCTCCCCACCCCATGCTGTTACACTGCTCCGGCCACAGCGCTGATATACACCAAGATTTCTGTCCCAGACCCCTCTCACCCAATGTATTGTGTGTCTCCCATGTATTACCATAGGTGGATATCAGCAGCTGGGAGCTGGACAAGGACCATGGACATACGGTACAGACATGTTATGCACATACACATATATGTATAAGGGTCCTATATGTTATATACTGTATGTGGACATACAGTATGAGGTCATGTAAGGATATTACATGTATACAGTATCGGGATGGCACGATAAGTGTTTAGTGTAGAGGCTGATGGGTACTTGTGTACTTTCACGGCTCCCATCGCATGCCATCGCATGCCATCGCATGCCATATGTAGTGGCATGCGATGGCATGAGATTTTTGCCGTTTTTAAGCATTTTATTTTAAAAAATCGCATGCGATCACATGCGATATTTAACAGAAATGCATCCAAATGCATTGAAATTAGTATCAAACATGTTCAATGGCCCCCAAATGTCATTTTTCAGGCTGTACCACCCCCACTATCAACGCGAACCCGAAGCGTGGCGAGCGCAGCGAGCCCGCGAGGGGCGGCGTTACGCGTCCTACGACCTTTTCATACCCCCACTATCCACGTCGGTGTGGAGTTGAGAATAGAAAGTGTGGCGAGCGCAGCAAATTACCGAGCCCGAAGCGTGGCGAGTGCAAAGAGCCCCGCGAGGGGACGCGGACACCTGTGAAGCCCGCGAGGGGACGCGTATACCTGTGAAGGTATCCGTGTCGCCTCGCGGGGCTCGCTGCGCTCGCCACACTTTCTATTCTCACTCCACGCCGACGTGGATAGTGGGGGTATGAAAAGGTCGTAGGACGCGTACCGCTGCCCCACGCTTCGGGTTCACGTTGATAGTGGGGGTGGTACAGCCTCAAAAATGACATTTGGGGGCCATTGAACATGTTTGATACTAATTTCAATGCATTTGGATGCATTTCTGTTAAAAATCGCATGCGATTTTTTGCTATGCGATGGACATCGTGGGAGCCGTGATTCTACACAAGTACCGGCTGATGTAATGCAAAGGTCTACAACAGTGATGTCATTCTAATAATGGTCACATGTCTGTTTGTCCAGCCCCCGAGGAGCCAGCATATGGACAGAATGGATACTATGGAAATGGCTACAGAGGTGAGAAGGGGGCTCAGTCTGGGGGAACGGGGATGTTCCTGTATCTTGTGGGAGGTCGGCATTATTAGACCTGAAGCAAATGCTGGGGTGACCTATCAGGGGGCCACGTGTATGAAAGATGGTCAGGACAGAGGTAACGAGCAGAGGCTGGAATTAAGAATGGAGACCAGAAGCATAGAAACAAGAGGCTGGAGGTGGAGGCCAGGAACACAGAGGCTAAATCATAGGGGTCAATTCACTAAGATGGGCGTGTTCTGTGTCACATGGGATGTTGCTATGGGCAACCAATAAGATTCCATTATCTTCTAGAACAGGGCTGGGCAACACCGGCCCTCCAGATGTTGATGAACTACACATCCCAGCATGCCTTGCATCAGTTTCAGCATGGCCACATAGCAAAACTAATGCAAAGCATCCTGGGATGTGTAGTTCATTAACATCTGGAGGGCCAGTGTTGCCCAGCCCTGTTCTAGAAGATTCTGGTTGGTTTCCCATAGCAACATCCCATGTGACATAGAACACGCCCATCTCAGTATATCTTCACCATAAGCTGGGTCCATATAGAGTCTGCGAGTACAGAGGCCAAACGCATGGAGATGGGAGGCTGAGATAAGAGACCTGGTCATGGAGGCTGATATGGGGTGAAAGTTGGTATCGGTTAAAGACTGGTATGGTCGTGGAGGCTGGTATGGGCGTGGAGGCTGGTATGGGAGTGGAGGCTGGTATAGGGTGGAGGCTATTATGGGGTGAAGGCCGGAATGGAGGCTTGTTTGGATGTGAAGGCTGATATGGGTGTGGAGGCTGATATGGGCGTGGAAGCTGGCATGGAGGCTGATATGGGGTGAAGGCCGGTATGGGGGGGGGGGGGGGGGGGCGAGGCTTGTTTGGATGTGAAGGCTTCTATGAATGTGAAGGCTGGTATGGGCGTGGAGGCTGATATGCAGTGAAGGCTGGTTTGGGCACGGAGGCTGGTATGGGTGTGGAGGCTGACATGGGGTGAATGCTGGTATGATGTGGAGGCTGATATGGGTGTGGAGGCTGATATGGGGTGAAGGCCGGTATGGGGGGGGGCGAGGCTTGTTTGGATGTGAAGGCTTGTATGAATGTGAAGGCTGGGATGGGCGTGGAGGCTGATATGGGCGTGGAGGCTGGTATGGGCGTGGAGGCTGATATGCGGTGAAGGCTGGTATGGGCGCGGAGGCTGGTATGGGCGTGGAGGCTGATATGCGCGTGGAGGCTGGTATGGGCGTGGAGGCTGATATGCGGTGAAGGCCGGTATGGGGTGGAGGCTGGTATGGGTGTGGAGGCTGACATGGGGTGAAGGCTGGTATGGGCGTGGAGGCTGGTATGGGGTGAAGGCTGGTATGATGTGGAGGCTGATATGGGCGTGGAGGCTGGTATGGGCGTGGAGGCTGATATGGGTGTGGAGGCTGACATGGGGTGAAGGCTGGTATGGGCGTGGAGGCTGGTATGGGGTGAAGGCTGGTATGGGGTGAAGGCTGGTATGATGTGGAGGCTGGTATGGGCGTGGAGGCTGGTATGGGCGTGGAGGCTGATATGGGCGTGGAGGCTGGTATGGGCGTGGAGGCTGGTATAGGCGTGGAGGCTGATATGGGGTGAAGGCCGGTATGGGGGTGGAGGCTGGTAATGGCATGGATGCTGATATGGGCATGGAGGCTGATATGAGGTGAAGGCTGGTATGGGGTAGAGGCTGGTAATGACATGGTGGCTGATATGAGCATGGAGGCTGATATGGGGTGAAGGCCGGTATGGGTGTGGAGCCTGATATGGGGTGAAGGCCGGTATGGGGTGGAGGCTGGTAATGACGTGGAGGCTGAGATGGGCATGGAGGCCGGTATGGGGGTGGAGGCTGGTATGGGCGTGGAGGCTGGTATGGGCATGGAGGCTGGTATGGGCGTGGAGGCTGGTATGGGGTGGAGGCTGGTATGGGCGTGGAGGCTGGTATGGGTGTGGAGGCTGGTATGGGCATGGAGGCTGGTATGGGCGTGGAGGCTGGTATGGGGTGGAGGCTGGTATGGGTGTGGAGGCTGTTATGGGCGTGGAGGCTGGTATGGGTGTGGAGGCTGGTATGGGGTGGAGGCTGGTATGGGTGTGGAGGCTGGTATGGGCGTGGAGGCTGGTATGGGCGTGGAGGCTGGTATGGGCGTGGAGCCTGATATGGGGTGAAGGCCGGTATGGGGTGGAGGCTGGTAATGACGTGGAGGCTGATATCGGCATGGAGGCTGATATGGGGTGAAGGCCGGTATGGGGGTGGAGGCTGGTATTGAGAGTGTCTTACAATGTTGTTTCCCCCCCACGCAGGCTGTGCCGGGAAGTGCTGATTGGTGACAGGACTGTGGCTCATGATGATCTAAACTGACCTCATGGAGGGGTGGGCGCTGTATATAGGGGGAGGATTCACAAATAAAATGTTTTTAAAAGTTTCAAATGTCTCTGCAGTATTCGTATGATCTCTGCTTGATTCATGCCTTAATAAACATACAGTATATGTGACCCCAGACATGGCCCCAATGGTCACTGCTTGGACAGGACATGCAAAGACCTTGAGAAAGACGGCAGCAGCCGGTGACACATGTTGGCCAGCAGTGACTGAGGACTTTGATGTGAGCTGTCTCCCTGCCTATGCAGTCATTGGCCAATGTGACCGTTTCTTCAGGTGATTGTTTTACTCATTGTTTTTATACATTTTTTTATCTTGTGGTTTAATAAATTTTTTGGACTACGAATGAGACCATTGTTTTCCCTTCCTCCCTCAATGTATACCACTGCCTGTGGGAATTGGGATGAGGTACTGAAAGGATCAGAGGTCTCCCATAACAAAGATACCATTATATGCTGTAAACAACACTTTGCCTTAGTGAGTACAGTACGCATCTAAGCAGGTGTCATCTTTGATCTGGTACTGAGAGCGTTAATACACTAAGGGGCGCATTTACCAAGATCGCATTTTACAATGCGATCTGGGCGGAATATTACCGCCCAGGATCGCATTGTAAAATGCGATCATATCGGGGCAATGTACCATTTTTAAGGGTGCAGGGACATGGCTCCGATAGGAGCCCGTCCCTGCGAAGCCCTAACCCGGAAGCCGGGGGGTCTGCGCATGCGCGGTTATGCGCTGACCCCCGCCGACCTCTCTTACCGCACTGCCCTACTCGGGCAGTGCGATGTGTAGCCATAGGCTACAACGGGCTATTGCCACATTACAATGGCGATAGCTCAGGGCTGCGATGCCGGGCTGCCCGATGTTAATACGTCGGGCAGCTACGCATCCCCCATAGAAATCTATGGGGGATGCGGCCGGCGGCGCTGCAGGGAGGATCGCAGCAGGGATCGGAGATTGCTGCTGCGGTCCCCCTTTGATACATTTAGGAGATACTTAATATTTGCGGCTAAACCCCGAAAACGTGCGTTTTCGGGGATTTAGCCGCAAATATATTTTGATAAATGGGCCCCTAAGTGGTGACCCCTAAAAGAAACCGTTACGTGTTTGACCCTATGTCCTATGAGAGTGAGTACGGTACGCACCCCTCATTAAATATATTGTTTACTGTTGGGTACCATTCAGCATGTGGTGATTCGAATGATCGACCAGCGAAAAGGTACCTATATAGGTGTATTATTATTCTTCACCTTCCTGAGTTGGGGACGGCCCTCTATTCTAAAGTCACTGGGATACAGTTGTACTATTTTTATATTGAAGTACTTCCTCTGATTTATTGTATCTTATTTCACATATACATTGAATCCTGACTGACTATCAATTAAACTGTGACAACAAATCCAGCGCCGACAAGTTTGCTCTTCTTCTGCTAGGACATGCAAAGCTAGGCCCAAAATATATCCTATTGTTACACTGGCTCCTTTAGGGCAGGCTACGCATACCTCCTGTCCATTGGCTAAAATAACCCACCGATCCAGAAACAGCGGAACCTGCACAGGCCTACACAGATACCCAAACACCATGGATGGTACAAGGAAACCAGCGGGGCCCAATCAGAGTGCACTTACAGTGTAGCACTTACTCTGTAACCTCTTATGGGCGGGGCCCTTCATCATCTTCTCCTCATCCTGCACTTCTCAGGTCTCCAGAACTCCACCAACCAATTATTGCATACCATATATTCTATTGCAGTGGTTCTCAAACTGTGGGTCCTGACCCAGCATGGGATCAGATTAATGTATCTGTGGAGAGGGGTCAGGGGATAACTCATTAAGTTAACACCCTCTGATTCCCTCTTTCACCCCATTTTCCCCTTTTACACCCCCCCCCCCATTACCCACTGCCTCCCTTTTACATTAGCGGTCACTTCACTGACCACACATGTGGCGGCCATTCTGTGGTAACTTGCTGGGGTCCTGTAATAATTTTTATTGTCTGATGGGGTCCCCGAGCAAAACAGTTTGAGAACCCCTGTTCTATTGCATACGTTACCATTTATCAGTTACCAAGTACAATCATTTGTTTAGCATTTACTACAATAAATCCCGTTGTGCTTTTACCTCTGTCGGTTTCTGGGTGCACTACCATGCTTCTTATGTACAAAGGTCTATTCAAGCCTCCCCGATTCATACATCGGTCCGGGCATACGTCTGAGGCCTTCGTCAGGTCGACAAAGACCCCAGGCGTGACAGTAAGCACTAGCCTAATGGATTCAGCCACAGGCCAAGCCCTGTCCTCCAGCCCAGTTCAACAACTGGCAGCCCGCTTAGACCAGCAAGAAGCGGCCCGGGGTCAGGTGATCCACTGTCTCCAAGATCTGTCTTCCAGGCTGGATAAACTTCAGACCACTTTGAGTGGCCCAGAGACTGTCCGTTCTTCCTCCGATTCCTACAGCTGCTCCTCGTCTTCATCTCTCCAATCCTACAATATTTTATGGATCTCCTAAAGCTTGCAGTGGTTTCCTGAATCAGCGTGAAATCCATTTAGAATTACAGTCCGGTAACTTTCCTACAGAGAGAACAAAAGTTGCATATATTATCTCTCTTTTGTCCAGCTCAGCCCTGGAGTGGGCATCACCGCTGTGGGAGAGGTCTGATACCATCTTGTCCTCTTACAAGAACTTTGTGACAACATTCCGTCGCATCTTCGACGAGCCTGGGCGTGTAACTTCTGCATCCACTGAAATTCTCCACCTCCGGCAAGGAACCCATTCCGTGGGACAGTATCTAGTTCAGTTCCAGATCCTGGCTTCTGAACTTTCCTGGGATGACGAGGTCCTGTATGCAGCATTCTGGCATGGTCTGTCCGGCCGACTAAAAGACGAACTTGCTACTCGTGATTTACCATCTAAGTTAGACGATCTCATCTCTTTCCGTATCAAATTGGACTTACGCTTTTGAGAGAGGGCTCTTGAACGCAGTCAAAATTATCATGTCAGTCTTCTACAGCTCCTACACCACCTTCTCTGGCGCCTCAGGCAGGAAGAACCTATGGAGGTTAACCATTTCCTTTACGTCACCGCAAGTCACAGTTATGCCTTTACTGTGAGGCTCCTTCTCACATGATTACTGCCTGCCCTAAGCGTAAGGAAAAGTCCGCCTCCTAGCCCATCAAGGAGAGGGTCGGCTAGTAGTGATTAAAGCCTCTCCATCTTCGTCCGATTGTATCTTACCAGTGTCCCTACAAGTTGGCCAGCAATTCAAGATGGTCTCTGCCCTTCTAGATTCCGGAGCGGCTGGGAACTTTGTAACGGCTGAACTGGTCCAGCGGTGGGCCATACCCACTGAGTTGTTTATCTTACTGCTATGGATGGCAGTAGGAATTCTGATGCAACAGTTTCCTGCAGGACATTTCCTCTTCAAGTGTAAAGTGGGGGTTCTGCATCATGAACTTTTGTCATTCCTCGCGATACCTAGAGCCACATATCCACTGGTTCTGGGTCTGCCCTGGCTCTGCCTCCACAATCCTCAAATTGATTGGAGGACTTCGCTAGGATCCTTCCTGTTCTGGTACCTGTCTCCAGAAGGTACTTCCAGCTTGTAATGCTAGTATGGAAACAGCATATCTTCCACCCCCTCAGTACAGGGAATACACAGATGTCTTCAGCAAGTCTGGTGCGGATACTCTACCCCCTCATAGACCATGGGACTGTCCTAGTGATCTCATGCCTAAAGAACCTCCGAGAGGTTGGACATATCCATTATCTCTTCCAGAGACTCAGTCCATGGCCGATTACATCAAGGAAAACCTTGCCAAGGGATTCATCTGACCATCTAACTCCCCTGCTGGTGCTGGATTCTTTTTCCTTAAAAAAAGATGGAGGCTTACTTCCTTGCATAGACTATAGAGGCCTCAATGACATCACCGTGAAAAACAGGTACCTTTTACCATTGATTACTGAATTGTTTGATCGTGTCAGTGGAGCTACAGTATTCAGCAAGCTTGATCTTAGAGGTGCGTACAATCTCATCCGTATACAAGAGGGTGACAAGTGGAAGATGGCATTTAACACCAGAGATGGACAGTGTGAGTACCTCGTCCTGCCTTTTTTCAGCAATGCCCCAGCTGTAGTCCAACACTAGCAAAAGAAAAGGGTACTTAGGGGAAAGGGGAACGGGGAAGTTGCTTTTGCACAGGTAGGTACTTGATGTACCCAGGAATGGCCCTAATTCTTTAATAATTAAACAATTTATTCATAATTATGATTTTTGTTGTTGGAGGTGCTGCCAAGGACAATAGTGTACAATGGAAAAACAAGAAAGAAATGGATTGTCTCTTTGGGCCTTATTTTGGTTCATTCTTTCTGACAAAATCCTTCTTAGATGGGCAAAACCATGTGCACTGCAGGTGGGGCAGGTGTTACTTGTGCAGAGAGAATTAGATTTGGGTGGAGTTTTACTTCAAAGTGAGATCTATATTGCAGTGTAAAAATAAAGCAGTCAGTATTTTCCCTGAACAGAAACAAAATTACTCACCCAAATCTAATTCTCTCTGCACATGTTACATCTGCCCCCCCCCCCCTGCAGTGCACATGGTTTTGTCCATCTAAGAAGGATTTTGTCAGAAAGAATGAACCAAAATAAGGCCCCAAATGTTTTTCACCTTTTTCGGGACAATCTCTAGACACGTTGTATATTTAGATGACATTCTCATCTTTGTAAACAATCTTGAAGATCATTGCTACTGGGTTAAAGAGGTACTGTCCCGTTTACGAGCTAACCCTTTATATTGTAAACTAGAGAAATGTGTCTTCAAAGTGAAGTCTATACCGTTCCTAGGGTACACTATCTCCGGTTCCGGTCTCCAAATGGACCCAGGCAAACTGCAAACTGCAAAAGATTGGCCCATTCCCAAAACTCTGAAAAGCATTCAGCGCTTTCTGGGAATCACCAATTATTACAGAAAATTAATTCACAACTTCTCTACTCTTGTGGCACCCATCACTGCCTTAACAAAGGGACTAATGCAGCTAAGTGGCCGGCAGATGCTATCCAGGCCTTCCATCTGCTAAAGCAGAGGTTCACTTCAACTCCTGTGTTAAAGCAGTCTGACACCACTCTGCCCTTTGATCTTGAGGTCGATGCCTCCTCCATGGGAGTTGGGGCAGTGCTTTCACAGAAAGCGCCAGATGGACATCTTCACCCCTGTGGGTTCTTCTCACGTAAGTTCTCGCCCACAGAATGCAACTATGCCATAGGTGATCAAGAACTACTCGCCATCAAGTTGGCATTGAAAGAGTGGAGATATCTTCTGGAAGGTACTTCTCATGAGATCACAATAATCATAGACCACAAGAATCTTCTGTATCTCAAGTCTGCTCAATGCCTGAATCCACGTCAAGACAGGTGGGCACTTTTCTTTTCCAGATTTCGGTTCATGCTGTCGTTCTGTCCCGGGTCACAAAATTGTAAAGCTGATGCCCTTTCCCACTCATGGGAGAAAGAAAGTGAGTCAAGTTCCACTAATCAACATTATTGATCCAGTGGCCTTCTCCGCTGTAGGAGTAGAAGAACTCACGCCTCCTCCAGGGAAAAGCTTTGTTAAACCAGCATTAAGAAAGAAGCTGCTATTATGGGTGCATTCTTCCAAGTTCACTGGCCATGCAAGCATTCAGAAAACTTACAAGTTTATCACCAGATTCTACTGGTGGCCTTTCCTCAAACAGGACATACACGGCTTTATTTCTTCTTGTGCCAAGTGTGCCCAGAACAAGATCAGACTCCATCCGGGCAATTGATGCTGTTATCAGTGCCATATTGTCCTTGGACTCACATCTCAATGGACTTTGTCACTGACCTACCAGAGTCTGACAATTTCAACACCATCTGGGTAATAGTTGACCGATTCACCAAGATGGCTCACTTTGTTCCCCTCACTGGTCTTCCCCTCACTGGTCTTCCATCAGCTTCCAAGCTGGCTCAACTATTCGTGAAAGAGATATTCAAGCTTCATGGACTGCCACTAGAAATAATTTCCAATAGAGGAGTCCAATTCGTTGCCAAATTCTGGTGAAGCTTGTGCTCTCTTCTTCAAGTCAAGCTCAAGTTCTCAACAGCCTGTCATCCTCAGACAAATGGTCAGACAGAGAGGGTGAATCAAGACCTTGAGTCTTTTCTTCGTATTTACATCTCTTCTTCTCAGGACGACTGGGCTCAACTTCTTCCATGGGCAGAGTTCTGCCATAATAACCAATATCACTCTTCTTCCACAGTCACTCCATTCTTTGCCAACTACAGGTATCACCCTCAAGTCCCTGACTTCAGTCTACAAACAGCTTCCTCTGTGACAGCCGTGGATGTGACCATCTGGCAATTCAGCAAAACCTGGAAACTCATCTGCTCTTCACTCCTAAAGGCTTCAAGCAGGTACAAAAAAAATTGCTGATAGGAAGTGTAGGGCGGTGCCAGTTCTCCAGCCAGGGGATCGTGTGTGGTTGTCAACAAAGAATCTAGGAATGAGAGTGCCCTCTATAAACTTTGCTCCCAGATATATTGGTCCTTTTCCTGTTAAGCGAGTCGTCAACCCTTGGGCCTACAAATTAAGATTCCCTCCGTACTTGAAAGTGCCAGCAACATTCCACATCTAGTTGCTAAAACCTCTGGTTTCAAACTGCTTTCATTCCAAGCTCCCCAAAGCACCTAAAGTACGTACTCAACGTGGAATGGAGTATGAAGTTTATAAATTCTGGACTCTTGCATCCATTATGGTCATCTGCAATACCTAATTGATTGGAGGGTTATGGACCCAAAGAATTGTCCTGGACCAATGCAAGAGATGTCCATGCTCCAAAAACTTGTCCAAGCCTTCCACTTCAAGTTTCCACGGAAGCCAAAGAGGTGTCCTGGGGCCACCCCTAAAAGGGGGAGTGCTGTCATGCAGGGACGGATACAGAGGGGGACAAAGCCCCTAGGCCAGTGGTTCCCAAACTGTGTGCCTAGGCACCCTGGGGTGACTCAGGACACTTGCAGGGGTGCCTTGGGTTGGTAGACCAGGATCAATTCATATTATTTATGGTCAATGTACCAGGCAAAACCAGTGCTGGTGGCTGCCAATCATAATATATGTGGACAAACAGAAGCAAATCCTGTCCCTCACCAGATAACTTTGACCTACAAATACAATGCACTTAATTTAATATTTTTTTCTGAATTTATCGATAAGAAGCATTTGGCCTAGGGGTGCCTTGAAAATGTTTTGATGCTCTAGGGTGCCGTGATTCAAAAAAGTTTGGGAACCACTGCCCTAGGCTATAAAACACTTACAGGGCATGTCACCCCTCTCCCCAAATACGGGATAGTGTGTATTTACAGCTACCTAGATATATATGTGTGCAGGTGACAGCTGTGCAGCCCTGATAGTGCTCCGTTTATTACTGGTCACTACCACAATGATTATTTACAGTAATAATGTCCCTTTCCTACAGAGCCCTGTCTCCCCCAGTCCAGCACCAGCAGCCACACACTCTCTGCTGCCACTCATGTACTCAGCGCCTAACAGAAGACATTTAAATATTCCCTCTGGACACAACCACTGCTCTGCCTCCTGGGGGCATCACCAGGCCCTCCTGACTAATACAAGCCTATCGCATTGGCCATACCCCCAGGGCCGGCTCTACCACTAGGCAGCTTTAGGCAGCTGCCTGGGGCACCAGGATCTTGAGGGGCACGATCAAATCTACAAATCAAAAAATCAAGGATGTCTATGAGGATGCTTGTTGTCCTTGGTGGTGGCTGTGGAACTTCTAAGACCTCTATACTTTCCCTTATACTTCCTACATTGCTGCCCCCTCCTCCTTGTACTCTGTTGTGGGTGGCAAAGGGGAGGGTGCAGAGGACCTCCAGGGAAAGCAGGGGATTGGCCACCTTCCCGGGGGGAGGGGGGATTGGAGGACCACATGATTTAAAAAAATATATGGGGGGGGGGGGGGCAGAGGTAGGGGGGAGTGAGTTTAAGTTTTGCCTAGGGTGCTGAGAAGCCTTACACTGGCCCTGCATACCTCACCCTTCCACCATGGTACTGTCCTCAGATGCCAGGTCCCCCCTGGAAGTTAATGAGGTTGCTATGCTGCAGAAATGTCTGCTACAGGGAGGTATGTACACGTTCCTGTCATAGCTGTTCACGTTGTAGTATTGATTCATGGGTAACAGACAAAATAGTGACAACCAGGGTGATTTAGAAGTAACGGGACCCAATAAGGGGAGGAGTCAGGACTGGAAAGGGGAGGCGTGTCAAGTTTAACCGTAAACCACCCCCCCTTGAAGAAAGGTCTAGATCCGCCCCTGCTGTCACGATCCGGGTAATGAGACAGACTTTCTTACCAGCTAAGTGTACCTGCATCTCAGGCCAGGATGCAGCCGGCATCCTTTGTGCAGTACAGCTGCACTGCAATCACCTCCCGGTTCTCCAAGCGCTGCTATGTCTGCAGCAGTGCGGCATGTCTCCCTTCTGACGCTTCTTCTCAATCTCCCAGTCCGCCGCCATTGCTCCCGGCCACAAGCATGGTACATACAAACAGTCTGTCCCACCATAGTCTGACATGGGGGCTGCCATGTTCTTTCTAGTCACATGTCAGGCTGAGCCAATCATGCGCTAGTCTAATTCCCTGTCATACCTGCCCAGCCAATCATGGCTTCCCAGTGGGTATAAGTATGCTGGGAGATCACAGACTGATGCTAGTGCTTCAGTTGTCTCCTGTGATTCAGTTGTGTCTCTCTGCTGCTGCCGTGTGCTTAGTTATAGGTAGTCCAGCTCCTGTGATCCTGTGTCCAGCAAGGGATACTCACCTCAGCAGTGCCCAGCCTAGTTCCAGTAGATGTTCTACCATCGCTCCGCATTCCAGTCGATATACTACCATCGCTCCGCATTCTAGTCGATATACTACCATCGCTCCGCATTCCATTCAAAGTATTCTACAGCCCAACGTATTGCCCTCTGTTTGGTTATTTGGCTCATAGCCATCGATGGACTGCATCAGTGCGCCGCACTGCAACTACAACTCCTGTTTCCATAATTATTGCATGCCAAATATTCTATTGCATACGTTACCATTTATCAGTTACCAAGTACAATCATCTGTTTACCATCTACTACAATAAATCCGGTTGTGCTTTTACCTGTCTGTTTCCTGTCTCTGGGTGCACTACAGTGCTTCTTATGTACAAAGGTCTATTCAAGCCTCCCCAATTCATACATTGGTCCGAGCATACGCCTGAGGCCTTCGTCAGGTCAACTCAGACCCAAGACGTGACACTCCCTATGGTGTGTCCCATAGCTCCAGCTTCCCCTCCAGGGCTGGTCCATGAAGCTGCTCAGCTGCTGCCTCTCCTCTGTCCATACCTCCCCCTGGTGCCAATCACAGCTCCAGCTTCCCCTCCAGTGATGGTCCATGAAGCTGCTCAGCTGCTGCCTCTCCTCTGCTCCATACCTCCCCCTGGTGCCTCCCACAGCTCTGGCTCCCCCTCCAGGGCTGGTTTATAAAGCTGCTCAGCTGCTGCCTCTCCTCTGCTCCATACCTTACCCTGGTGTCTCCCACAGCTCCAGCTTCCCCTCCAGGACTGGTCCATGAAGCTGCTCAGCTGCTGCCTCTCCTCTGCTCCATACCTCCCCCTGGTGCCTATTACAGCTCCAGCTTCCCCTCCAGGGCTGTTCCATAAAGCTGCTCAGCTGCTACCACTCCTCTGCTCCATTTTGCCCCCTGGTGCCTCCCACAGCTTTGGCATCTCCTCCAAAGCTGGTCCATGAAGGTGCTCAGGTGCTGCCACTCCTCGGCTCCACACTGCCCCCTGGTGACTCTCATAGCCCTGCTTTCCCTCCATGGATAGGTCCATGCAGAAGCACAACCCTAAAACATTTTCATCCTCAAAATGATCGAAAGAGTGTGATATTGTGCAGACTCCGGTCTTCCTTTCCTCCAGAGGGGCTCTGCACACTGGATACATGCAGGGGGTTTGCAGCAAACAAACACTGCCTGGCAATCTCCAGCTCCGCTCCATCACCAGTGTACAGGGGTGTAACTAGAACTTTGTGGGCCCGTAGCAAAATTGTGAAAGGGCCCAATTATACAGAGAAATCATACATGGGGAGGTTTTTTTTTTGGGGGGGGGGGGGGAGGGGGTCACAAATACAGTCACAGAAGTAGGGGGTGTATATTGTCTCATACACAGGATAAGGGGTAAAGGATGTCACATGTGTATATGTAGGGGTACAGGGGACACACGCTGGGGGTGAGCAGGATGTGGGGAGCAAGGTGTGTCACACACACATAAGGCTAGAGGGTGGGGGGTAAAGGGGTGGTCACACTGTGGGGTGACCTGCAGGGTGTCCGGGAGGCCCACAGATCCAGGCACTGGGCGGTGGTGAAACCGGATAAAATAACTCACACAAATCTAACTCTCTCTGTACATGTTACATCTGCCCCACCTGCAGTGCACATGGTTTTGCCCATTTTGAGACCAAATTTGTATTGCGATCAGATCTGAATAACCTCCCATGTCCTTACACAGCAATTCCACGGGAAGCGGCCACCAGATCTACACATAAAATATACAGTGTCCACTATTTATTATTTATTTATTACCAGTTTCTTATATAGTGCAGCATATTCCATTGCACTTTACAATAGGAGACAGTGGTAAGGTAAGGTACGAGGACCCTGCTCGCAAGCTTACAACAGGGTTGCCGACCCTCCCGGAATTTGCGGGAGTTTCCCGAAAATCGGGTCCTTCCTCCCGGCCCCCGGAAGGGTGGGCAACCCTCCCGGAATCAGGGGGACCCCCACTGAGCCCCCCAATCGCCGCATTTATATGCCGCAATCCGCGGGTCTCAGGGGAGGGGGCGGAGCTAAAACGGCACAATCGTGTCGTTTTAGCCCAGCCTCCTCCATGGATAACAGTTATTTCGGCGATTTGTCGTAATGGGGGAGGGGCTTAATGACGTTACAGTTAAGCCACGCCCCCAAAACGCGTAATGCAAGATTCCTCTCCGGGCTTCTCCCGGAGTGGATTTTTTGAAAGTCGGCAACCCTGGCTTACAATCTATAGGGAAATAGGCCTTAATTCCACCAGACACCTGTTGGGGGAATCATTCCCCCTAGGGCAGAGCTTCTAAGGCACCACAACAGTCACCACCAAGCACAGATATACCTACTCCCTGGACTGTTGGGGTGCCTAGAAGACCGCGTTTAGGAACCTGTGTCCTACGGTGTCCCTTGGAGGCCTATCAAGGGGTGGCCAATGAGGACTGTGGGGACTATGATGTTGTCGCCAAGGCCCTCCTCCAATGCTTTTTTATCACTCCTGAGTCAGGAAAAAGTTCCCGGACATGCCTAAGAATCCTGGCAGCACCCACCAGCAGTTTGCCACCCAGCTGCGGCAGTACTTGGTGAAGTGGGTGAAGGATTCAAAGGCCATGACATGGGACATCCTGATTGACCTGATCTGCAGGGAGCAGTTCTACCGCAGGTGTGCCCAGGAAGTGAAGAAGTGGGTGCTAGATCGGCAGCCACCCAGTGTAAAGATGGCTGCCCAGCTAGCAGACAAGTATGTGGCAATTTGGTCACAGGGGTTGAAACAGCCAAGTAGCAGCCCACTACAAAGGACTGTACCACTGGGGGACACCCCTCTTCGCCCCCAAAAGCAAGCACCTTCCAAACCGGGTGCTCTTTGCCAGCAATCGCCCCACAGCGTCCCTGCAAGTAATCAGGGATCATCGGAGCCTCGTCTGGTCAAGAAGTGCTACAGCTGTGGGAAAATCGGACATCTGAGGATGAACTGTCCCACGCTGCCGGCACCCAAAATTTGCACTACAATTCCGAGTGCTGGGGCCCAGCTTGCTTGCTTAACCCGTGGAGATGAGTCCACAGAGACTGTACCCCCTCCAGTCAGTCCGATGGAGTGTGGCGGGAAACAAGTGAACTCAGAGGAGAGGGTCACCTGCATGGTCATGCGGCCTCTACAGAATATGTGGCGGCACCTACAGGAGGTCCAAGTGTGGCCCCTGCAGGGAGAAGGCCTGAGAGACTCTGGGGCCTCAATCACTGTGGTGAGCCCCCGACTTATTGATCCTGCTGCAGTATTGCAGGGTCACACTGCCAACGTTACAATGGCAGATGGAGCAGAGTGTGATGTACCCATGGCAAGAGTCTACCTGGACTGGGGAGCTTGAAAAGAGTTGCGAGATGTTGCCGTCATGGATGGCCTCCCAACAGATGCAGTCCTGGGGAATGATCTTGGTGGTGGAATCTTTACTACATTTGCTAACGCCATCGCTTGGCGTCAAGCTGCCAGACTACAGTCCTTACCATCGACACCAGCACAGCCCAGCCCAGAGGAACAGACCACAGCGGCCAGACAACTGCCAGCACAGCCAACCACAGCATCAACCAGCCCAGAGGAAGACCACAGCAGTTATATCAGCTCATCTCCCCAGCATGCCTTTTGCCTCTGGTGTGCCTATGTCCCCTAGCAACATAGAGGATGTGTGTGCCAGCTTGTTGAATCCTGTGGGGGTACCCAGACCCAGCGATGCTCCTATTCCTAGTGGTTTGCCAACTCCAGTGGTGAGTATGAGTGACCACACTGACCTGTCCATGACTGACCCCAACCAGAATGACCCTAGAAATCCCAACCTAGATCCCCCTGTAGAGTGTCCCCCTTTAGGAGAAAGTTTGGGCCGCTGGCAGGGGGTTAGGGAAGCTCAACTCCCTGACTCATCCCTGGCAGGCATCAGGTGCCAAGCTCACAGCGGCCTTGATGGGGTGGGGGCAGGGAGTGTGCCCTGGCAGAAATGGTTCAGGCCCAGGGTAGTCGGGAAGGTAGAAGGGGATACACCAGACAGGATAAGTTCCCCGAGACATAAGTCCTTTGAGGAGGACAGGAGGGTAGGTCTGACAGTTATTGCAGATGGGTACCCGGGAGAAGTGACAGAGGTGCAGTGCCTGGGGGAAAGTGTGGGAGGAGACAGGGGTAGGCCCAGACCAGTGAAGGTAGAGGTGACCAGAGGCTGTCCCTGGTCACAACCCCCAGACAGGTACTTACCTTAGAAACTGTAACACCCAACAGACTGGTTGTCCCTCCCAAGACAGTGGACTGTACACCTGCTTGTGAGTTGGCATTCCAGTCACTGAAGGAGGCTCTGGTACCAGCTCCAGTGCAGATGCTGCATATTTATTACCAGGACATTGTGGTACGGACTATTGCGTCACTGCACGGACTGGGAGCAGTACTGAGCCAGGAGGATCCATTTTGGCAGGAGCACCCTCTGGTTAGTGTGAGCCGGATACTGCTATGGTGGGAGGTGGGGTATGCCACAATTTGGACACACTGGGTGGCAATGGTGTGTGTAGCGGACCAGCTTTGGCACAGATGGTGCAACTGGTACGCCACAGTGGTGAAGGAACATCCATCTGATGAAGGTTTGCAACCTACCTTGGGGAAAAGACAGACTGTTGTGGTGGAGCCTTGAACTTGATGGTGACATTTGGGATATTGTACACCAACCAGGACAGACCTACTGCAATCTGGATGAACTGTCTAGGCTGGAGCCAACACCCCCAGTGACCCCAAATGGAATGCGGAACCAGGAGCCAATTCGTTGGGACATGGCCCTCTGGTTTCTAGCTTGGATGGGGTGGAGAAGTGTGGCCAAAGACCCCGGCACACATGGGGAATGGCGGCCATGGATCTGAAAGCTTTATTCCCTTTAGCCCCGGTGCCATAATGGACAAAGGCTTGGCGCCAAATTCAAGTGCTAGAGTGTTGTGTGTTTTTTTTCATTGGCTCTGCGGCACCGGTCCCCCTCCAGTTGCCGCGGACAGCCCTATGTGCTCACCACCAGGACCACCTAGGAGTGGGAGGCTGCAGGGCGCTGGGAGCAATGGAGGGCAGAGAGCCGGGTCCCGGAAGGCGCTGCCCGGCTTACCTATATGCCGCAGCTCCACTCCATCTACAGGGAGTTGCGGCAGGACTGGGATCAAGGGGGTGGACGGGCGCCGCCGCTGGGAGTCCGGACACTCCGGTTCCAGGCGTGCGGCACCAGCAGGGGGGGTGCATGGGCATTGGTGTGCTGCAGCCCCGAGTCAGCTCTGGCGGCTGCAGCAAGAAGGTCTGTTAACCCCTGGCATGCCAGGAGCAGAAAGCAGTGACTGCGCAGCGCTGCCTCCGTGTGCCAGGGGGGAAGGCAAGATGCCAGGAGCAGGGGTGTGTGTGTGTGCCGTAGCCCAAGTCAGAGGCTGCGGCTGGCAGAAAAAAGGATTAACACTTAGAGCCAAGTGGCTAGGGGAAATCGGCTGTGCGCCCATGCCCTGAGCACTGGGGGGGGGGGGGGAATGTGCCCACTGCAAGCATACTTGCCTACTTTAAATTCTCCTCTCCATGAGAAGCTCGGAGAGGAGTCTGTAGGCATCACATGTGGGGGTGGGGGCCTGATGTAGACGGCATCAAGCCCCACCCCAAGCACTGGAACTCCCCCCGATTTGTGGGGCCTCGTGGAGGGGCGGGGCTAAATGACACTATTTGCATATTTAGCC
Organism: Crinia signifera; assembly: GCF_055691185.1. Classification (NCBI taxonomy): domain Eukaryota; kingdom Metazoa; phylum Chordata; class Amphibia; order Anura; family Myobatrachidae; genus Crinia; species Crinia signifera. Next base: position 2,778,542 of record NC_139223.1, read on the forward strand.
CCGCCCCTCACGGCGAATAGCCGAGAATCACTGTAATTCAACAATGCGGCCAGGTAGCTGCAGGGGAGATCCGGAGGGTGAGACAGAATCCGGGAGGATTGCCCACCTTTCCGGGGGCCAGGAGGGGGACCCGGTTTTCGGGACCTTCCCGGCCAATCCGGGAGGGTAGGCAACCCTGACTGCAAGCCCCTTCAGCCAGCAGAGTGTTAAGGAAGCCCAGTGCTGAGCACTTGGCACCAGAGCCGGCCCTAGCCTAAATTACGCCCTAGGCAAGATTTTGACTGTTGCCCCCTAGCACCGCCACTAGTTCCGTCTCTGACCCTGCTCCCCTTTCCCAAGATCATCAACCCTCATCATAGCAGTCATCATTTTGGTGCTCCTACCCGCAATATTTTAAATAGAAACAGCGCACCCATTCGGTGCGGAGCCCAAACAGGGGTGTGTTCTTGCTGGGAAGGGGCATGGCCATACAATAGTACCCCCAATTCAAATTATGCCACACAGTAGTGCAACTTTATTCACATTATATCATGCGATGGTGTCCCTTATTCACGTTACATCACACAGTAGTACCACTTTACCTTATGTACATTACTCCTCATATTATTCACATTATACCATTAGAAAAAAATCCTGAGAAAATATTGTATTTTAAGCACCTCCATGGCCACACTGCAACCCAGCATAAAGCAGGGTGTGCTGGGCAGAGGAGAAGAGCTGCAGCTGTTGCTGTCACTTAAGGGGACGGGGCCCGGGGTCCCCAATGGGGGCCTTCCATCAGACTTTGGCCTGGGTAATTTGTACCCCCTACCCCTTTTTCTCGGCACCCCTGATAGTACCACACAGTAATGCCCCTTACACATGACACACCTTATTAATGTCCTTATAACCATAATGCCCCTTACACATTATGCCAACCTTTATTAATGCCCTTCATACACATAATGACACACATAATGCCCCTTACAGATATGTCACACATTATTAATGCCCTTATACACATGACACACATTATGCCCCTTACACATATGTCACACATTATTAATGCATTTATACATGACACACATAATGCCCCTTACACATATGCTGAACACTATTGCACAACCCACCCACCCGCAGACAGGATTCGCACAGCCGCTAACAGCCTCACTCACACACACAAAATAGGCATGCTGCATATCATTTTAATCAGCAGAAGCTGCTGATGCCCCTAGGCATTCCAAATGCCCTAGGCAATTGCCTAGTTGGCCTATGCCTTGGCACAGTGTGAAACAGAAATATTGTAAATGTATTTAAAATATGTTGTGTGGCTTTTGGAGCCTGTGCAGTGCACAGTGTAACACATCTGTGCTTTAAATGTATTTTAAAGGAAAAGTGCACTTACTGTAACTGCTGTGTCCCAGGGGAATCCAGAGTCCTGTGTGGGCTGCTGGGTTCCACCCACTCTTTACCCCAAAAACGGAATGCTTTCCCAGACAGCCTCCAAGCTGGGATCTGTAGGGAAGGTAGCAGGGAACAACAGCTTTCTAACAAGATCATGGGGCTCTCTGTTGGCGGGCAGAAGACCCGGGCAGGGGATCAGGGCTGCCCATCTCTGGAGCTCACGTCTGGGCTAGAGATGGTTGGCTGGTCCCCTGGCAGGCTTCTGGAAGTATGTTGGAGGGAAACCTTCCACCTAGCCAGACAGACCGGCACCTTGGTGGTACCTGGTCCCCCAGGTGGGCTGTGGGTCAGAGGAGTAACCACTCCCCTCTGTCCATAGGGGTCAATGCTGACTGTGCATGTGCCCAGCACCTGCATGGCTCTGGCACTTAAGCTGATTGGTTGGAGACCACAGGGTTGGCTTACCCCCTGTGATAATGTGTATTGGAGTTACATAAAAGGAGGGCTTCCGCCCTGTGTAAAGATGTACTTCTACCTGACTTCAATGCTGTAACATCTGTATGCTGTGCCCCTAGGGATAGGAGAGGGCTCTTTTCAGATGTACTGTATTGGCAAATAAACACCTTTCATCTTGCGACCAACAGAATTACTGCAATAATCCCGTTCTCCGGCTGTTCTGGGTATAGTATCAGCGTCTCCGAGTTCTGCTCTGCCAGCTACCGAAGCAGAGGCCTGGTCCGTGACCAGTGGGGAACCAACCGATGGGGGTGTGTCAGCAGCGTGTCGACACACACACTCCAGCAGGTAGTACTCAGGTGCCAGCGTTTGGGCCTGAGGAGGTAACGGTGATTCCAGGCATGAAAGTAGAGTCTGGTGGAGTCAGTAACAGGCGGTTGCTGGCGGTAACAGGGAATCCCCTATTGGCCAGGTCCCGTGAGACCAGGAACCGCCATCTGTGGACCGAAGGGCGTAGGCATAGCGTAAGGGCAGGCGTCCGGTCACACCGGGTATATCACCTGTATCCTTAGGCCCTTATTCTGGATTATTCAGAGCGGCCTTGGCTCCTTGGTGCTGGGCTGGGGCATTAGCATATGTGTACGCCCTGCATTGCATTATTGTTCCCATGACGCACGTGTGGGAGGTGGACAGCTGACATAGCCGGATGCCTGCCCAATTCCCTGCATTCCTGCGCACATGTGTACGAGTGGCCACCCTTACATATGCGGGCACCTTCGCCATCAGTCGATGGTCGGTGACCATGGAAAGATGGGTGAGTTTCCCACTGGCATGCGGATGGATGTTCACATAAAACATCCATTCGCAAGCCTTGCAAACGAATCCTGCTTGCAAATGGGTGGCGCCAGTTAACCATTCGCAAGGCAGGGTAAAGGTGACTCACCAGGATGTTAATTCAAATTTGAGTGAGTCAACCAGAATAAGGGCCTTAGTCCAGCTTTATACCTGCCTGCGGGGAGGGGTAGGTGGTTCTCCTGCCCACGTCCTAGCCACGGTGTCAATGGGGTGGCGTTAAATCTTTTAGCCCTGCCCACTGTGACCCCGGCGTTTCCCCACATGGGGGGCGGGGCCTGATGACATTTTGGAAGGAGACTACGTGCAATCTCCAAGACCGATACATCTGTAACTTTATTTCTTCCTAGGGTATTACGCTCACAGTAGTATGGTTGTTGGCGCTGTGGGAGTATACATGGCTGTGATGAGTACACGGTGACAAGCAATGTCGTGTGTGGGGGAGCAGCGGACAATGCGCAGCGTGGCTGATATGCTCCATTCTCCTGCTGGTACGGAGGACATCGCTAATGATATACTGTAGTGGGTACACACTAGATGATATGTGTGAGCGGATGTGTGTGTTTGTGATGGCTGAGGGATGTACACAGCTGTACCTGGGATGTGTACATGTGTGTGTATATAAGTGCGGATGTGTGTGTATATGAGTGTAAGTCTGAGTACAGACTGTACGGAGGGATGTACACAGCTGTACCTGGGATGTGTACATGTGTGTGTGTGTGTGTGTGTGTGTGTATATAAGTGTGGATGTGTGTGTATATGAGTGTAATTGTAAGTCTGAGTACAGACTGTACGGAGGGATGTACACAGCTGGACCTGGGATGTGTACATGTGTGTGTGTATATAAGTGTGGATGTGTGTGTATATGAGTGTGAGTACAGACTGTACGGAGGGATGTACACAGCTGTACCTGGGATGTGTACATGTGTGTGTGTGTGTATATAAGTGTGGATGTGTGTGTATATGAGTGTGAGTACAGACTGTACGGAGGGATGTACACAGCTGTACCTGGGATGTGTACATGTGTGTGTGTGTGGTGGCTGAGGGATGTACACAGCTGTACCTGGGATGTGTGCATGTGTGTGTGTGTGTGTGTGTATATAAGTGTGGATGTGTGTGTATATGAGTGTAAGTCTGAGTACAGACTGTACGGAGGGATGTACACAGCTGGACCTGGGATGTGTGCATGTGTGTGTGTGTGTGTGTGTGTGTGTGTGTGTGTATATAAGTGTGGATGTGTGTGTATATGAGTGTGAGTACAGACTGTACGGAGGGATGTACACAGCTGGACCTGGGATGTGTGCATGTGTGTGTGTGTGTGTGTGTATATGAGTGTGAGTACAGACTGTACGGAGGGATGTACACAGCTGTACCTGGGATGTGTACATGTGTGTGTGTGTGTGTGTGTGTGTGTGTATATAAGTGTGGATGTGTGTGTATATGAGTGTAATTGTAAGTCTGAGTACAGACTGTACGGAGGGATGTACACAGCTGGACCTGGGATGTGTACATGTGTGTGTGTATATAAGTGTGGATGTGTGTGTATATGAGTGTGAGTACAGACTGTACGGAGGGATGTACACAGCTGTACCTGGGATGTGTACATGTGTGTGTGTGTGTATATAAGTGTGGATGTGTGTGTATATGAGTGTGAGTACAGACTGTACGGAGGGATGTACACAGCTGTACCTGGGATGTGTACATGTGTGTGTGTGTGGTGGCTGAGGGATGTACACAGCTGTACCTGGGATGTGTGCATGTGTGTGTGTGTGTGTGTATATAAGTGTGGATGTGTGTGTATATGAGTGTAAGTCTGAGTACAGACTGTACGGAGGGATGTACACAGCTGGACCTGGGATGTGTGCATGTGTGTGTGTGTGTGTGTGTGTGTGTGTGTGTGTGTGTATATAAGTGTGGATGTGTGTGTATATGAGTGTGAGTACAGACTGTACGGAGGGATGTACACAGCTGGACCTGGGATGTGTGCATGTGTGTGTGTGTGTGTGTGTATATGAGTGTGAGTACAGACTGTACGGAGGGATGTACACAGCTGGACCTGGGATGTGTGCATGTGTGTGTGTGTGTGTATAAGTGTGGATGTGTGTGTATATGAGTGTGAGTACAGACTGTACGGAGGGATGTACACAGCTGCGTATTTGGCTGAGCCCCAGCACAGGACATATAACCCGGGCTGGCAGCAGACCCTCTCCTAGGACTCTGTGACCTTCCCAGGCGTCGGCAGTGAGCTCTGTGTGTCAGACCTGTTGGTCATGATGGCCGTTCATGGGGCTCGGTGGACAGTCCAGGTCTTGAGGAGACAAATGGGGACAGGATCCCACGGGGAAGGGCCGGGAGGTGGTGAGTACCTCGGACTGCACCCCACTAACACACCGACAGCCGATCCCATCCTGGGGTAGGCAGGCAGGGGTACTATCTCCCCCAGGGGTACCATGGTGGGCAGGCAGGGATACTCTCACCCCCAGGGGTACTGTGGTGGGCAGGCAGGGATACTCTCACCCCCAGGGGTACTGTGGTGGGCAGGCAGTGGTACTATTACCCCCAGGGGTACTGTGGTGGGCAGGCAGGGGTACTATCACCCCCAGGGGTACTGTGGTGGGCAGGCAGGGGTACTATCACCCCCAGGGGTACCATGGTGGGCCGGCAGGGGTACTATCACCCCCAGGGGTACTGTGGTGGGCAGGCAGGGGTACTATCACCCCCAGGGGTACTGTGGTGGGCAGGCAGTGGTACTATCTCCCCCAGGGGTACCATGGTGGGCAGGCAGGGATACTATCACCCCCAGGGGTACTGTGGTGGGCAGGCAGGGGTACTATCACCCCCAGGGGTACCATGGTGGGCAGGCAGGGATACTCTCACCCCCAGAGGTACCGTGGTGGGCAGGCAGGGGTACTATCACCCCCAGGGGTACCGTGGTGGGCAGGCAGGGATGCTATCACCCCCAGAAGTACTGTGGTGGGCAGGCAGTGGTACTATCACCCCCAGGGGTACCGTGGTGGGCAGGCAGGGGTACTATCACCCCCAGGGGTACCGTGGTGGGCTGGCAGTGGTACTATTACCCTCAGGGGTACTGTGGTGGGCAGGCAGAGGTACTATCACCCCCAGGGATACTGTGGTGGGCAGGCAGTGGTACTATCACCCCCAGGGGTACTGTGTTGGGCAGGCAGTGGTACTATCACCCCCAGGGGTACTGTGTTGGGCAGGCAGTGGTACTATTACCCTCAGGGGTACTGTGGTGGGCAGACAGGGGTACTATTACCCTCAGGGTTACTGTGGTGGACAGGCAGTGGTACTATCACCCCCAGGGGTACTGTGTTGGGCAGGCAGTGGTACTATCACCCCCAGGGGTACTGTGTTGGGCAGGCAGTGGTACTATCACCCCCAGGGGTACTGTGTTGGGCAGGCAGTGGTACTATTACCCTCAGGGGTACTGTGGTGGGCAGACAGGGGTACTATTACCCTCAGGGTTACTGTGGTGGGCAGGCAGGGGTACTATCACCCCCAGGGGCACTGTGTTGGGCAGGCAGGGGTACTATCACCCTCAGGGGTACCGTGGTGGGCAGGGAGGGATACTATCACCCCCAGAAGTACTGTGGTGGGCAGGCAGGGGTACTATCACCCCCAGGGGTACCGTGGTGGGCTGGCAGTGGTACTATCACCCCCAGGGGTACTATGTTGGGCAGGCAGAGGTACTATCACCCCCAGGGATACTGTGGTGGGCAGGCAGTGGTACTATCACCCCCAGGGGTACTGTGTTGGGCAGGCAGTGGTACTATCACCCCCAGGGGTACTGTGTTGGGCAGGCAGTGGTACTATTACCCTCAGGGGTACTGTGGTGGGCAGACAGGGGTACTATTACCCTCAGGGTTACTGTGGTGGACAGGCAGTGGTACTATCACCCCCAGGGGTACTGTGTTGGGCAGGCAGTGGTACTATCACCCCCAGGGGCACTGTGTTGGGCAGGCAGGGGTACTATCACCCCCAGGGGTACCGTGGTGGGCAGGGAGGGATACTATCACCCCCAGAAGTACTGTGGTGGGCAGGCAGGGGTACTATCACCCCCAGGGGTACTGTGGTGGGCAGGCAGTGGTACTATCACCCCCAGGGGTACTGTGGTGGGCAGGCAGGGATACTATTACCCTCAGGGTTACTGTGGTGGACAGGCAGTGGTACTATCACCCCCAGGGGTACTGTGTTGGGCAGGCAGTGGTACTATCACCCCCAGGGGTACTGTGTTGGGCAGGCAGTGGTACTATCACCCCCAGGGGTACTGTGTTGGGCAGGCAGTGGTACTATTACCCTCAGGGGTACTGTGGTGGGCAGACAGGGGTACTATTACCCTCAGGGTTACTGTGGTGGGCAGGCAGGGGTACTATCACCCCCAGGGGCACTGTGTTGGGCAGGCAGGGGTACTATCACCCTCAGGGGTACCGTGGTGGGCAGGGAGGGATACTATCACCCCCAGAAGTACTGTGGTGGGCAGGCAGGGGTACTATCACCCCCAGGGGTACCGTGGTGGGCTGGCAGTGGTACTATCACCCCCAGGGGTACTATGTTGGGCAGGCAGAGGTACTATCACCCCCAGGGATACTGTGGTGGGCAGGCAGTGGTACTATCACCCCCAGGGGTACTGTGTTGGGCAGGCAGTGGTACTATCACCCCCAGGGGTACTGTGTTGGGCAGGCAGTGGTACTATTACCCTCAGGGGTACTGTGGTGGGCAGACAGGGGTACTATTACCCTCAGGGTTACTGTGGTGGACAGGCAGTGGTACTATCACCCCCAGGGGTACTGTGTTGGGCAGGCAGTGGTACTATCACCCCCAGGGGCACTGTGTTGGGCAGGCAGGGGTACTATCACCCCCAGGGGTACCGTGGTGGGCAGGGAGGGATACTATCACCCCCAGAAGTACTGTGGTGGGCAGGCAGGGGTACTATCACCCCCAGGGGTACTGTGGTGGGCAGGCAGTGGTACTATCACCCCCAGGGGTACTGTGGTGGGCAGGCAGGGATACTATCACCCCAGGGGTACTGTGGTGGGCAGGCAGTGGTACTATCACCCCCAGGGGTACCGTGGTGGGCAGGCAGGGGTACTATCACCCCCAGGGGTACTGTGTTGGGCAGGCAGTGGTACTATCACCCCCAGGGGTACTGTGTTGTGCAGGCAGTGGTACTATCACCCCAAGGGGTACTGTGGTGGGCAGGCAGGGATACTATCACCCCCAGGGGTACCGTGGTGGGCTGGCAGTGGTACTATCACCCCCAGGGGTACTGTGGTGTGCAGGCAGGGGTACTATCACCCCCAGGGGTACTGTGGTGGGCAGGCAGTGGTACTATCACCCCCAGGGGTACTGTGTTGGGCAGGCAGTGGTACTATTACCCTCAGGGGTACTGTGGTGGGCAGACAGGGGTACTATTACCCTCAGGGGTACTGTGGTGGGCAGGCAGTGGTATTATTACCCTCAGGGGTACTGTGGTGGGCAGACAGGGGTACTATTACCCCCAGGGGTACTGTGGTGGGCAGGGAGTGGTAGTATTACCCCCAGGGGTACTGTGGTGGGCAGGCAGGGGTACTATCACCCCCAGGGATACTGTGGTGGGCAGGCAGTGGTACTATCACCCCCAGAGGTACTGTGGTGGGCAAGCAGTGGTACTATCACCCCCAGGGGTACTGTGTTGGGCAGGCAGTGGTACTATCACCCCCAGGGTTACTGTGGTGGACAGGCAGTGGTACTATCACCCCCAGGGGTACTGTGTTGGGCAGGCAGTGGTACTATCACCCCCAGGGGCACTGTGTTGGGCCGGCAGGGGTACTTTCACCCCCAGGGGTACCGTGGTGGGCAGGGAGGGATACTATCACCCCCAGAAGTACTGTGGTGGGCAGGCAGGGGTACTATCACCCCCAGGGGTACTGTGGTGGGCAGGCAGGGATACTATCACCCCCAGGGGTACTGTGGTGGGCAGGCAGTGGTACTATCACCCCCAGGGGTACCGTGGTGGGCAGGCAGGGGTACTATCACCCCCAGGGGTACTGTGTTGGGCAGGCAGTGGTACTATCACCCCCAGGGGTACTGTGGTGTGCAGGCAGGGGTACTATCACCCCCAGGGGTACTGTGGTGGGCAGGCAGGGGTACTATCACCCCCAGGGGTACTGTGTTGGGTGGGCAGGCAGGGGTACTATCACCCCCAGGGGTACTGTGTTGGGCAGGCAGTGGTACTATTACCCCCAGGGGTACTGTGGTGGGCAGGCAGAGGTACTATCACCCCCAGGGTTACTGTGTTGTGCAGGCAGTGGTACTATCACCCCCAGGGGTACTGTGGTGGGCAGGCAGGGGTACTATCACCCCCAGGGGTACTGTGTTGGGCAGGCAGTGGTACTATCACCCCCAAGGGTACTGTGTTGGGCAGGCAGAGGTACTATCACCCCCAGGGATACTGTGGTGGGCAGGCAGTGGTACTATCACCCCCAGAGGTACTGTGGTGGGCAGGCAGTGGTACTATCACCCCCAGGGGTACTGTGTTGGGCAGGCAGTGGTACTATCACCCCCAGGGTTACTGTGTTGGGCAGGCAGTGGTACTATCACTCCCAGGGGTACTGTGGTGGGAAGGCAGTGGTACTATCACCCCCAGGGGTACTGTGGTGGGCAGGCAGTGGTACTATCACCCCCAGGGGTACTGTGGTGGGCAGGCAGTGGTACTATCACCCCCAGGGGTACTGTGGTGGGCAGGCAGTGGTACTATCACCCTTAGGGGTACTGTGTTGGGCAGGCAGTGGTACTATCACCCCCAGGGGTACTGTGGTGGGCAGGCAGTGGTACTATCACCCCCAGGGGTACTGTGGTGGGCAGGAAGTGGTACTATCACCCTCAGGGGTACTGTGTTGGGCAGGCAGTGGTACTATCACCCCCAGGGGCACTGTGTTGGGCAGGCAGTGGTACTATTACCCTCAGGGGTACTGTGGTGGGCAGGCAGTGGTATTATTACCCTCAGGGGTACTGTGGTGGGCAGGCAGGGGTACTATTACCCCCAGGGGTACTGTGGTGGGCAGGGAGTGGTACTATTACCCCCAGGGGTACTGTGGTGGGCAGGCAGGGGTACTATCACCCCCAGGGATACTGTGGTGGGCAGGCAGTGGTACTATCACCCCCAGAGGTACTGTGGCGGGCAGGCAGTGGTACTATCACCCCCAGGGGTACTGTGGTGGGCAGGAAGTGGTACTATCACCCTCAGGGGTACTGTGTTGGGCAGGCAGTGGTACTATCACCCCCAGGGGCACTGTGTTGGGCAGGCAGTGGTACTATTACCCTCAGGGGTACTGTGGTGGGCAGGCAGTGGTATTATTACCCTCAGGGGTACTGTGGTGGGCAGGCAGGGGTACTATTACCCCCAGGGGTACTGTGGTGGGCAGGGAGTGGTACTATTACCCCCAGGGGTACTGTGGTGGGCAGGCAGGGGTACTATCACCCCCAGGGATACTGTGGTGGGCAGGCAGTGGTACTATCACCCCCAGAGGTACTGTGGCGGGCAGGCAGTGGTACTATCACCCCCAGGGGTACTGTGGTGGGCAGGCAGTGGTACTGTCACCCCCAGGGTTACTGTGTTGGGCAGGCAGTGGTACTATCACCCCCAGGGGTACTGTGTTGGGCAGGCAGTGGTACTATCACCCCCAGGGGCACTGTGTTGGGCAGGCAGTGGTACTATTACCCCCAGGGGTACTGTGGTGGGCAGGCAGTGGTACTATCACCCCCAGGGGTACCGTGGTGGGCAGGCAGGGGTACTATCACCCCCAGGGATACTGTGGTGGGCAGGCAGTGGTACTATCACCCCCAGAGGTACTGTGGTGGGCAGGCAGTGGTACTATTACCCCCAGGGGTACTGTGGTGTTCAGGCAGGGTACTATCAACCCCAGAGGTACTGTGGTGGGCAGGCAGTGGTACTATTACCCCCAGGGGTACTGTGGTGGGCAGGCAGTGGTACTATCACCCCCAGGGGTACTGTGTTGGGCAGGCAGTGGTACTATTACCCCCAATGGTACTGTGGTGGGCAGGCAGGGGTACTATCACCCCCAGGGTTTACTGTGTTGGGCAGGCAGTGGTACTATTACCCTCAGGGGTACTGTGGTGGGCAGGCAGTGGTATTATTAACCTCAGGGGTACTGTGGTGGGCAGGCAGGGGTACTATTACCCCCAGGGGTACTGTGGTGGGCAGGCAGAGGTACTATCACCCCCAGGGGTACTGTATTGGGCAGGCAGAGGTACTATCTCCCCCAGGGGTACCATGGTGGGCAGGCAGGGATACTATCACCCCCAGGGGTACTGTGGTGGGCAGGCAGGGGTACTATCACCCCCAGGGGTACTGTGGTGGGCAGGCAGTGGTACTATCTCCCCCAGGGGTACCATGGTGGGCAGGCAGGGATACTATCACCCCCAGGGGTACTGTGGTGGGCAGGCAGGGGTACTATCACCCCCAGGGGTACCATGGTGGGCAGGCAGGGATACTCTCACCCCCAGAGGTACCGTGGTGGGCAGGCAGGGGTACTATCACCCCCAGGGGTACCGTGGTGGGCAGGCAGGGATGCTATCACCCCCAGAAGTACTGTGGTGGGCAGGCAGGGGTACTATCACCCCCAGGGGTACTGTGGTGGGCAGGCAGTGGTACTATCACCCCCAGGGGTACCGTGGTGGGCAGGCAGGGGTACTATCACCCCCAGGGGTACCGTGGTGGGCTGGCAGTGGTACTATTACCCTCAGGGGTACTGTGGTGGGCAGGCAGAGGTACTATCACCCCCAGGGATACTGTGGTGGGCAGGCAGTGGTACTATCACCCCCAGGGGTACTGTGTTGGGCAGGCAGTGGTACTATCACCCCCAGGGGTACTGTGTTGGGCAGGCAGTGGTACTATTACCCTCAGGGGTACTGTGGTGGGCAGACAGGGGTACTATTACCCTCAGGGTTACTGTGGTGGACAGGCAGTGGTACTATCACCCCCAGGGGTACTGTGTTGGGCAGGCAGTGGTACTATCACCCCCAGGGGTACTGTGTTGGGCAGGCAGTGGTACTATCACCCCCAGGGGTACTGTGTTGGGCAGGCAGTGGTACTATTACCCTCAGGGGTACTGTGGTGGGCAGACAGGGGTACTATTACCCTCAGGGTTACTGTGGTGGGCAGGCAGGGGTACTATCACCCCCAGGGGCACTGTGTTGGGCAGGCAGGGGTACTATCACCCTCAGGGGTACCGTGGTGGGCAGGGAGGGATACTATCACCCCCAGAAGTACTGTGGTGGGCAGGCAGGGGTACTATCACCCCCAGGGGTACCGTGGTGGGCTGGCAGTGGTACTATCACCCCCAGGGGTACTATGTTGGGCAGGCAGAGGTACTATCACCCCCAGGGATACTGTGGTGGGCAGGCAGTGGTACTATCACCCCCAGGGGTACTGTGTTGGGCAGGCAGTGGTACTATCACCCCCAGGGGTACTGTGTTGGGCAGGCAGTGGTACTATTACCCTCAGGGGTACTGTGGTGGGCAGACAGGGGTACTATTACCCTCAGGGTTACTGTGGTGGACAGGCAGTGGTACTATCACCCCCAGGGGTACTGTGTTGGGCAGGCAGTGGTACTATCACCCCCAGGGGCACTGTGTTGGGCAGGCAGGGGTACTATCACCCCCAGGGGTACCGTGGTGGGCAGGGAGGGATACTATCACCCCCAGAAGTACTGTGGTGGGCAGGCAGGGGTACTATCACCCCCAGGGGTACTGTGGTGGGCAGGCAGTGGTACTATCACCCCCAGGGGTACTGTGGTGGGCAGGCAGGGATACTATTACCCTCAGGGTTACTGTGGTGGACAGGCAGTGGTACTATCACCCCCAGGGGTACTGTGTTGGGCAGGCAGTGGTACTATCACCCCCAGGGGTACTGTGTTGGGCAGGCAGTGGTACTATCACCCCCAGGGGTACTGTGTTGGGCAGGCAGTGGTACTATTACCCTCAGGGGTACTGTGGTGGGCAGACAGGGGTACTATTACCCTCAGGGTTACTGTGGTGGGCAGGCAGGGGTACTATCACCCCCAGGGGCACTGTGTTGGGCAGGCAGGGGTACTATCACCCTCAGGGGTACCGTGGTGGGCAGGGAGGGATACTATCACCCCCAGAAGTACTGTGGTGGGCAGGCAGGGGTACTATCACCCCCAGGGGTACCGTGGTGGGCTGGCAGTGGTACTATCACCCCCAGGGGTACTATGTTGGGCAGGCAGAGGTACTATCACCCCCAGGGATACTGTGGTGGGCAGGCAGTGGTACTATCACCCCCAGGGGTACTGTGTTGGGCAGGCAGTGGTACTATCACCCCCAGGGGTACTGTGTTGGGCAGGCAGTGGTACTATTACCCTCAGGGGTACTGTGGTGGGCAGACAGGGGTACTATTACCCTCAGGGTTACTGTGGTGGACAGGCAGTGGTACTATCACCCCCAGGGGTACTGTGTTGGGCAGGCAGTGGTACTATCACCCCCAGGGGCACTGTGTTGGGCAGGCAGGGGTACTATCACCCCCAGGGGTACCGTGGTGGGCAGGGAGGGATACTATCACCCCCAGAAGTACTGTGGTGGGCAGGCAGGGGTACTATCACCCCCAGGGGTACTGTGGTGGGCAGGCAGTGGTACTATCACCCCCAGGGGTACTGTGGTGGGCAGGCAGGGATACTATCACCCCAGGGGTACTGTGGTGGGCAGGCAGTGGTACTATCACCCCCAGGGGTACCGTGGTGGGCAGGCAGGGGTACTATCACCCCCAGGGGTACTGTGTTGGGCAGGCAGTGGTACTATCACCCCCAGGGGTACTGTGTTGTGCAGGCAGTGGTACTATCACCCCAAGGGGTACTGTGGTGGGCAGGCAGGGATACTATCACCCCCAGGGGTACCGTGGTGGGCTGGCAGTGGTACTATCACCCCCAGGGGTACTGTGGTGTGCAGGCAGGGGTACTATCACCCCCAGGGGTACTGTGGTGGGCAGGCAGTGGTACTATCACCCCCAGGGGTACTGTGTTGGGCAGGCAGTGGTACTATTACCCTCAGGGGTACTGTGGTGGGCAGACAGGGGTACTATTACCCTCAGGGGTACTGTGGTGGGCAGGCAGTGGTATTATTACCCTCAGGGGTACTGTGGTGGGCAGACAGGGGTACTATTACCCCCAGGGGTACTGTGGTGGGCAGGGAGTGGTAGTATTACCCCCAGGGGTACTGTGGTGGGCAGGCAGGGGTACTATCACCCCCAGGGATACTGTGGTGGGCAGGCAGTGGTACTATCACCCCCAGAGGTACTGTGGTGGGCAAGCAGTGGTACTATCACCCCCAGGGGTACTGTGTTGGGCAGGCAGTGGTACTATCACCCCCAGGGTTACTGTGGTGGACAGGCAGTGGTACTATCACCCCCAGGGGTACTGTGTTGGGCAGGCAGTGGTACTATCACCCCCAGGGGCACTGTGTTGGGCCGGCAGGGGTACTTTCACCCCCAGGGGTACCGTGGTGGGCAGGGAGGGATACTATCACCCCCAGAAGTACTGTGGTGGGCAGGCAGGGGTACTATCACCCCCAGGGGTACTGTGGTGGGCAGGCAGGGATACTATCACCCCCAGGGGTACTGTGGTGGGCAGGCAGTGGTACTATCACCCCCAGGGGTACCGTGGTGGGCAGGCAGGGGTACTATCACCCCCAGGGGTACTGTGTTGGGCAGGCAGTGGTACTATCACCCCCAGGGGTACTGTGGTGTGCAGGCAGGGGTACTATCACCCCCAGGGGTACTGTGGTGGGCAGGCAGGGGTACTATCACCCCCAGGGGTACTGTGTTGGGTGGGCAGGCAGGGGTACTATCACCCCCAGGGGTACTGTGTTGGGCAGGCAGTGGTACTATTACCCCCAGGGGTACTGTGGTGGGCAGGCAGAGGTACTATCACCCCCAGGGTTACTGTGTTGTGCAGGCAGTGGTACTATCACCCCCAGGGGTACTGTGGTGGGCAGGCAGGGGTACTATCACCCCCAGGGGTACTGTGTTGGGCAGGCAGTGGTACTATCACCCCCAAGGGTACTGTGTTGGGCAGGCAGAGGTACTATCACCCCCAGGGATACTGTGGTGGGCAGGCAGTGGTACTATCACCCCCAGAGGTACTGTGGTGGGCAGGCAGTGGTACTATCACCCCCAGGGGTACTGTGTTGGGCAGGCAGTGGTACTATCACCCCCAGGGTTACTGTGTTGGGCAGGCAGTGGTACTATCACTCCCAGGGGTACTGTGGTGGGAAGGCAGTGGTACTATCACCCCCAGGGGTACTGTGGTGGGCAGGCAGTGGTACTATCACCCCCAGGGGTACTGTGGTGGGCAGGCAGTGGTACTATCACCCCCAGGGGTACTGTGGTGGGCAGGCAGTGGTACTATCACCCTTAGGGGTACTGTGTTGGGCAGGCAGTGGTACTATCACCCCCAGGGGTACTGTGGTGGGCAGGCAGTGGTACTATCACCCCCAGGGGTACTGTGGTGGGCAGGAAGTGGTACTATCACCCTCAGGGGTACTGTGTTGGGCAGGCAGTGGTACTATCACCCCCAGGGGCACTGTGTTGGGCAGGCAGTGGTACTATTACCCTCAGGGGTACTGTGGTGGGCAGGCAGTGGTATTATTACCCTCAGGGGTACTGTGGTGGGCAGGCAGGGGTACTATTACCCCCAGGGGTACTGTGGTGGGCAGGGAGTGGTACTATTACCCCCAGGGGTACTGTGGTGGGCAGGCAGGGGTACTATCACCCCCAGGGATACTGTGGTGGGCAGGCAGTGGTACTATCACCCCCAGAGGTACTGTGGCGGGCAGGCAGTGGTACTATCACCCCCAGGGGTACTGTGGTGGGCAGGAAGTGGTACTATCACCCTCAGGGGTACTGTGTTGGGCAGGCAGTGGTACTATCACCCCCAGGGGCACTGTGTTGGGCAGGCAGTGGTACTATTACCCTCAGGGGTACTGTGGTGGGCAGGCAGTGGTATTATTACCCTCAGGGGTACTGTGGTGGGCAGGCAGGGGTACTATTACCCCCAGGGGTACTGTGGTGGGCAGGGAGTGGTACTATTACCCCCAGGGGTACTGTGGTGGGCAGGCAGGGGTACTATCACCCCCAGGGATACTGTGGTGGGCAGGCAGTGGTACTATCACCCCCAGAGGTACTGTGGCGGGCAGGCAGTGGTACTATCACCCCCAGGGGTACTGTGGTGGGCAGGCAGTGGTACTGTCACCCCCAGGGTTACTGTGTTGGGCAGGCAGTGGTACTATCACCCCCAGGGGTACTGTGTTGGGCAGGCAGTGGTACTATCACCCCCAGGGGCACTGTGTTGGGCAGGCAGTGGTACTATTACCCCCAGGGGTACTGTGGTGGGCAGGCAGTGGTACTATCACCCCCAGGGGTACCGTGGTGGGCAGGCAGGGGTACTATCACCCCCAGGGATACTGTGGTGGGCAGGCAGTGGTACTATCACCCCCAGAGGTACTGTGGTGGGCAGGCAGTGGTACTATTACCCCCAGGGGTACTGTGGTGTTCAGGCAGGGTACTATCAACCCCAGAGGTACTGTGGTGGGCAGGCAGTGGTACTATTACCCCCAGGGGTACTGTGGTGGGCAGGCAGTGGTACTATCACCCCCAGGGGTACTGTGTTGGGCAGGCAGTGGTACTATTACCCCCAATGGTACTGTGGTGGGCAGGCAGGGGTACTATCACCCCCAGGGTTTACTGTGTTGGGCAGGCAGTGGTACTATTACCCTCAGGGGTACTGTGGTGGGCAGGCAGTGGTATTATTAACCTCAGGGGTACTGTGGTGGGCAGGCAGGGGTACTATTACCCCCAGGGGTACTGTGGTGGGCAGGCAGAGGTACTATCACCCCCAGGGGTACTGTATTGGGCAGGCAGAGGTACTATCACCCCCAGGGGTACTGTGTTGGGCAGGCAGTGGTACTATTACCCTCAGGGGTACTGTGTTGGGTGGGCAGGCAGTGGTACTATTACCCCCAGGGGTACTGTAGTGGGCAGGCAGGGGTACTATCACCCCCAGGGGTACTGTGTTGGACAGGTAGTGGTACTATTACCCCCAGGGGTACTGTGGTGGGCAGGCAGTGGTACTATTACCCCCAGGGGTACTGTGGTGGGCAGGCAGGGGTACTATCACCCCCAGGGGTACTGTGGTGGGCAGGCAGTGGTACTATTACCTCCAGGGGTACTGTGGTGGGCAGGCAGGGGTACTATCACCCCCAGGGATACTGTGTTGGGCAGGCAGTGGTACTATTACCCCCAGGGGTACTGTGGTGGGCAGGCAGGGATACTATCACCCCCAGGGGTACTGTGTTGGGCAGGCAGTGGTACTATTACCCCCAGGGGTACTGTGGTGGGCAGGCAGTGGTACTATTACCCCCAGGGGTACTGTGGTGGGCAGGCAGGGGTACTATTACCCCCAGAGGTACTGTGGTGGGCAGGCAAATGTACTATCACCCCCAGGGGTACTGTGTTGGGCAGGCAGTGGTACTATTACCCCCAGGGGTACTGTGGTGGGCAGGCAGGGGTACTATCACCCCCAGGGGTACTGTGTTGGGCAGGCAGTGGTACTATCACCCCCAGGGGTACTGTGGTGGGCAGGCAGTGGTACTATTACCCCCAGGGGTACTGTGGTGGGCAGGCAGTGGTACTATTACCCCCAGGGGTACTGTGGTGGGCAGGCAGAGGTACTATCACCCCCAGGGGTACTGTGTTGGGCAGGCAGTGGTACTATTACCCCCAGGGGTACTGTGGTGGGCAGGCAGTGGTACTATTACCCTCAGGGGTACTGTGTTGGGCAGGCAGTGGTACTATTACCCTCAGGGGTACTGTGGTGGGCAGGCAGGGGTACTATTACCCCCAGGGGTACTGTGGTGGGCAGGCAGTGGTACTATTACCCTCAGGGGTACTGTGTTGGGCAGGCAGTGGTACTATTACCCTCAGGGGTACTGTGGTGGGCAGGCAGTGGTACTATCAACCCCAGGGGTACTGTGTTGGGTGGGCAGGCAGGGGTACTATCACCCTCAGGGGTACTGTGTTGGGCAGGCAGTGGTACTATTACCCCCAGGGGTACTGTGTTGGGCAGGCAGTGGTACTATCACCCCCAGGGATACTGTGTTGGGTGGGCAGGCAGTGGTACTATCACCCCCAGGGGTACTGTGGTGGGCAGGCAGTGGTACTATCACCCCCAGGGATACTGTGTTGGGTGGGCAGGCAGGGGTACTATCACCCTCAGGGGTACTGTGGTGGGCAGGCAGTGGGGCACAGCTCTGTGCGGAGATGACATTGGTCAGCATATGAACAGGTCAACAGAAGTTTTTAAAGTTTTTTCTTCATTCGCTTTACTTTTTCCTACTTCCTGTCTGCATTGGCTCTGAATGGGATTGATAATGTGTGGCGACCATCTTTCAGTGTTGACGCTGTCAACATACTTCGGCCAGGTGGCATTTATGGACTCGCTAGGCAGCGAATCAGGCCCACAGTCGAGACAGCAAACACGGTAACAGCTTGGCAGATCCTGAGTTACACAATGGCAGGTTTTCCAGCCAGCAACACATAGGCTTCACCATATGGGAGCACTTCAAAGATCCCAAACATAGGCCCTTATTCAGGTCTGATCGCAGTACAAATTTGTTCTCAAAATGGGCAAAACCATGGGGGTTATTCTAGATCACTCTTTCTGACAAAATGTTTCTTAGATGGACAAAACCATGTGCACTGCAGGTGGAGCAGATGTAACGTGCAGATAGAGTTAGATTTAGGTGAGTTATTTTGTTTCTGAGCAGGGTAAATACAGACTGCTTTATTTTTACACTCCAATTTAGATTTCAGTTTTAACACACCCCAACCAAATTGAACTCTCTCTGCACATGTTACATCTGCCCCACCTGCAGTGCACATGATTTTGTCCATCTAAGAACGGGTAACGAAAGCCTGGAGGGTCCCGCAAATTGGGGGCCACTCCCGCCCCCGCAAGTCTACCAAATTATTGCCACGGCCCCTGCTCCCCCTTCAAATTGTGAATTTTGCGGGTCCGTGGGGAAGGGGCGGGGCTAAAATGACACGAATCGTGTCATTTTACGCTGTTTAGCCCCTCCCCCATCCACGGACCCTTATCCCGGAGAGGAGTTTACAAAGTCAGCGTGTATGGTACACATTACTCACATACACATATAGATTACTAACACACTTGCACACACACACAGTACTCACATACACATATAGATTACTCACATACACATACAGTACTCACATACACATATAGATTACTCACATACTTGCACACACACAGTACTCACATACACATATAGATTACTCACATACACATACAGATTACTCACACACTTGCACACATACAGTACTCACATACACATACAGATGGAACATATAAATGACAGTATGTTACAGTGTGACACACGCTCCCACCACGCTACATGTCAGTGAATCTCATACCTCCCAACAGTCCCGATTTCAGCGGGACAGTCCCGATTATCAGGGCCTGTCCCGCTGTCCCACCCGCAGATGGCAGTGTCCCGTGGTGAGGGGGGGCTGTTGGGAGTCCCCCTTGTCGGCTGCTAAACAGCGGGGAATAAACGCTGTGCGCATGCGCACAGCGTCTATTCCTGCAGCCATGGGGCTGGGGGCATGGCTAGAGGCTCACAGAGCCTCTGGATCATGCCCCCATAGCGGCGAGTATAGGCCACACCCCCGAAATTAGGCCACGCCCCCGCAATTAGGCCACATGCGCATCGGCAGTGTCCCGCATCCTACTCGGGCAAAGTTGGGAGGTATGGAATCTGTTTATCTGGTTCCCAAATAGAACTTGGCATAATCACAGCAACCTGACACCCGTTCGTCCGACCGTCGCTGGTCCTGTTAACCCTGTGGGCAGAAGGTTGACATGAGTTTATATATATTATTATTACAGCTGTGGGTGATATTATTACAGCTGTGGGTTGATATTATTACAGCTGTGGGTGATATTATTACAGCTGTGGGTGATATTATTACAGCTGTGGGTAATATTATTACAGCTGTGGGTGATATTATTATTATAGCTATGGGGTGATATTATTATTATAGCTGTGGGGTGATATTATTACAGCTGTGGGTGATATTATTACAGCTGTGGGTTAATATTATTACAGCTGTGGGTGATATTATTACAGCTGTGGGTGATATTATTATTATAGCTGTGGGGTGATATTATTATTATAGCTGTGGGGTGATATTATTATTACAGCTGTGGGGTGATATTATTACAGCTGTGGGGTGATATTATTACAGCTGTGGGGTGATATTATTATTACAGCTGTGGGTTGATATTATTACAGCTGTGGGTGATATTATTACAGCTGTGGGTGATATTATTATTATAGCTGTGGGGTGATATTATTATTATAGCTGTGGGGTGATATTATTACAGCTGTGGGTGATATTATTACAGCTGTGGGTTGATATTATTACAGCTGTGGGTGATATTATTACAGCTGTGGGTGATATTATTACAGCTGTGGGTAATATTATTACAGCTGTGGGTGATATTATTACAGATAGGGTGATATTATTATTACAGCTGTGGGGTGATATTATTATTATAGCTGTGGGGTGATATTATTACAGCTGTGGGTGATATTATTACAGCTGTGGGTTGATATTATTACAGCTGTGGGTGATATTATTACAGCTGTGGGTGATATTATTACAGCTGTGGGGTGATATTATTATTATAGCTGTGGGGTGATATTATTACAGCTGTGGGGTGATATTATTACAGCTGTGGGGTGATATTATTATTACAGCTGTTGGTTGATATTACTACAGCTGTGGGTGATATTATTACAGCTGTGGGTGATATTATTATTATAGCTGTGGGGTGATATTATTATTATAGCTGTGGGGTGATATTATTACAGCTGTGGGTGATATTATTACAGCTGTGGGTTGATATTATTACAGCTGTGGGTGATATTATTACAGCTGTGGGTGATATTATTACAGCTGTGGGTAATATTATTACAGCTGTGGGTGATATTATTACAGCTAGGGTGATATTATTATTACAGCTGTGGGGTGATATTATTATTATTACAGCTGTGGAGTGATATTGTTATTACAGCTGTGGGGTGATATTATTATTACAACTGTGGGGTGATATTATTATTACAGCTTTGGGGTGACATTATTATTACAGCTGTGGGGTGATATTATTATTATTATTATTACAGCTGTGAGTGATATTATTACAGCTGTGGGGTGATATTATTACAGCTGTGGGGTGATAATATTAGTATTACAGATGTAGGGTGATACAGCTGTGGGGTGATATTAATACAGCTGTGAGTGATATTATTACAGCTGTGGGTGATATTATTACAGCTGTGGGGTGATATTATTATTACAGCTGTGGGGTGATATTATTACAGCTGTGGGGTGATAATATTAGTATTACAGATGTAGGGTGATACAGCTGTGGGGTGATATTAATACAGCTGTGAGTGATATTATTACAGCTGTGGGTGATATTACAGCTGTGGGTGATATTATTACAGCTAGGGTGATATTATTATTATTATTACAGCTGTGGGTGATATTATTATTATTACAGCTGTGGGGTGATATTATTATTACAGCTGTGGGGTGATATTCTTATTGCAGCTGTGGGTTGATATTATTATTACAGCTGTGGGTTGATATTATTATTACAGCTGTGGGGTGATATTAATACAGCTGTGGGTGATATTATTATTACAACTTTGGGGTGATGTTATTATTACAGCTTTGGGGTGACATTATTATTATTATAGCTGTGGGGTGATATTATTATTACAGCTGTGGGTTGATATTATTATTATTACAGCTGTGAGGTGATATTAATACAGCTGTGAGTGATATTATTACAGCTGTGGGGTGATATTATTATTATAGCTGTGAGTGATATTATTACAGATATGTGGTGATATTATTACAGCTGTGGTGTGATATTATTACAGCTGTGGGGTGATATTATTACAGCTGTAGGGTGATATTATTATTACAGCTGTGGGGTGATATTATTATTATTACAGCTGTGGGGTGATATTATTATTACAGATGTGGGGTGATATTATTATTACAGCTGTGGGGTGATATTATTACAGCTGTAGGGTGATATTATTACAGCTGTGAGTGATATTATTACAGCTGTGAGTGATATTATTACAGCTGTGGGGTGATATTATTATTACAGCTGTGGGGTGATATTATTACAGCTGTGGGGTGATATTAGTACAGCTGTGGGATGATATTATTATTACAGCTGTGGGGTGATATTATTACAGCTGTGGGGTGATATTATTATTACAGCTGTGGGGTGATATTATTATTACAGCTGTGGGGTGATATTATTATTACAGCTGTGGCGTGATATTATTACAGCTGTGGGGTGATATTATTATTACAGCTGTGGGGTGATATTATTACAGCTGTGGGGTGATATTATTACAGCTGTGAGGTGCACATTACCCTCTCATCACCCCCTCTTCTGCCCCCCAGCTCGTACCTGGAAGATCCTCACCTTTGTAGTGGCTCTGCCAGGTGTGGGGGTCTGTATGCTGAACGCCTGGCTGAAGATGCAGAATGAGCCGCATCATGTCCCGGAATTTGTCCCCTATGACCACCTGCGTATAAGGACAAAGGTAAGAAGTATATCCCATACGGTATATACCTGCACACGTGGCGCGAGTACAGTGATGCGGTGTGATTTGTAGTGCTGTTGAACTACAGGTCCCAGCAAGCCGTGTTGTATACAGAGTGCTTGGTTATTGTGGAGCAGGTAGAGCTACAAGTGACAGCATTGCCATGGACAGCAGAGCATTCAGGCATTCTGTGGAACAATAAGCACCAGCATGATCTGTGTCCAGGCTCACCCTTATAGAACGCCGGGAAACATATGGGGGAAATTTACTAACACATATAGGCAGCGGCGTAGCTTTGTTTTGGGTGCCCCCCGCCGATAATGGGGGGATGCCCCCCCTCCCCGCTCGTCCGTCCGGCCCCCCTCCCCCCATTGCCGCATGCTTACCTGTCCGCGTCCCGGCTCCCCTCCTGGCTTCAATAAATTCTATCCAGACGGACCACGATAAAATGGCCGCCCCCATACTGCAGACAGTTTCAGAGAACAGTCTGCTTTATGGGGCGGCCATTTTATCGTGGTCCGTCTCCATAGCATTGATTGAAGCCAGGTGGGGAGCCGGGACGCGCGGACAGGATAGCATGCGGGGGATGGGGGCGATTACTATAGCACCGCAGCCCCCCCGGCGCCCCCATATGCACAGCGCCCCCCCGCGACCGCAGGGGCTGCGGTGCTATAGTTACGCCACTGCATATATGCCTGTATTTGGCGCATTCCTATGGAAACACGACTGCCTACACAGATTTTTGGCATTTACTATGCCTGAAATATGACTATTCATATTCTTTTGACAGGCGTATTCCTAATCAGGAACACGAATGTATACGCCATCAAAAGAATATGAGTAGGAATCACCATTCAGTCAAATGGTGATTCCTAATTTATTAATCGGCTGTATGTAATATACGGTAACTGCCGCGAAAATACACCTGGAAAATACAACTCATTATCCAGGTGTGGCAGAAGCCTGCACGGATCAGTCAGATCCGTCATATCAGTCAGATCCGTCATATCAGTCAGATCCGTCATATCAGTCAGATCCGTCAGATCTGTAAGATCAGTCAGATCCGTCATATCAGTCAGAGCCTTCAGATTAGTCAGATCCGCCATATCAGTCAGATCCATCATATCAGTCAGATCCGTCATATCAGTCAGATCCGTCATATCAGTCAGATCCATCATATCAGTCAGATCCGTCATATCAGTCAGATCCGTCAGATCCGTCATATCAGTCAGATCCATCACATCAGTCAGATCCGTCATATCAGTCAGATCCGTCATATCAATCAGATCCATCATATCAGTCAGATCCATCATATCAGTCAGATCCGTCAAATCAGTCAGATCCATCATATCAGTCAGATCCGTCATATCAGTCAGATCCATCATATCAGTCAGATCCATCATATTAGTCATATCATTCAGATCCGTCATATCAGTCAGATCCATCATATCTGTCAGATCCGTCAGATATGTCTTATCATTAAGATCCGTCATATCAGTCAGATCCATCATATCAATCAGATCCGTCATATCAGTCAGATCCAACATATCAATCAGATCCGTCATATCAGTCAGATCTATCATATCAGTCAGATCCATCATATCAGTCAGATCCGTCTTATCATTCAGATCAGTCATATCAGTCAGTTCCGTCATAGCAGTCATATCAGTCAGAGCAGTCATATCAGTCAGAGCCGTCATATCAGTCAGATCCGTCATATCAGTCAGATCCGTCATATCAGTCAGATCCATCATATCAGTCAGACCCGTCAGATCTGTCATATCAGTCAGATCCATCATATCAGTCAGATCCATCGGAATCAGTCATATCAATCAGATCCGTCATATCAGTCAGATCCGTCATATCAGTCAGATCTCTGCAGGCTGCAGTGTAAAAAATATTTTTAAAAAATGTATAATTTTAATAAACTGTCCTGGTTTTAAAAATTCAGGAAACCAGCACCAGGCTCAAGGGACGGTTCTGGTTCCCAAAATACGGGGGACAAAAGAAGTAGGGGTCCCCCATATTTTGACATCCAGCACTGGGCCCAACCAGCCAGCAGTCCCCCCCCCCCCCCCCTCCAGGATTAGCCCTGCCCAGGCTTAAGCCCGGGGCCTTTCCCCAGTGCCCCAGAGCGGTGGGCACTGGGCTGATAGCAATGATATAAAATTAAGAATTAACTATTGGGTTCTGCTGTGGAACTAGGAATTCCAGCAAGCCTCCCCTGCATGCTGGGACATGGAGAACCACAAGTCCCAGAATGCGGGACATTAATGGCCATGCCTGGGAATCTTAGTTCCACAGCAGAACCAAAAGCCAAATAAACACACACACCAGAAAAGTGTAACTTTATTACACATGCCATACATACTGTACCGTACTCATCTATCCTGACATGAAGGTCCCCTTGTCCAGTAGATAATACATAAGGGTTACCTGTAGAAGGAAATTAGACGTACAAGTTCCTATGGCGTGGATCGGTCCTCTTCTTTCCCTGTAGCATGCCCATACTTGGCAAAAAAACAAACAGCTATTATCACATACCCACGTACTAACTGGCAGAAGCGCTGAATGTAGACAATAGGCTATTAGCCACCTGGGCTGTGTAATAAAGTTATACTTTCCTGGTGTGGGAGTTTATTTGGCTATTGGTTCTGTTGTGGAACTAAGAGTCCCAGCATGGCCATTAATGCCCTGCATGCTGCGACATGTGGTTCTCCAAGTCCCAGTATGCGGGGGAGGCCACAGCCGGACCCAATAGTTAATTATTTTACACTATTGCAATCACCCCTGTGCCAACTGCCCTGCAGCACCGGGGACAGCCCCGGGCTTCAGCCTGGACAGGGTTAATCCTGAAGGTGGGAACCCCTTCATTGGGGGTTCCCCACTCCCCCAGGGTCCCTGCCCAGGGCTGAGCAGTCAGGGAGATAATGGTTTGGCCACGGGACCTTATACAATAATTGTCCCCCAGCTAGGTGACATGAGGGAGATTGCTAGACTAATGAGGGAGAGAGGGAGAGTGCTGTTATGTCAGGGAGTCTCCTACAGAATGCAGGAGGGGAGGTAACTATGATGTAACAGTGTAATGTGGGCTAGGTGACATGAGGGAGATTGGTAGACTAATGAGGGAGAGAGGGAGATTGCTGCTATGTCAGGGAGTCTCCTGCAGAATGCAGGAGGGGAGGTAATTATGATGTAACAGTGTAATGTGGGCTAGGTGACATGAGGGAGATTGCTAGACTAATGAGGGAGAGAGGGAGATTGCTGCTATGTCAGGAAGTCTCCTGCAGAATGCAGGAGAGGAGGTAACTATGATGTAACAGTGTAATGTGGGCTAGGTAACATGAGGGAGATTGCTAGACTAATGAGGGAGTGAGGGAGATTGCTGCTATGTCAGGGAGTCTCCTGCAGAATGCAGGAGGGGAGGTAACTATGATGAAACCGTGTAATGTGGGCTAGGTGACATGAGGGAGATTGCTAGACTAATGAGGGAGAGGGAGATTGCTGCTATGTCAGGGAGTCTCCTGCAGAATGCAGGAGGGGAGGTAACTATGATGTAACAGTGTAATGTGGGCTAGGTGACATGAGTGAGATTGCTAGACTAATGAGGGAGAGAGGGAGATTGCTGTTATGTCGGGGAGTCTCCTGCAGAATGCAGGAGGGGAGGTAACTATGATGTAACAGTGTAATGTGGGCTAGATGACATGAGGGAGATTACTAGACTAATGAGGGAGAGAGGGAGATTGCTGCTATGTCAGGGAGTCTCCTGCAGAATGCAGGAGGGGAGGTAACTATGATGTAACAGTGTAATGTGGGCTAGGTGACATGAGGGAGATTGCTAGACTAATGAGGGAGAGAGGGAGATTGCTGCTATGTCGGGGAGTCTCCTGCAGAATGCAGGAGGGGAGGTAACTATGATGTAACAGTGTAATGTGGGCTAGGTGACAAGGGGGAGATTGCTAGACTAATGACGGAGAGAGGGAGATTGCTGTTATGTCAAAGAGTCTCCTGCAGAATGAAGAAGGGGAGGTAACTATGGTGTAACAGTGTAATGTGGTCTAGGTGACATGAGGGAGATTGCTAGACTAATGAGGGAGAGAGGGAGAGTGCTGTTATGTCAGGGAGTCTCCTACAGAATGCAGGAGGGGAGGTAACTATGATGTAACAGTGTAATGTGGGCTAGGTGACATGAGGGAGATTGGTAGACTAATGAGGGAGAGAGGGAGATTGCTGCTATGTCAGGGAGTCTCCTGCAGAATGCAGGAGGGGAGGTAATTATGATGTAACAGTGTAATGTGGGCTAGGTGACATGAGGGAGATTGCTAGACTAATGAGGGAGAGAGGGAGATTGCTGCTATGTCAGGGAGTCTCCTGCAGAATGCAGGAGAGGAGGTAACTATGATGTAACAGTGTAATGTGGGCTAGGTAACATGAGGGAGATTGCTAGACTAATGAGGGAGTGAGGGAGATTGCTGCTATGTCAGGGAGTCTCCTGCAGAATGCAGGAGGGGAGGTAACTATGATGAAACCGTGTAATGTGGGCTAGGTGACATGAGGGAGATTGCTAGACTAATGAGGGAGAGAGGGAGATTGCTGCTATGTCAGGGAGTCTCCTGCAGAATGCAGGAGGGGAGGTAACTATGATGTAACAGTGTAATGTGGGCTAGGTGACATGAGTGAGATTGCTAGACTAATGAGGGAGAGAGGGAGATTGCTGTTATGTCGGGGAGTCTCCTGCAGAATGCAGGAGGGGAGGTAACTATGATGTAACAGTGTAATGTGGGCTAGATGACATGAGGGAGATTACTAGACTAATGAGGGAGAGAGGGAGATTGCTGCTATGTCAGGGAGTCTCCTGCAGAATGCAGGAGGGGAGGTAACTATGATGTAACAGTGTAATGTGGGCTAGGTGACATGAGGGAGATTGCTAGACTAATGAGGGAGAGAGGGAGATTGCTGCTATGTTGGGGAGTCTCCTGCAGAATGCAGGAGGGGAGGTAACTATGATGTAACAGTGTAATGTGGGCTAGGTGACATGAGGGAGATTGCTAGACTAATGAGGGAGAGAGGGAGATTGCTGTTATGTCGGGGAGTCTCCTGCAGAATGCAGGAGGGGAGGTAACTATGATGTAACAGTGTAATGTGGGCTAGGTGACAAGGGGGAGATTGCTAGACTAATGACGGAGAGAGGGAGATTGCTGTTATGTCAAAGAGTCTCCTGCAGAATGAAGAAGGGGAGGTAGCTATGGTGTAACAGTGTAATGTGGGCAAGGTGACATGGGGGAGATTGCTAGACTAATGGTGGAAAGAGGGAGATTGCTGCTATGTCAGGGAGTCTCCTGCAGAATGCAGGAGGGGCGGTAACTATGATGTAACAGTGTAATGTGGGCTAAGTGACATGAGGGAGATTGCTAGACTAATGAGGGAGAGAGGGAGATTGCTGCTATGTCAGGGAGTCTCCTGCAGAATGCAGTAGGGGAGGTAACTATGGTGTAACAGTGTAATGTGGACTAGGGGACATGAGGGAGATTGCTAGACTAATGAGGGAGAGAGGGAGATTGCTGCTATGTCAGGGAGCCTCCTGCAGAATGCAGGAGGGGAGGTAACTATGATGTAACAGTGTAATGTGGGCTAGGTGACATGAGGGAGATTGCTAGACTAATGAGGGAGAGAGGGAGATTGCTGCTATGTCAGGGAGCCTCCTGCAGAATGCAGGAGGGGAGGTAACTATGATGTAACAGTGTAATGTGGGCTAGGTGACATGAGGGAGATTGCTAGACTAATGAGGGAGAGAGGGAGATTGCTGCTATGTCAGGAAGTCTCCTGCAGAATGCAGGAGGGGAGGTAACTATGACTTGTGGCTATCAATGTGTCTTTCTTATCTTGCAGCGTTTCCCTTGGGGGGATGGAAACCACTCCTTATTTCACAACCCACACACCAACCCACTTCCCATGGGATATGAGGATCCAAAGCACTGACATTTCTGGGGCATCACTGTCTGCGAGTGTCCTGACTGAGGGGCATCACTCTCTGCCAGTGTCCTGACTGAGGGGCATCACTCTCTGCCAGTGTCCTGACTGAGGGGCATCACTCTCTGCCAGTGTCCTGACTGAGGACACATTTCAGACTCTTTGCCAGCAATAAATTGTTTTTCTGTTGCTACAAATCCTGACTCTTCTGCATTCATTCTACAACATTGTCCTTGTTACCTTCATGCTGGGGCTTCTCAGTCTGCCCCTCATTACATGATGATTGACACTCCGAGCTCCCGGCATTCCCGGGATCTGTAGCCTGAGTGCTAGCACTGAGGGGTTCTGGGAAATGTGTGTTTTCATTACAGACATTGTTCCTGGAGGGTCAACGAGGGACGGTGAAGGCTATTTGTGTACGTGTGACCAGGGGCATAATGAGCACTTTGTGGGCCCCATAGCACAATCTTAAAAGGGGCCACTCATTACAATGCCCCTTAGGAATGTGGCAGAATAGACTGAGGGGAGTGAGAAACAAAGAAAGAGTTGGGTAAAGAGAGACAATGGAGAAAGACGGAGTGAGAGAGGGTGTCAGGGAGAGAAAGGGGGAAAGAGGGTGTCAGGGAGAGAAAGGGGGAAAGAGGGTGTCAGGGAGAGAAAGGGGGTGAGACAAGGAGATAAAAATGATAGAGAGTGACAGGGAGAGAGAAAGATAGAGAGGATGTCAGGGAGAAAAAGGGGGAGAGACACAGGGGGTGGGATTTAATATGATGAGAGATTCAAACCAGTTTGATTTTGCAGTGTAAATGATTGCCACTTTAAAACCCCCTGGAGATTTCTTACCAAATAACTCACTTTCTGAATATCTCATCCTATTAAATCTCACCCAGAGTGTCAGGGGCGGGATGTACTAAAGGGAAAATGCGGTAAAACCCCCGTTTTACCACATTTTCCTATGTATCATCACCGGTTCGCCCCGTTTTCGCTGGCCAGGGTTTCGCCACCCAGAGGGTGGCGATACCCTATAGAAGCCTATGGGCTTCTTTCGCCGCCCGCCGTCCGCCGTCCGCGTGCCGTCCCCCCCTCCCGTCCTCCTTTAACCTCCTCCTCCCCCTGGTGTGACAGCCGGGAGGACATCCGGCTTCAGGGGGGAGGAGGAGACGCAGGGGGACGCTGGCAGCCGCCGGGAGGTGACGGAGACCCCCGCAGCCCACATCACAGGTATCGCGGGGGTCTCCATTACCGCAGCCCGATGCTGGCCGCATATGTTAGTACATATGCGGTAGCATCG
Source organism: Crinia signifera (assembly GCF_055691185.1). Classification (NCBI taxonomy): domain Eukaryota; kingdom Metazoa; phylum Chordata; class Amphibia; order Anura; family Myobatrachidae; genus Crinia; species Crinia signifera. Next base: position 2,808,240 of record NC_139223.1, read on the forward strand.
CGGCGGCTGCCGTGCGAAGGGCGGAGATGTATGTTGATACATCCCGCCCAGGGAGAGAAAGGGGAGAAACAGGGAGTGAGAAGGAGTGTCAGGGAGAGACAGTAAGTGAGAGAGGGTATCAGGATGAGAAAGGGGGAGACACAGCGTGAGAGGGGATGTAAGAGGGAGAAGGGGGAGAGAAAGGAAGTGAAAGAGATCGGGTGAGGGAGATAGAGACAGCACCAGGTAGGGTCTGTCAGAAAGAGAGTGGAAGTGTGGGGAAAGACGTGGGAATTAGAGAGCTAGAATGGAAAGAGAGAGCAGGGTAGAGGAAGAGAGGAGAGGGAGGGAGAGAGGAGGGGTGAGTAGAGAAGGAGGGTGTGGGAGTAAAGGAGAGGGAAAGTGGAGGAGAGGGGAAGCGGCATAGAAGGAGGGGAGGAGAGGGGGAGTGGAGGTGAGGGTGAGCAGAGGAGGGGAAGCAGAGGAGAGGGGGAGGGGAAGGTATAGCGGATGAGAGGGGGAGTGGGAGCGGAACAGAGGTGGAGCAGAGCAGATTGAGATAGGAGACATGGATTTTATTTGAAGAAGCTGTTAAAATATCACTGGCAATGCTGCTTCTTCTGCTCCTGCTCTTGGCGTATGGTCCCCAGCTCACGCTCCCTGGCGCCCGGTCTGCTGCACAGTCTGCCCAATGCTGGATCTTGTTGTGCCCTGGTATATGGTCTCCCTCTCCCTGGTGCCCGGTCTGCTGCACAGTCTGCCCAATGCTGGATCTTGTTGTGCCCTGGTATATGGTCTTCCTCTCCCTGGTGCCCGGTCTGCTGCACAGTCTGCCCAATGCTGGATCTAGCTGTGCCCTGGTGTATGGTCTCCCTCTCCCTGGTGCCCGGTCTGCTGCACAGTCTGCCCAATGCTGGATCTTGTTGTGCCCTGGTATATGGTCCCCAGCTCACGCTCCCTGGTGCCGGGTTGCTACACAGTCTGCCCAATGCTGGATCTAGCTGTGCCCTGGCGTATGGTCCCCTGCTCCCTGTTCTGCTACACAGTCTGCCCAATGCTTTATCTTGCTGTGCCCTGGTGTATGGACCCCAGCTCACGCTCCCTGGCACCTGGTGTGCTGCACAGTCTGCCCAATGCTGGATCTTGCTGTGCCCTGGCGTATGGTCCCCTGCTCCCTGTTCTGCAACACAGTCTGCCCAATGCTGGATCTTGCTGTGCCCTGGTATATGGTCTTCCTCTCCCTGGTGCCCGGTCTGCTACACAGTCTGCCCAATGCTGGATCTTGCTGTGCCCTGGTATATGGTCCCCAGCTCACGCTCCCTGGTGCCGGGTTGCTACACAGTCTGCCCAATGCTGGATCTAGCTGTGCCCTGGCGTATGGTCCCCTGCTCCCTGTTCTGCTACACAGTCTGCCCAATGCTTTATCTTGCTGTGCCCTGGCGTATGGACCCCAGCTCACGCTCTCTGGCACCTGGTGTGCTGCACAGTCTGCCCAATGCTGGATCTTGCTGTACCCTGGTGTATGGTCTCCCTCTCCCTGGTGCCCGGTCTGCTACACAGTCTGCCCAATGCTGGATCTAGCTGTACCCTGGTGTATGGTCTCCAGCTCACGCTCCCTGGTGCCCGGTGTGCTGCACAGTCTGCCCAATGCTGGATCTTGCTGTGCCCTGGCGTATGGTCCCCAGCTCACGCTCCCTGGTGCCCGGTGTGCTGCACAGTCTGCCCAATGCTGGATCTTGCTGTGCCCTGGCGTATGGTCCCCAGCTCACGCTCCCTGGTGCCGGGCTGCTACGTCTGGCCAATGCTGGATCTTGCTGTGCCCTGGTGTATGGTCTCCCTCTCCCTGGTGCCCGGTCTGCTACACAGTGTGCCCAATGCTGGATCTAGCTGTGCCCTGGCGTATGGTCCCCAGCTCACGCTCCATGGTGCCGGGCTGCTACACAGTGTGCCCAATGCTGGATCTAGCTGTGCCCTGGCGTATGGTCCCCAGCTCACGCTCCCTGGTGCCGGGCTGCTACACAGTCTGCCCAATGCTGGATCTTGCTGTGCCCTGCCGTATGGTCCCCCGCTCCCTGGTGCCCGGTCTGCTACACAGTCTGCCCAATGCTGGATCTTGCTGTGCCCTGCCGTATGGTCCCCCGCTCCCTGGTGCCGGGCTGCTGCACATTCGCCAGCTCTCCTCCTTCCGTGCTCGGTCCACCGCTTACGCACTCTCGAGCTGGGCAGTCTGACCCGTGGCAAAATGTCAAAATAATTAATTGGAGGAGAAGGGAAGCGGCGTAGAAGGAGGGGAGGAGAGGTGAAAGAAAAAGGGTGCAGGGGATTGCCTTGGGCCCCCCCCCCCCCCCCCAAGCTGCCGGGCCCCATAGCAGCTGCATCCTCTGTGTCCTCTGTAGTTACATCACTGGATAGATAGATACAGAAGGAGCAGCTCCCACCGAAGCCACGTTTTGACGAAGCCCTCCGCCCGCTGCAGGTCCCCCGATGCCCCCAGCAGCTGCCCCCAGCTCCCCCCGATCCCTGCCCTTCTCCCTGTAGTAGAGAAAGGCAGGGAAAGCGCTCCCCGCTGCCGTGTTGATGGGGACACACGTGCATTTGAGACCTTTTGGGCTGAGACGCTCGATCAGCAGTATCTGATGGGGAGATGGTGCCAGTCTGTAGCTCCATGGAGAGCAGAGAGACGGGCGCTCTGGTGTACAGGGTGGCCAACACCATTAGTCAGGGTACAGTGTGGCCATGGTGCTGGTGTGTGCTGGTCACCGGTAATCGCCCGGGGGACCGGTAATTATGGGATGCTGGTATTTGCGGGCAAGGGTCCGGTGATTGAAGGGTTTCGGTACATGTCCTTGTGTTTGCCCTGTGACTGCAGGGGGATCGGGTTTTTGTGCACTGTAAATGGTGTTCGCAGAGGGGGTGGGGGGTGCTGTTGGTGGGGGAGGAACTGCAGTGAAGGAAGAAAACATGGGTGGGGAGGGGCGATCTTGGCAAGTGCTGCGCTGATAGGCTATTAGCCCTGATCTGTCACTCTGTATAATGCTGGGTGGAGTCATACAGTGACTCCGCCCAGCGTTATACACACAGTCCCAGAGTGACAGCTCCGGGTTATTATATAGGAGATATATATGACCAGGGCTGCCATCAGACATTGTGGGGCCCAGGAAGGCCCCCCCCCCCTATTGTTTAAAAATATATATTTCAGTCAGATATTTTGCCCACTTCCCAGCAATGTATATATGTTTATATCCCACTGCCCAGCAATGTATATATTTTTCTATGCCCACTAATGTATATATTTTTATATGCCCTCTGCTCACCAATGTATATATTTTTATATGCCTACTGCCCAGCAATGTATATATTTTTATATGCCCACTGCCCAGCAATATATATATTTTTATATGCCCACCAATGTATATTTAAACACCACTGCCCACCAATGTTTGGGCAGTGGGCATGCATAACCTAACCTAACCCCGCCCCCCCCCACCCCCCCCCCCCTGGTGGGGGCTTTTAATGAATTAAAGTTTTAATACTTTAATAATCAGTCTAGACACTCCGGTCCAGTGAGTCCATGCAAGGACTGGGGCGTGCCCGAGTGGCTGGCATGTCCTCTCTCTCCAGGCAGTGTCATTACATCACACCGCGCGGTGGGGGCTTCCTGTGTGGAGGCTCCAACTCTCGGGGGCCGGCTTGTTCGTTCCTGCAGGATGTGACTGCGCAGTGGGCAGTCAAAATGTGCCGCGGCCCGCAATGTACTCGGAGCCCGCTGGGCTCACTGCCGGACCCAGCTGCAGCCTGCATAATTAATAACTAGCCACTGGACGGCGGATAATAAATGAGGGGGCATGGGCCGGCTCAGCGGTGCGGCGGCCGCGGTGTACAAGGAAAGTGAAGTGGCGGGGGTGCTGCTTGATGAGGATAGAGCTGCCCTTACCCTACCCTCTGTCAGAGCGGCAGGGCCCGGGACTCAATTACCCCCAGACCCCCCCTGTCGGCGGCCCTGAATAAATGAACTATTACAAATACACGGTGGAGATTTAGTTCATGTATTGATCAGTGCATGTAAGTCTGCAGCCCCCTTCACAGGACCACACTTTTCTGCAGGTCCTACCTATTGCTAAAAATAATGACCATAAACTGGTATGGATCATTGGACAGACAGTCATTAGCCCTATTATTAGATGGCAGGGAAGTCCGCAGTCCACACACAAATGCTTCCCCTTCCCGCCCAAGATCTTCAGACGTCTCACTTCCGGCGGCTCACGTCCACTGACCGCTAATGCAAGTAAGCTTGGGAGGAGGGGTGCCGGGCAAAGTGGGCCGACGGTGGCGGAACCATTCCGCCTCCAAATTGGAACTGACAGAACGCAGTTCCGCCCCGTTCCGGCCCACTTTAACCCCTGGTCCTGACTAAGAACCTGCGATGGCTGCAAAAGGCGACAGACCAGGATTTCTGTGCGTAATGGCCTGTTATAGGCAGCGCACCTGAGGACAGATGATTGCCCAATTTGGTTCCGATCTGAAACTTCTAAAACATCTGAACGTAAAAGGACAGAAATACGTACGTAACCAAAATACGGATCTATAGAAAATTGGTTGATAATGTTGAAATGAATGGGGATTTCCGGACATATTCTATCGATGGCGTATTTATTCGTATTGTTTGGAACTACCGGAACAAACAAACAGAAAAAATAGGAATCGTATACATTTCAGCCTTAGTAAATTATACGATGTGTGAAATACGGATGTATTTCACATCGAATGGATAAAATACGACCATTCGTACTCATTCTATCCTAGAAAATTTACCTCTATGTTTCTATAGAATTACTGAGCGATTGCATTGCGTAGTATAAGAAGGGTTGTGTTTATTGGGTAACCCACCCCTCCCCCATAGACCACTGCCTGGCTCTCCATATACAGTAAGAAGGGTTGTGTATATTGGGTAACCCATCCCTCCCCCATATACCACTGCCTGGCTCTCCATATACAGTAAGAAGGGTTGTGTATATTGGGTAACCCATCCCTCCCCATAGACCACTGCCTGGCTCTCCATATACAGTAAGAAGGGTTGTGTATATTGGGTAACCCATCCCTCCCCCATATACCATTGCCTGGCTCTCCATATACAGTAAGAAGGGTTGTGTATATTGGGTAACCCATCCCTCCCCCATAGACCACTGCCTGGCTCTCCATATACAGTAAGAAGGGTTGTGTATATTGGGTAACCCACCCCTCCCCCATAGACCACTGCCTGGCTCTCCATATACAGTAAGAAGGGTTGTGTATATTGGGTAACCCATCCCTACCCCATATACCACTGCCTGGCTCTCCATATACAGTAAGAAGGGTTGTGTATATTGGGTAACCCATCCCTCCCCATAGACCACTGCCTGGCTCTCCATATACAGTAAGAAGGGTTGTGTATATTGGGTAACCCATCCCTCCCCCATATACCATTGCATGGCTGTCTCTTTATCTCTGTGGTTTCCTCTTGTACATGTGTCTTCCTTCCTCTTAAATGCTTATGTGCAACTTCCTGCCCAGTGCCAGGTGCCATGGAGTGCGGGCATCTAGGGTGAGACTAGTGACACGTCATATCCCAGCTGATGCACACACATGACACACGCACAGCAGGTTATATGCCTACAGCTGTTAGCGTGTGACTACACAGAAAGTTGTACCAGTGCGGGTGCCACCACCCAATACGCTGATCCCCCACGTGTGACATCACAGGTGCCACCATCCTATACACTGATCTCCATGTGAAATCACAAGTGCTGCCTTACAATACTCTGATCCCCAAGTGACATCACAGGTGCCACCTTCCTACTGTACATGCTGATCCCCCACGTGTGACATCACAGGTGCCACCATCCTATACATTGATCCCCCATGTGTGAAATCACAGGTGCCACCATCCTATACACTTATCTCCATGTGACATCACAAGTGCTGCCTTACAATACTCTGATCCCCATGTGACATCACAGGTGCCACCTTCCTACTGTACATGCTGATCCCCCACGTGTGACATCATAGGTGCCACCATCCTACTGTACATGCTGATTCCCCACATGTGACATCACAGGTGCCGCCATCCTATACACTTATCTCCTCGTGTCACATCACAGGTACCGTCTTCCTATACAATTATCTCCCTGTGTGACATCACAGGTGCCGCCATCCTATACACTTATCTCCCCATGGGACATCACAGGTGCCGCCATCCTATACACTTATCTCCCCGTGTGACATCACAGGTGCCGCCATCCTATACACTTATCTCCCTGTGTGACATCATAGGTGCCACCATCCTATACACTTATCTCTCTGTGTGACATCACAGGTGCCGCCATCTTATACACTTATCTCCCTGTGTGACATCACAGGTGCCGCCATCCTATACACTTATCTCCCTGTGTGACATCACAGGTGCCACCATCCTATACACTTATCTCCCTGTGTGACATCATTGAGCCGCCATCCTATACACTTATCTCCCTGTGTGACATCACAGGTGCCGCCATCCTATACACTTATCTCCCTGTGTGACATCACAGGTGCCACCATCCTATACACTTATCTCCCTGTGTGACATCACAGGTGCCGCCATCCTATACACTTATCTCCCTGTGTGACATCACAGGTGCCACCATCCTATACACTTATCTCTCTGTGTGACATCACAGGTGCCGCCATCCTATACACTTATCTCCCTGTGTGACATCACAGGTGCCGCCATCCTATACACTTATCTCCCTGTGTGACATCATTGAGCCGCCATCCTATACACTTATCTATCTGTGTGACATCACAGGTGCCGCCATCCTATACACTTATCTCCCTGTGTGACATCATTGAGCCGCCATCCTATACACTTATCTCTCTGTGTGACATCATTGAGCCGCCGTGCATTGGGCTATGTAGGCAGAAGGTGCAGTTACAAAGAGTGAATGTGCCGCAATGTGGGGCAGATGTATTAAGCCTGGTGCAGTGATAAGTGAAGATAAAGTGAAAGGAGATAATGCACCAGTCAATAAGCTGAAAAGTGACAGTTAGGAGTCCATTGGCTGGTGCATTATCACTGCTTTCTCATTTCATCAGGCTTAATACATCTGCCCCTGTGTGTGGATGAGCCCCCGTGTGACCCCCCATTACGCTGCACCTCAGCAGGGGGTCCTCCAGCTTCCAAAAAAACATTTGAAGTGCTGCTAATTTAGGATCCCATTGTTCGGTCAGTGGTTCCTGTATGGACGCGTTCCGGCTGTATCTTATGTGCTGGTCTCTGCAGGGGGTAACATACGTGTAATCAGAGATCCAGGACATCCGTGATAGGGCTGCTCTCATGTCCCTGTGTCCTGCAGCAGCGTATACAGGGCCCTATTCAGGACTGGCAGCTGGTGGGATCAGTAGCGCAGTCTCCCGATTATCCTCATTCTGTGCATGTGCATAATGGGCCCTGTGATCGCAGCGCAGTATACAATACACTTATTTATTTATTTACAGTGTCATATATAGCGCAGCAGATTCCGTTACAGAGTCTTTTATAGCGCAGCAGATTCCGTTACAGCGTCTTATATAGCGCAGCAGATTCCGTTACAGCGTCTTATATAGCGCAGCAGATTCCGTTACAGCGTCTTATATAGCGCAGCAGATTCCGTTACAGTGTCTTATATAGCGCAGCAGATTCCGTTACAGTGTCTTATATAGCGCAGCAGATTCCGTTACAGTGTCTTATATAGCGCAGCAGATTCCGTTACAGCGTCTTATATAGCGCAGCAGATTCCGTTACAGTGTCTTATATAGCGCAGCAGATTCCGTTACAGTGTCTTATATTGCGCAGCAGATTCCGTTACAGTGTCTTATATAGCGCAGCAGATTCCGTTACAGTGTCTTATATAGAGCAGCAGATTCCGTTACAGCGTCTTATATAGCGCAGCAGATTCCGTTACAGCGTCTTGTATAGCGCAGCAGATTCCGTTACAGCGTCTTGTATAGCGCAGCAGATTCCGTTACAGCGTCTTATATAGCGCAGCAGATTCCGTTACAGCGTCTTATATAGCGCAGCAGATTCCGTTACAGTGTCTTATATAGCGCAGCAGATTCCGTTACAGTGTCTTATATAGCGCAGCAGATTTCGTTACAGTGTCTTATATAGCGCAGCAGATTTCGTTACAGTGTCTTATATAGCGCTGCAGATTCCGTTACAGTGTCTTATATAGCGCAGCAGATTCCGTTACAGTGTCTTATATAGCGCAGCAGATTCTGTTACAGTGTCTTATATAGCGCAGCAGATTCCGTTACAGCGTCTTATATAGTGCAGCAGATTCCGTTACAGTGTCTTATATAGCGCAGCAGATTCCGTTACAGTGTCTTATATAGCGCAGCAGATTCCGTTACAGTGTCTTATATAGCGCAGCAGATTACGTTTCAGCGTGTTATATAGCGCAGCAGATTCCGTTACAGTGTCTTATATAGCGCAGCAGATTCCGATACAGTGACTTATATAGCGCGGCAGATTCCGTTACAGCGTCTTATATAGCGCGGCAGATTCTGTTACAGCGTCTTATATAGTGCAGCAGATTCCGTTACAGTGTCTTATATAGCGCAGCAGATTCCGTTACAGTGTCTTATATAGCGCAGCAGATTCCGTTACAGTGTCTTATATAGCGCAGCAGATTCCGTTACAGTGTCTTATATAGCGCAGCAGATTCCGTTACAGTGTCTTATATAGCGCAGCAGATTCCGTTACAGCGTGTTATATAGCGCAGCAGGTTCTGTTACAGCGTCTTATATAGCGCAGCAGATTCCGTTACAGCGTCTTATATAGCGCAGCAGATTCCGTTACAGTGTCTTATATAGAGCAGCAGATTCCGTTACAGTGTCTTATATAGCGCAGCAGATTCTGTTACAGTGTCTTATATGGCGCAGCAGATTCTGTTACAGTGTCTTATACAGCACAGCAGATTCCATTACAGTGTCTTATATAGCGCAGCAGATTCCGTTACAGTGTCTTATATAGCGCAGCAGATTCCGTTACAGCGTCTTATATAGCGCAGAAGATTCCGTAACAGCGTGTTATATAGCGCAGCAGATTCAGTTACAGCGTCTTATATAGCACAGCAGATTCCGTTACAGCGTCTTATATAGCGCAGCAGATTCCGTTACAGCGTCTTATATAGCGCAGCAGATTCCATTACAGTGTCTTATATAGCGCAGCACAATCCGTTAGTGTCTTATATAGCGCAGCAGATTCCGTTACAGCGTCTTATATAGCGCAGCAGATTCCGTTACAGTGTCTTATATAGCGCAGCAGATTCAGTTACAGCGTCTTATATAGCGCAGCAGATTCCGTTACAGTGTCTTATATAGCGCAGCAGATTCCATTACACAGTGTCTTATATAACGTAGCAGATTCCGTTACAATTGTCTTATATAGCGCAGCAGATTCCGTTACAGTGTCTTATACTGTATAGCGCAGCAGATTCTGTTACAGTGTCTTATATAGCGCAGCAGATTCCGTTACAGTGTCTTATATAGCGCAGCAGATTCCATTACACAGTGTCTTATATAACGTAGCAGATTCCGTTACAGTGTCTTATATAGCGCAGCAGATTCCGTTACAGTGTCTTATAAAGTGCAGCAGATTCCGTTACGGTGTCTTATATAGCGCAGCAGATTCCATTACAGTGTCTTATATAGCGCAGCAGATTCCGTTACAGTGTCTTATATAGCGAAGCAGATTCTGTTAGTGTCTTATATAGCGCTGCGGATTCCGTTACAGTGTCTTATATAGCGCAGCAGTTTCCATTACAGTGTCTTATATAGCGCAGCAGATTCCATTAGTGTCTTATATAGCACAGCAGATTCCAATACAGTGTCTTATATAGCGCAGCAGAATCTGTTACAGTGTCTTATATAGCGCAGCACATTCCGTTACAGCGTCTTATATAGAGCAGCAGATTCTGTTACAGCGTCTTATATAGCGCAGCAGATTCCGTTACAGCGTCTTGTATAGCGCAGCAGATTCCGTTACAGCGTCTTATATAGCGCAGCAGATTCCGTTACAGTGTCTTATATAGCGCAGCAGATTCAGTTACAGCGTCTTATATAGCGCAGCAGATTCCGTTACAGTGTCTTATATAGCGCAGCAGATTCCATTACACAGTGTCTTATATAACGTAGCAGATTCCGTTACAATTGTCTTATATAGCGCAGCAGATTCCGTTACAGTGTCTTATACTGTATAGCGCAGCAGATTCTGTTACAGTGTCTTATATAGCGCAGCAGATTCCGTTACAGTGTCTTATATAGCGCAGCAGATTCCATTACACAGTGTCTTATATAACGTAGCAGATTCCGTTACAGTGTCTTATATAGCGCAGCAGATTCCGTTACAGTGTCTTATACTGTATAGCGCAGCAGATTCTGTTACAGTGTCTTATATAGCGCAGCAGATTCCGTTACAGTGTCTTATAAAGTGCAGCAGATTCCGTTACGGTGTCTTATATAGCGCAGCAGATTCCATTACAGTGTCTTATATAGCGCAGCAGATTCCGTTACAGTGTCTTATATAGCGAAGCAGATTCTGTTAGTGTCTTATATAGCGCTGCGGATTCCGTTACAGTGTCTTATATAGCGCAGCAGTTTCCATTACAGTGTCTTATATAGTGCAGCAGATTCCATTAGTGTCTTATATAGCGCAGCAGATTCCAATACAGTGTCTTATATAGCGCAGCAGAATCTGTTACAGTGTCTTATATAGCGCAGCACATTCCGTTACAGTGTCTTATATAGCGCAGCAGATTCTGTTACAGCGTGTTATATAGCGCAGCAGATTCCGTTACAGCGTCTTATATAGCGCAGCAGATTCCGTTACAGTGTCTTATATAGCAGCAGATTCCGTTACAGTGTCTTATATAGCGCAGCAGATTCCATTACAGTGTCTTATATAGTGCAGCAGATTCCGTTACAGTGTCTTATATAGCGCAGCAGTTTCCGTTACAGTGTCTTATATAGCGCAGCAGATTCTGTTACAGTGTCTTATATAGCGCAGCAGATTCCGTTACAGTGTCTTATAAAGTGCAGCAGATTCCGTTACAGTGTCTTATATAGCGCAGCAGATTCCGTTACAGTGTCTTATATAGCGCAGCAGATTCTGTTACAGTGTCTTATATAGCGCAGCAGATTCCGTTACAGTGTCTTATATAGCGCAGCAGATTCCGTTACAGTGTCTTATATAGCGCAGCAGATTCTGTTACAGTGTCATATATAGCGCAGCAGATTCCATTACAGTGTCTTATATAGCGCAGCAGATTCCGTTACAGTGTCTTATATAGCGCAGCAGATTCCGTTACAGTGTCTTATATAGCGCAGCAGATTCCGTTACAGCGTCTTATATAGCGCAGCAGATTCCGTTACAGTGTCTTATATAGCGCAGCAGATTACGTTACAGTGTCTTATACAGCGTAGCAGATTCTGTTACACTGTCTTGTATAGCGCACCAGATTACGTTACACTGTCTTATATAGCGCACCAGATTCTGTTGCGCTTTACAATTGGAAACAACAGTGATTAAACAAACCGGGTAGATAGAAACTGACATGGAGGTAGGAGGGCCCTGCTCGCAAGTTTACAATCTATAGGGATAATAGAAGGGATACATAAGGATAGAATTCAATAACATGGCAGTCCCATCAGATTACAAGTCGGTCCTGATGGGATGCAAATAGATATAAGTCCTACTGGAGGTTGTGTGGGGGTCCTGAATATGATAGGCTTGTCTGAAAAGGTGAGTTTTCAGGGAATGCTTGAAAGTTAGGAGGCTAGAGGAGAGTCTTAGTTTGCGTGGAAGGGCATTCCATAGGGTGGGTGCTGCCCGACAAAAATCCTGCAAGTGTAAGTGGGAGCGAGTAATGAGTGTGGATGAGAGACGCAGATCTTGTGCAGAGCGGAGAGGTCGGTGCGGATATATTCTGAGATAAGCGAAGAGATATAAGTCGGTGTAGTCAGTAATGGCTTTATATGTAAGTAGAAGTATGTTATATTGAATGCGGTAATATACAGGCAACCAATGGAGGGACTGGCAGAGCGGATCAGCAGATGAATGTCTTACAAGGATCAGTCTCGCAGCTGCATTCAGCATGGATTGTTGCGGTGAGAGTCTTTTCTTAGGAAGACCAGTTAGGAGACCATTGCAATAATCAATATGTGATATAATGAGTGCATGGATTAGAGCAGTGGTAGCCAACCCTAGCCCTCGAGAGCTACCAACAGTTCACATTTTCCAGACAACCTAGCTGCTGCACAGCTGCACTCATTAATCACTGACACATTTTAAAAGATCCACAGATGGCACTAATTAGCTCACTTGTGATTCTGTGAGGAGGAGACCTGCAAAACATGCACTGTTGGTAGCTCTCGAGGACTAGGGTTGGCTACCCCAGGATTAGAGATTTAGTAGTGTCTTGTGTAAGGTACAGACACATTTTGGACATGTTTTTTAGATGCATGTAACACGATTTAGAGACAGGTTGAATGTGGGGAATGAAGGACAGGTCAGAGTCGAGGATGACCCCTAGGCAGTGATCTTGTGGAGTAGGATTAATTGTTGTGTTCTCAGCAGTGATAGAGATATCAGGGTGGTGACTACTCCTGGCTGGTGGGAATGTAATTAATTCTGTTTTGGAAATGTTGAGTTTGAGGTGGCGAGATGACATCCAAGATGAATTTGCAGAAAGACATTCAGAGACACGGAGCAATACTGATGGTGACAATTCTGGGGAGGAAAGATATATTTGAGTATCATCAGCGTACAGGTGATACTGAAATCCAAAAGAGTTGATTCGTTTCCCAAGTGAGGAGGTATAGATTGAGAAAAGCAGAGGCCCTAAGACTGAGCCTTGTGGTACGCCAACGGACAGAGGTAGTAAGGAGGAGGTAGAATCAGAGAAGCGAACACTGAAAGAGCGATTAGATAGGTAGGATGAGAACCATGAAAGGGCTGTGTTCTGAAGACCTAGAGATTGTAGTGTTTGTATGAGAAGAGAGTGGTCAACAGTGTCAAAGGCAGCTGAGAGATCTAGAAGAATAAGAAGTGAGGAATGGTATTTAGATTTAGCAGTGGCCAGATCATTGACTACTTTAGTCAGTGCTGTCTCTGTGGAGAGCGAAAGCCTGACTGAAGTGGGTCCAATAAGTTGTAGGAGTTAAGAAAGTGTGTGAGGCGAGTGTAGGCAAGTCTCTCAAGTAGCTTCAAATGGGATGCGGACATTTGGTCTACTGCATGATGGTCAACAGTCATTAGGTCGACATGGGAAAAGGTCAAAAGGTCATTAGTTCGACAGGTCATTAGTTTGACATTGTCTTGGTCGACAGTCAAAAGGTCGACATGAGGTTTTTCACTGTTTTTAGCACAGGCTGCGGAGGGGAGATGATGGGAGTATGACTCCTCCCTGGTGTTATCCGATACACAGCGGGTAATGAGATAATAGCACAGGCTGCGGAGGGGGAGATGATGGGAGTATGACTCCTCCCTGGTGTTATCTGATACACAGCGGGTAATGAGATAATAGCACAGGCTGCGGAGGGGGAGATGATGGGAGTATGACTCCTCCCTGGTGTTATCTGATACACAGCGGTAATGAGATAATAGCACAGGCTGCAGAGGGGGAGATGATGGGAGTATGACTCCTCCCTGGTGTTATCTGATACACAGCGGGTAATGAGATAATAGCACAGGCTGCGGAGGGGGGGATGATGGGAGTATGACTCCTCCCTGGTGATATCTGATACACAGTGGGTAATGAGATAATAGCACAGGCTGCAGAGGGGGAGATGATGGGAGTATGACTCCACCCTGGTGTTATCTGATACACAGCGGGTAATGAGATTATAGCACAGGCTGCGGAGCGGAGATGATGGGAGTATGACTCCTCCCTGGTGTTATCTGATACACAGCGGGTAATGAGATTATAGCACAGGCTGCGGAGCGGAGATGATGGGAGTATGACTCCTCCCTGGTGTTATCTGATACACAGCGGGTAATGAGATAATAGCACAGGCTGCGGAGGGGGAGATGATGGGAGTATGACTCCTCTCTGGTGTTATCTGATACACAGCGGGTAATGAGATAATAGCACAGGCTGCGGAGGGGGAGATGATGGGAGTATGACTCCTCCCTGGTGTTATCTGATACACAGCGGTAATGAGATAATAGCACAGGCTGCAGAGGGGGAGATGATGGGAGTATGACTCCACCCTGGTGTTATCTGATATACAGCGGTAATGAGATTATAGCACAGGCTGCGGAGGGGAGATGATGGGAGTATGACTCCACCCTGGTGTTATCTGATATACAGCGGTAATGAGATTATAGCACAGGCTGCGGAGGGGGAGATGATGGGAGTATGACTCCTTCCTGGTGTTATCTGATACACAGCGGGTAATGAGATTATAGCACAGGCTGCGGAGCGGAGATGATGGGAGTATGACTCCTCCCTGGTGTTATCTGATACACAGCGGGTAATGAGATAATAGCACAGGCTGCGGAGGGGAGATGATGGGAGTATGACTCCTCCCTGGTGTTATCTGATACACAGCGGGTAATGAGATTATAGCACATGCTGCGGAGGGGGAGATGATGAGAGTATGACTCCTCCCTGGTGTTATCTGATACACAGCGGGTAATGAGATTATAGCACAGGCTGCGGAGCGGAGATGATGGGAGTATGACTCCTCCCTGGTGTTATCTGATACACAGCGGGTAATGAGATTATAGCACAGGCTGCGGAGGGGGAGATGATGGGAGTATGACTCCTCTCTGGTGTTATCTGATACACAGCGGGTAATGAGATTATAGCACAGGCTGCAGAGGGGGAATGATGAGAGTATGACTCCTCCCTGCTGTTATCTGATACACAGCGGGTAATGAGATTATAGCACAGGATGCGGAGGGGAGATGATGGGAGTATGACTCCTCCCTGGTGTTATCTGATACACAGCGGGTAATGAGATAATAGCACAGGCTGCGGAGGGGAGATGATGGGAGTATGACTCCTCTCTGGTGTTATCTGATACACAGCGGGTAATGAGATAATAGCACAGGCTGCGGAGGGGGAGATGATGGGAGTATGACTCCTCCCTGGTGTTATCTGATACACAGCGGTAATGAGATAATAGCACAGGCTGCGGAGGGGGAGATGATGGGAGTATGACTCCTCCCTGGTGTTATCTGATACACAGCGGGTAATGAGATAATAGCACAGGCTGCAGAGGGGGAGATGATGGGAGTATGACTCCTCCCTGGTGTTATCTGATACACAGCGGGTAATGAGATAATAGCACAGGCTGCGGAGGGGGAGATGATGAGAGTATGACTCCTCCCTGGTGTTATCTGATACACAGCGGGTAATGAGATTATAGCACAGGCTGCGGAGGGGGAGATGATGGGAGTATGACTCCTCTCTGGTGTTATCTGATACACAGCGGGTAATGAGATAATAGCACAGGCTGCGGAGGGGGAGATGATGGGAGTATGACTCCTCCCTGGTGTTATCTGATACACAGCGGGTAATGAGGTTATAGCACAGGCTGCGGAGGGGAGATGATGGGAGTATGACTCCTCCCTGGTGTTATCTGATACACAGCGGGTAATGAGATAATAGCACAGGCTGCGGAGGGGAGATGATGGGAGTATGACTCCTCCCTGGTGTTATCTGATACACAGCGGGTAATGAGGTTATAGCACAGGCTGCGGAGGGGGAGATGATGAGAGTATGACTCCTCCCTGTTGTTATCTGATACACAGCGGTAATGAGATTATAGCACAGGCTGCGGAGGGGAGATGATGGGAGTATGACTCCTCCCTGGTGTTATCTGATACACAGCGGATAATGAGAAAATAGCACAGGATGCGGAGGGGAGATGATGGGAGTATGACTTCTCTCTGGTGTTATCTGATACACAGCGGGTAATGAGATTATAGCACAGGATGCGGAGGGGAGATGATGAGAGTATGACTCCTCCCTGGTGTTATCTGATACACAGCGGGTAATGAGATAATAGCACAGGCTGCGGAGGGGAGATGATGGGAGTATGACTCCTCCCTGTTGTTATCTGATACACAGCGGGTAATGAGATAATAGCACAGGCTGCAGAGGGGGAGATGATGGGAGTATGACTCCTCCCTGGTGTTATCTGATACACAGCGGTAATGAGATAATAGCACAGGCTGCGGAGGGGAGATGATGGGAGTATGACTCCTCCCTGGTGTTATCTGATACACAGCGGGTAATGAGATTATAGCACAGGCTGCAGAGGGGGAATGATGAGAGTATGACTCCTCCCTGTTGTTATCTGATACACAGCGGGTAATGAGATAATAGCACAGGCTGCGGAGCGGAGATGATGGGAGTATGACTCCTCCCTGGTGTTATCTGATACACAGCGGGTAATGAGATAATAGCACAGGCTGCAGAGGGGGAGATGATGGGAGTATGACTCCTCCCTGGTGTTTTCTGATACACAGCGGGTAATGAGATAATAGCACAGGCTGCGGAGGGGAGATGATGGGAGTATGACTCCTCCCTGGTGTTATCTGATACACAGCGGGTAATGAGATAATAGCACAGGCTGCGGAGGGGAGATGATGGGAGTATGACTCCTCCCTGGTGTTATCTGATACACAGCGGGTAATGAGATAATAGCACAGGCTGCAGAGGGGGAGATGATGGGAGTATGACTCCTCCCTGGTGTTATCTGATACACAGCAGGTAATGAGATAATAGCACAGGCTGCGGAGGGGAGATGATGGGAGTATGACTCCTCCCTGGTGTTATCTGATACACAGCGGGTAATGAGATAATAGCACAGGCTGCAGAGGGGGAGATGATGGGAGTATGACTCCTCCCTGGTGTTATCTGATACACAGCGGGTAATGAGATAATAGCACAGGCTGCGGAGGGGGAGATGATGGGAGTATGACTCCTCCCTGGTGTTATCTGATACACAGCGGTAATGAGATAATAGCACAGGCTGCGGATGGGAGATGATGGGAGTATGACTCCTCCCTGGTGTTATCTGATACACAGCGGGTAATGAGATTATAGCACAGGCTGCAGAGGGGGGATGATGAGAGTATGACTCCTCCCTGGTGTTATCTGATACACAGCGGGTAATGAGATTATAGCACAGGCTGCGGAGGGGAGATGATGGGAGTATGACTCCTCCCTGGTGTTATCTGATACACAGCGGGTAATGAGGTTATAGCACAGGCTGCGGAGGGGGAGATGATGGGAGTATGACTCCTCCCTGGTGTTATCTGATACACAGCGGGTAATGAGGTTATAGCACAGGCTGCGGAGGGGAGATGATGGAAGTATGACTCCTCCCTGGTGTTATCTGATACACTTGTGAATTTTGAACTGCCATTTTATTCTAAGTGCCATTTTAAATAAGTGCAGAGTTATATCCAAGAAGCAGTTACATCCAGGAAGGGGTTAAACCAGGTTGCAATAGGCTTCTGTCCCTTCTGTTTTTTTTTTTTTTTTTTCCCTCTTGCTTGAAGCCCAGGTGCCTGACCTGTTAAAGGGTCCACAAAGTGCAGATAGTGTGCTGCATGATCTGAGAGTGGGGCCACTGAGGAAAAAGTGCAACTGGAAGAAATTACAGAGGAAGCGGACAGATACAGGTGTGAGGACACCAGGAGTGTGACACAGCTGCAGGAACAGATAAGTATCAACTTTCTTATATTTTGATAAAAATTAACTTGTAGTGTGTAATTGCATTGTAATTTAACTCTCTACTGTATACTAGGGGGTTAGTCGCAGGGAGGTAGATAAAATGGGTGGGGCCCTGATTGAGAATCTCACTCAGTGCATGTTGTGCAAGATGTATGCGCACCTGGAGCAAGAGTCCCAGTGCGAATACATCTGCACGAGATGTGAGCGAACGTCCGCCCTGGAAGCCCAGGTCACTGATCTAGAGCGGACCGTTCGGCGACTGAGGGATATTTCCAATCTTGAGCAAAGCCTAAATAGAACGGTGGAGGAGTTGCAGATGGGGTCACTGGTAGAGGAGGAGGATCAGGTAGCCAGCTGGGTCACGGTTAGAAGGGGAAATAAGAGGGACAGGAGGGACAGGAACGACATCTCGGATCTATCACACCCGAACAAATTTGCCCGGTTGGACGAAGTTTCGGGGGAGGATGGAGACGAAATGACGGAGCTGGAGGAGACGGCTCCCTCTAGCAACCAGAGGAGCGGTCCCTCTAGCTCAAACGGGATGACAGTTAGTGAGGTACCAAGGCAGATAGTGGTGGTAGGGGATTCCATCATTAGGAGAACAGACAGGGCAATCTGCTATCGGGACCGCGATCGCCGCACGGTCTGTTGCCTCCCGGGTGCTCGGGTACGGCACATCGCGGACCGAGTCGACAGATTGTTGGGAGGAGCTGGGAGCAACCCGACGGTCTTGGTGCACATCGGCACCAACGACAAAGTCAATGGTAGGTGGGATGTCCTCAAGAAAGAGTATAGGGAATTAGGTAAGAAATTAAAGGCGAGGACATCTAGGGTAATTTTCTCGGAAATATTACCAGTGCCACGCGCTAGCTCAGGGAGGCAGAGGGAGATCAGGGAGGTAAATGTGTGGCTTAAGGATTGGTGTAGGAAAGAGGGATTCGTGTTCATGGAACACTGGGCGGACTTCTCGGTCAGGCGCCATCTTTTTTGCCGTGATGGATTGCACCTGAACGAGGAGGGGGCTGCGGTGCTGGGGGGAAGGATGGTTAGAGGGTTGGAGGAGATTTTAAACTAGGCGACGGGGGGGTGGGGGCAGCAAGACATTATGGGACCATCAGGGAGAGAAGCCAGACTGGGATCAGGAATCATATGGGGGAAGGAGATGATGGGGGGGACGGAGACATAGACAATGTCCTGGGACATAACAAGGGTATAATCGGGGGTAACTCTCAGGGTGCATCAGGAATGTCATGTAGTAAAATGTTATGTTGTAACAGTCACGTTACCCCATTACAGTTCTTAGGTACAGATGATCTTAGTATACGGGAAGGAGGGAATGACAGAGGAAGAATTCCCGGAACTATGGAGAGGGCAGGCAGTGTGCATGGTGGGGAGGCCTGTAGAGAGTCTATTGAAGGGGAGAGGGGAAAGAGGAAGCTAGTAAAGAATTCAAATGGGTCCTGGGGTGAAACTAATCACAATATTAGAGCCATATCTAAAAATAAACATAAATTAAAATGCTTACTGGCTAATGCAAGAAGCTTAGTGAGTAAAATCGGGGAGCTTGAAACGGTGATCAGTAGGGATGACTACGACATCATTGGTATTACAGAAACATGGTGTAATGAGTCGCATGACTGGGCATTAAACATGGAGGGATATACACTCTACAGGAAAGACAGGGAAAATAGAAGGGGCGGGGGTGTGTGCCTATATGTAAATAATAACTTAACATCATGTGAGAAAAATATGAGCACAGACCTGGAAGACGACAACTCAGAGACAGTGTGGGCAGAGATAACCGACAATAATAAGAAACCAAAAAACAAATTTATAATAGGGGTATGCTATAGACCACCAAATATAAATGAAAGGGAAGAGTCTCTTCTTTTAAACCAAATCAAACAAGCATCAAATCAGGGTCAGGTATTAATTATGGGGGATTTTAATTTACCCGACATTGATTGGGAAAACGAAACAGGTAAATCAGCAAGAAGCAATGGGTTCTTAAGCTTACTTAAAGACCAGTTTATTACACAAACGGTGGAAACTCCAACTCGTGATGAGGCACTCTTGGACTTAGTATTAACAAATAACACAGACTTAGTTTCAAACACAAAAGTAATTGAACAATTAGGGAACAGTGATCACAATATGGTTTCACTGGAAATCAACTTCAGTAAATTACATCAAAAAGAATCTGCAAAAATACTAAACTTCAGAAAAGCGAACTTTGAATTATTCAGGGAAGCCCTTACAGGAATTGGGTGGGAAACGGTTATGGAGGGAAAAAATGCAGAGGAAATGTGGGATACTCTAAAAAAGGTGCTTGATTCACTAACTATTGAATACATTCCTAAAGTAATTAAAGGTAAATTCAACAAAAAAAAGCCACCATGGTTGGACAAAGAAGTAAGGTCAGCTATCAACAATAAAACCAGAGCCTTTAAATTCTATAAAAATAACTTGAATGAGGAGGCGTTCGCAAAATACAAAGAATCAAACAAAACTTGTAAAGGGGTAATCAAAGCAGCTAAAATATTATATGAAGAGTGCATAGCCACTGAAAGCAAAACCAACCCAAAGAAGTTTTTTAAATACATAAATAGTAAACGTTTAATTAAGGAAAACATAGGCCCACTAACTGATACTAGTGGAAAAAGTGTTACTGAGGACAAGGGAAAAGCAAAACTATTAAATGAGTTCTTCTCATCAGTATTTACTAAGGGAGAGCAGACTGTGGAACGAACATTTACCACAAACGGGACAAATAAGCCAGATCTCATTGTGGATTTCACGCCGAAGGAAATAATACTGAGGCTAAGCAAACTCAAAACAAATAAGTCACCAGGGCCAGATGGGATTCATCCGAGGGTATTAATGGAATTAAGGGATGAACTAGCTACCCCCCTACATTATATTTTTAGCAAGTCACTATCGTCAGGTATAGTACCAAAAGATTGGAGAATAGCAGAGGTAGTGCCAATATTCAAAAAAGGAAAAAAGGAAGATCCCGCTAATTACAGACCCGTTAGTTTAACATCAATTGTGGGTAAACTATTTGAAGGATTTTTAAGGGATGGTATCCAGGAATATTTAGATAATCACCGTCTACTCAGTACTAACCAACATGGGTTCGTGAAAAATCGTTCATGCCAAACTAATCTACTAGGGTTCTATGAAGAGGTTAGCAAAAACCTTGATAATGGAAATGCTGTAGATGTGATTTTCCTAGATTTCGCTAAAGCATTTGATACTGTCCCACACAATAGATTGATTAATAAAATGGAGAACCTAGGATTGGGTGAAAATATCTGCAGATGGGTAGGGAATTGGCTATGTAATAGAGAACAAAGCGTGGTTGTGAATGGTGCCGTATCAGATATGATACCGGTACTAAGTGGAGTGCCCCAGGGTTCGGTTTTGGGGCCCATTTTGTTTAACATTTTTATTAACGATATTGGGATAGGGTTACTCAGCAATGTATCCATCTTTGCGGACGATACAAAACTTAGCAAAGTCATCAAATCACCAGAAGATGTCACCATGCTTCAAAATGATCTTGCAATTCTAGATGAGTGGGCTAAAAAATGGAAGATGAGGTTCAATGTAGATAAATGTAAGGTTATGCACCTTGGGAGACACAACCAGTGTGCAAGTTACAACCTTAGCGGAGAGGAACTGGGTAATTCCATACTTGAAAAGGATCTAGGAGTCCAAATAGACAGCAAACTGGGGTGTAGTGCCCATTGTAATGTAGCTACAAAAAAGGCCAACAAAATTCTGGCATGTATTAAGAGGGGAATGGAAACTAGGGACTCAAGGGTAATTATGCCTCTATATAAAGCATTGGTGAGACCTCACCTAGAGTACGGAGTACAGTTCTGGGCCCCACACTATAAAAAGGACATCATAGAATTAGAAAAAGTCCAAAGGCGAGCAACAAAGCTTATATGGGGAATGGAGAATTTAAGCTACGGGGAGAGATTAAGCAATTTAGGACTATTTACATTGGAAAAGAGACGTTTAAGGGGGGACATGCTCAACATGTACAAGTTTATCAAGGGCCAATATAAGGAACTGTCACACACCCTATTTTCTACTAGAAAGGAATCTAGGACGCGAGGGCATGAGTATAGATTAGAAGAAAAAAGATTTCATTCAGCTAGTAGAAAGAATTTCTTTACGGTCAGAACAGTCAAACTCTGGAACTCTCTTCCCAGAGAGGTGGTAACGGCTGGCTCATTAAATGCGTTCAAGGCAAAGTTGGACAAACATTTATTGGAGAAAAACATCCATGGGTACAAATAAGAAATATAATTTGTCTGTAAAATACCAGAACCTACCAAATCAGCAATGGATATCTATACCAGGTTGAACTAGATGGACGCAAGTCTTTTTTCAGCCTTACCTACTATGTAACTATGTAACATCGGGTAATGAGATTATAGCACAGGCTGCGGAGGGGGAGATGATGGGAGTATGACTCCTCCCTGGTGTTATCGGGTACACAGCGGGTAATGAGATAATAGCACAGGCTGCGGAGGGGAGATGATGGGAGTATGACTCCTCCCTGGTGTTATCTGATACACAGCGGGTAATGAGATAATAGCACAGGCTGCGGAGGGGGAGATGATGGGAGTATGACTCCTCCCTGGTGTTATCTGATACACAGCGGGTAATGAGGTTATAGCACAGGCTGCGGAGGGGGAGATGATGAGAGTATGACTCCTCCCTGTTGTTATCTGATACACAGTGGTAATGAGATTATAGCACAGGCTGCGGAGGGGAGATGATGGGAGTATGACTCCTCCCTGGTGTTATCTGATACACAGCGGGTAATGAGATAATAGCACAGGCTGCGGAGGGGGAGATGATGAGAGTATGACTCCTCCCTGGTGTTATCTGATACACAGCGGGTAATGAGATTACAGCACAGGCTGCGGAGGGGAGATGATGGGAGTATGACTCCTCCCTGGTGTTATCTGATACACAGCGGGTAATGAGATTATAGCACAGGCTGCGGAGGGGAGATGATGGGAGTATGACACCTCTCTGGTGTTATCTGATACACAGCGGGTAATGAGATAATAGCACAGGCTGCGGAGGGGAGATGATGGGAGCATGACTCCTCCCTGGTGTTATCTGATACACAGCGGGTAATGAGATAATAGCACAGGCTGCAGAGGGGGAGATGATGAGAGTATGACTCCTCCCTGGTGTTATCTGATACACAGCGGGTAATGAGATTATAGCACAGGCTGCGGAGGGGGAGATGATGAGAGTATGACTCCTCTCTGGTGTTATCTGATACACAGCGGGTAATGAGATAATAGCACAGGCTGCGGAGGGGAGATGATGAGAGTATGACTCCTCTCTGGTGTTATCTGATACACAGCGGGTAATGAGATAATAGCACAGGCTGCGGAGGGGAGATGATGGGAGTATGACTTCTCTCTGGTGTTATCGGATACACAGCGGGTAATGAGATTATAGCACAGGCTGCAGAGGGGGGATGATGAGAGTATGACTCCTCCCTGGTGTTATCTGATACACAGCGGGTAATGAGGTTATAGCACAGGCTGCGGAGGGGGAGATGATGGGAGTATGACTCCTCCCTGGTGTTATCTGATACACAGCGGGTAATGAGATAATAGCACAGGCTGCGGAGGGGGAGATGATGGGAGTATGACTCCTCTCTGGTGTTATCTGATACACAGCGGGTAATGAGATTATAGCACAGGCTGCGGAGGGGGAGATGATGGGAGTATGACTCCTCTTTGGTGTTATCTGATACACAGCGGGTAATGAGATAATAGCACAGGCTGCGGAGGGGGAGATGATGGGAGTATGACTTCTCTCTGGTGTTATCGGATACACAGCGGGTAATGAGATTATAGCACAGGCTGCAGAGGGGGGATGATGAGAGTATGACTCCTCCCTGGTGTTATCTGATACACAGCGGGTAATGAGGTTATAGCACAGGCTGCGGAGGGGGAGATGATGGGAGTATGACTCCTCCCTGGTGTTATCTGATACACAGCGGGTAATGAGATAATAGCACAGGCTGCGGAGGGGGAGATGATGGGAGTATGACTCCTCTCTGGTGTTATCTGATACACAGCGGGTAATGAGATTATAGCACAGGCTGCGGAGGGGGAGATGATGGGAGTATGACTCCTCTTTGGTGTTATCTGATACACAGCGGGTAATGAGATAATAGCACAGGCTGCGGAGGGGGAGATGATGGGAGTATGACTCCTCCCTGGTGTTATCTGATACACAGCGGATAATGAGATAATAGCACAGGCTGCGGAGGGGGAGATGATGGGAGTATGACTCCTCCCTGGTGTTATCTAATACACAGCGGTAATGAGATAATAGCACAGGCTGCGGAGGGGGAGATGATGGGAGTATGACTCCTCCCTGGTGTTATCGGGTACACAGCGGGTAATGAGATAATAGCACAGGCTGCGGAGGGGAGATGATGGGAGTATGACTCCTCCCTGGTGATATCTGATACACAGCGGGTAATGAGATAATAGCACAGGCTGTGGAGGGGGAGATGATGGGAGTATGACTCCTCTCTGGTGTTATCTGATACACAGCAGGTAATGAGATTATAGCACAGGCTGCGGAGGGGAGATGATGAGAGTATGACTCCTCTCTGGTGTTATCTGATACACAGCGGGTAATGAGATAATAGCACAGGCTGCGGAGGGGAGATGATGGGAGTATGACTCCTCCCTGTTGTTATCTGATACACAGCTGGTAATAAGATTATAGCACAGGCTGCGGAGGGGGAGATGATGAGAGTATGACTCCTCCCTGTTGTTATCGGATACACAGCGGGTAATGAGATAATAGCACAGGCTGCGGAGGGGGAGATGATGGGAGTATGACTCCTCTCTGGTGTTATCTGATACACAGCGGGTAATGAGATAATAGCACAGGTTGCGGAGGGGGAGATGATGGGAGTATGACTCCACCCTGTTGTTATCTGATACACAGCGGGTAATGAGATAATAGCACAGGCTGCGGAGGGGGAGATGATGGGAGTATGACTCCTCCCTGGTGTTATCTGATACACAGCGGGTAATGAGATTATAGCACAGGCTGCGGAGGGGGAGATGATGGGAGTATGACTCCTCTTTGGTGTTATCTGATACACAGCGGGTAATGAGATAATAGCACAGGCTGCGGAGGGGGAGATGATGGGAGTATGACTTCTCTCTGGTGTTATCTGATACACAGCGGTAATGAGATAATAGCACAGGCTGCGGAGGGGAGATGATAAGAGTATGACTCCTCTCTGGTGTTATCTGATACACAGCGGGTAATGAGATTATAGCACAGGCTGCAGAGGGGGAGATGATGGGAGTATGACTTCTCTCTGGTGTTATCTGATACACAGCGGGTAATGAGATAATAGCACAGGCTGCGGAGGGGGAGATGATGGGAGTATGACTTCTCTCTGGTGTTATCTGATACACAGCGGTAATGAGATAATAGCACAGGCTGCGGAGGGGGAGATGATGGGAGTATGACTCCTCCCTGGTGTTATCTGATACACAGCGGGTAATGAGATAATAGCACAGGCTGCAGAGGGGGAGATGATGGGAGTATGACTCCTCCCTGGTGTTATCTGATACACAGCGGGTAATGAGATAATAGCACAGGCTGCGGAGGGGAGATGATGAGAGTATGACTCCTCCCTGGTGTTATCTGATACACAGCGGGTAATGAGATAATAGCACAAGCTGCGGAGGGGGAGATGATGGGAGTATGACTCCTCTCCGGTGTTATCTGATACACAGCGGGTAGTGAGATTATAGCACAGGCTGCAGAGGGGGAGATGATGAGAGTATGACTTCTCTCTGGTGTTATCTGATACACAGCGGGTAATGAGATAATAGCACAGGCTGCGGAGGGGAGATGATGGGAGTATGACTCCTCCCTGGTGTTATATGATACACAGCGGTAATGAGATTATAGCACAGGCTGCGGAGGGGGAGATGATGGGAGTATGACTTCTCTCTGGTGTTATCTGATACACAGCGGGTAATGAGATTATAGCACAGGCTGCGGAGGGGAGATGATGGGAGTATGACTCCTCCCTGGTGTTATCTGATACACAGCGGTAATGAGATTATAGCACAGGCTGCGGAGGAAGATGATGGGAGTATGACTCCTCCCTGGCGTTATCTGATACACAGCGGTAATGAGATTATAGCACAGGCTGCGGAGGGGAGATGATGGGAGTATGACTCCTCCCTGGTGTTATCTGATACACAGCGGTAATGAGATTATAGCACAGGCTTCGGAGGGGAGATGATGGGAGTATGACTCCTCCCTGGTGTTATCTGATACACAGCGGTAATGAGATAATAGCACAGGCTGCGGAGGGGAGATGATGAGAGTATGACTTCTCTCTGGTATCTGATACACAGCGGGTAATGAGATTATAGCACAGGCTGCAGAGGGGGAAATGATGAGAGTATGACTCCTCCCTGGTGTTATCTGATAAACAGCGGTAATGAGATAATAGCACAGGCTGCGGAGGGGGAGATGATGAGAGTATGACTCCTCCCTGGTGTTATCTCATACACAGCGGGTAATGAGGTTATAGCACAGGCTGCAGGGGGAGATGATGGGAGTATGACTCCTCCCTGGTGTTATCTGATACACAGCGGTAATGAGATAATAGCACAGGCTGCGGAGGGGAGATGATGGGAGTATGACTCCTCTCTGGTGTTATCTGATACACAGCGGGTAATGAGGTTATAGCACAGACTGCGGAGGGAGATGATGGGAGTATGACTCCTCCCTGGTGTTATCTGATACACAGCGGGTAATGAGATTATAGCACAAGCTGCGGAGGGGGAGATGATGGGAGTATGACTCCTCCCTGGTGTTATCTGATACACAGTAGTAATGAGATAATAGCACAGGCTGCAGAGGGGGAGATGATGAGAGTATGACTCCTCCCTGGTGTTATCTGATACACAGCGGTAATGAGATTATAGCACAGGCTGCGGGGCATGGGAGGGGGTGTGTGTGTGCTATGTTCTCTGTACCCAGCATTAGGCCACAATGGGGTCGGTGTGAGTTTGCCGCCAGTCTCACTGCTGTCATTAATGATTAATAGAGGGAAATCACACCCCCGTGAGAACGCTGTCATAACTTATGTGTGTATAGGTATAACATTATATACTGCAGATATATGTATATCTGTATATTCCACCTGGGAAGGTTGGCAATCCTCCAGCATTTATCAGGCAGCCTACGCACCCCCCTGCCGTGCTGCACTAATACCGGTTTTCGCGGGTCCGCGGCAAGGGGCGGGACTAAAATGATGCGAATCGCGTCATTTTAGTCATCAACCCCCGTCCCCACACCTTGACCTGGAGATCCGGCTGTCCTCTCCGGGCTTCTCCTGCAGAGCCGGCCCTAGCCTAAATGACGCCCTAGGCAAGATTTTGGCTGGTGCCCCCTAGCACCGCCACTAGTTCCGCCTCTGACCCTGCTCCCCTTTCCGAGCACCATCAACCCTCATCATAGCAGTCATCATTTTGGTGCTCCTGCCCGCAATATTTTAAATAGAAACAGCGCACACATTCGGTGCGCAGCCCAAACAGGGGTGTGTTCTTGCTGGGAAGGGGCATGGCCACACAATAGTACCCCCAATTTAAATTATGCCACATGTGCCACTTTATTCACATTATATCATGCGATGGTGTCCCTTATTCACGTTACATCACACAGTAGTACCACTTTACCTTATGTACATTACTCCTCACATTATACCCTTAGAAAAAAATCCTGAGAAAATATTGTATTTTAAGCACCTCCGTGGCCACACTGCAACCCAGCACAAAGCAGTGTCTGCTGGGCAGAGGAGAAGAGCTGCAGCTCCTGCTGTCACTTAGGGGGAGGGGGCCTGGGGCCCCAATTGGGCCCTTCCATCAGACTTTGGCCTGGGTAATTTGTGTGGTACCCCTTTATCTCGGCACCCCTGATAATACCACACAATAATGCCCCTTACACATGACACACATTATTAATGTCCGTATAACCATAATGCCCCTTACACATTATGCCAACCTTTATTAATGCCCTTCATACACATAATGACACACATAAATGCCCCTTACACATATGCCGAACACTATTGCACAACCAACCCACCCGCAGACCGCACTCGCACAGCCGCTAACACTGTGACCTCTGCCTCTGCTTGAATACAGATGTTTCCTCATACATCTTGCCTCAATAGGCCATGCAGCTCCTGGCCAGCTCTGCTAACATTGGCTGCATTTTTTGCTGAAAATTCGTCTTATTTGCATTGTTGTGTGACCAGGACACACAAGGAGCTTCTGATGATTAAAATGATATACAGCTTGCCTATATTCTGTGTGCGACTGTGGCTGTACCTGCATACAGAATGCTATGTTATGTTACAGTGATTTCCATGAATACACTATGTCATATGCAGATACAGCCTCACTCGTTCTGAATCTGGCCAGGATTCAGAACGGGCCTGCCTGTCAATCTAGAGCAGTCGCTCAGAAGCTCCTGCTCATATGTGGCCTCGGATGTGAGCAGCGCATTCTGAGCGACGCTGGCCGCCGCCCTGATGTCCCACAACGCCGCCGCCCCCCCTTGACACGACGGTCGCTGCCCCGTTCACACGCCGGACACCGCCCCCAATGACGCACCGGCCACCGCTGGAGCAGCAGGAGACCGGCGCCCCCCCATGACGCCGGACACCGCCGCATCCCCTGATGACGCCGGGCGCTGGACACCTCAGGACTAGCCGGCCTATCCCGCCGCGACCTCACTCTTCATTATGTGGACGCTGCGGGACAGAGAGGAAGCGACGCTGGACCCTGGAGTTGGTAAGTATTTTTTTCCCACTGCACCACCAATGTATTGCCCATCTTGGGGGGGGGGGCCTTCCCCACATACCCACAACCACTGTGCCACCAATGAGATAAATATTCCCCATCGGGAGAGGGGGGGGGTGCATAGCCACTGACCACCAATGAATTTTATATTCCACATCTGGGGAGGGGGGCCATATCCACTGGCCAGCAATGTTTATTTATAAGCTGTGCCATTAGGGGGGCAGGGGGATGGGATTACACTGTGCCATCAATGTTTTTATTTGCATGTGTATGGGGGATGCAGGCCTTATTGCATAATGGCACGGTGGCACAATGCACATCCCTACTGCCCTCCCTAATGTTCATATGTAATAACCACCCCACCCCCTCCCATATATAGAAAAAAACCTGGTGGCACAGCTTATAAATAAACATTGCTGGCCAGTGGATATGGCCCCCCTCCCCAGATGGGGAACATTAAATTCATTGGTGCCCAGTGGCTATGCCCCCCTCCCCAGATGGGGAATATTAAAATCATTGATGACCAGTGGCTGCTGGGAAACAGGTCTGCTTGCAGTAAAAGCTAGAA
Source organism: Crinia signifera (assembly GCF_055691185.1). Taxonomy (NCBI): domain Eukaryota; kingdom Metazoa; phylum Chordata; class Amphibia; order Anura; family Myobatrachidae; genus Crinia; species Crinia signifera. The sequence continues at coordinate 2,837,441 of NC_139223.1, forward strand.
TACTATGATCTGGGATTTCCTGATGTAGACTTGAATGGGTCTGCATGACAGAGAGTTTGACAGGTGACACACCCCCAGGCTTTATTCCAACCCCTTATTTACATTTTAATACTTTTTTTTATTCCCCTGAAGTTTCTGTGAGAGATTTGAAATCTCTCATGCTGAATCTGCCATTATGAATCTCTGGCACAAATCTCTGCGTATGTAGGCCCCTTAAGGCCGGCTCTGTTCTCCCGGAGAGGCAATTTTAAAAGGCGGCAAGTATGATGTATAATAGTATAGTGTAAGCAGAGCCAGGATATATAATGCAGCAAATTCCCATCATGAGAACACTGACCACTCTCAGGGGCAAATTCCTTCTCAAATGGACAAAACCATGTGCACTGCAGGTGGGGCAGATGTAACTTGTGCAGAGAGAATTCGATTTGGGTGGGGTTTTTCTTCAAAGTGAGATCTATAATGCAGTGTAGAAATAAAGCAGCCAGTATTTACCCTGCACAAAAACAAAATAACTCACCCAAATCTAGTTCTCTCTGCACCTGTTACATCTGCCCCACCATCCACTGCACATGGTGTTGTCCATTAGAGAAGAAATTTGCCTCTGAGAGTGAACCAAAATAAGGCCTATAATACGCACAGCGCCCCCTCCAGTGTCAGACTGGGCATGAAGGACCCCCTGGGGAAATGCACTGTTAGGGGCCCATGTTTAGGGGTGTGGCCAGGCAATATAGGGAGTATAAGATGTGGGCCCCATAATGCATTAGCAATGTTTAATATAATGCACCAGATTAATATCTGCAATCATGCACTATAGAAAACGCAGAATAATACATAGTACAGTGCTCCCAACTTTATTCATCCCCAAATTATGGCCTGCCACGGCGAAAGGGTGCTACTAAGGCATACCTCCCGAAAACCGCGGGAATGTCCTGGTTTTCGGGGACATTCCTGCATCCCTCCCGTGGCCGTCAGTGTCCCGCAGCGAGGGGGGGGGGGCTGTTGGGAGTCCCCCCTGTCCGTTGCTGAGCAGAGGTGTATAAACGCTGTGCGCATGCGCAGCAGCCAGGGGGCTGGGGGCATGGCTAGAGGCTCAAAGAGCCTCTGGGTCATGCCCCCATAGCGTCACAACAGGGGTGTTACCTCGCGGGAGAGACGCAATTATAGACCACGCCCATTTAATTAGACCACCCCCCCTGAAATGAAATTTTCAGAGTGCCTACGGCGCGGATTCATCTGTCCCTCCTCCGTACCCAGAGAAGTTGGGAGGTATGTGCTAAAGGATGGGCCTGCCATGGCCCCTGGTTTTATTATTTTGGGGGCGTTTCCAGCACACTCTAGCTACTGGGCAGCCCCAGGCCCCCTCTCTGCCCTGAAATGAACCTCTCCCCTCCCTCACCATGTCACACCTTCTCCCTCTCCTCACACGAACCTCTCCCCTACCTCACCATGTTACACCTCCCCTCTCACCCCACGTTTACCTCTCCCCTCCCTCACCATGTTACACCGCCCCCCCTCTCATTCCACATGACCCCGCCCCTCTCTGCACATGATACACCTCCCCCTCTCCCCACGTGTACCTCTCCCCTCTCTCACCACATGTAGCTCTCCCCTGCCTCACCATGTTACACCCCCCCCTCTCCACACAGGAACCTCTCCCCTCCCTCACCATATTACACCTCCCCCTCTCTCCAGAAGCTCCCCACTCCCTCCCCAGAACCTCTCCACTCCATAACATGTCATACCTCCCCCTCTCTCACCACGTTACACCTCCTCCTCTCACCCCACGTGTACCTCTCCCCTTCCTCACCATGTTACACCGCCCCCTCTCACCCCACGTGTACCTCTCCCCTTCCTCACCATGCTACACCTCCTCCCTCTCCTCACACGAACCTCCCCCCTCTCTCCCCACATGTAGCTCTCCCCTGCCTCACCATGTTACACCCCCCCCTCTCCACACAGGAACCTCTCCCCTCCCTCACCATATTACACCTCCCCCTCTCTCCAGAAGCTCCCCACTCCCTCCCCAGAACCTCTCCACTCCATAACATGTCATACCTCCCCCTCTCACCCCACGTGTACCTCTCCCCTTCCTCACCATGTTACACCGCCCCCTCTCACCCCACGTGTACCTCTCCCCTTCCTCACCATGTTACACCTCCCCCTCTCTCCCTACAGGAACCTCCCCATTGCACACACTCCTTTTTTCCTCTCCCTCCATTTTTCTCTCCGCCTCCCATCTGCCTCCATTCTCTCTCCCCCTCGCACCCTTCTCCTCTTCATCTCCCTCCATCTTCTCTCCTCCTTACACCCCTCCACCGTCTCTACCCCTTATACTCTATTCCCCGCGCTCCATCCTCTCTCCCCTTTGCACCCCTCCCCCACCTCCTGCATCCATCTCCCCTGCCCTTATCCTCTCTGGAGTATTCATTCAATAATCTATCTGCTCAGTCATTAACTATTCATGGCAGGAAGCTGAGTGACCACAAGATTCATTCTGCAGCCACGTCGTCCATTGTGAACAGAAGAGCTTGCAGTCATCACTAATGGGATGCTGGCTGTAACGCAGAACGGCCCACGTGTAACCAGGTGTGCCAGAAGCACTTCCTGAGGCTGGACACTCATCTCCCTGCACCAGCTGGATTATGCCCACCTCAATGACCTTAGCAGGGTAGGGGGGCATGACCTTAGCAGGGTAGGGGGGCATGACCTTAGCAGGGTAGGGGGGCATGGCCTTAGCAGGGTAGGGGGGCATGGCGTTATGGTAGGGGGGCATGACCTTAGCAGGGTAGGGGGGCATGGCCTTAGCAGGGTAGGGGGGCATGGCCTTAGCAGGGTAGGGGGAACATGACCTTAGCAGGGTAGGGGGAACATGACCTTAGCAGGGTAGGGGGAACATGACCTTAGCAGGTTAGGGGGTATGACCTTAGCAGGGTAGGGGGGCATGGCCTTAGCAGGGTAGGGGGGCATGGCCTTAGCAGCGTAGGGGGAACATGACCTTAGCAGGGTAGGGGGAACATGACCTTAGCAGGGTAGGGGGTATGACCTTAGCAGGGGAACATGACCTTTGCAGGGTAGGGGGAACATGACCTTTGCAGGGTAGGGGGAACATGACCTTTGCAGGGTAGGGGGAACATGACCTTTGCAGGGTAGGGGGAACATGACCTTAGCAGGGTAGGGGGTATGACCTTAGCAGGGGAACATGACCTTTGCAGGGTAGGGGGAACATGACCTTTGCAGGGTAGGGGGAACATGACCTTTGCAGGGTAGGGGGAACATGACCTTTGCAGGGTAGGGGGAACATGACCTTTGCAGGGTAGGGGGAACATGACCTTTGCAGGGTAGGGGGAACATGACCTTTGCAGGGTAGGGGGAACATGACCTTAGCAGGGTAGGGGGATCATGACCTTAGCAGGGTAGGGGGAACATGACCTTAGCAGGGTAGGGGGGCATGGCCTTAGCAGGGTAGGGGGGCATGACCTTAGCAGGGTAGGGGGGCATGGCCTTAGCAGGGTAGGGGGGCATGGCCTTATGGTAGGGGGGCATGGCCTTAGCAGGGTAGGAGGGCATGGCCTTAGCAGGGTAGGGGGGCATGACCTTAGCAGGGTAGGGGGGCATGGCCTTAGCAGGGTAGGGGGAACATGACCTTAGCAGGGTAGGGGGAACATGACCTTAGCAGGGTAGGGGGAACATGACCTTAGCAGGTTAGGGGGAATGACCTTAGCAGGGTAGGGGGGCATGGCCTTAGCAGGGTAGGGGGGCATGGCCTTAGCAGCGTAGGGGGGCATGGCCTTAGCAGCGTAGGGGGAACATGACCTTAGCAGGGTAGGGGGAACATGACCTTAGCAGGGTAGGGGGAACATGACCTTAGCAGGGTAGGGGGAACATGACCTTAGCAGGTTAGGGGGTATGACCTTAGCAGGGTAGGGGGGCATGGCCTTAGCAGGGTAGGGGGAACATGACCTTAGCAGGGTAGGGGGAACATGACCTTAGCAGGGTAGGGGGAACATGACCTTAGCAGGTTAGGGGGAATGACCTTAGCAGGGTAGGGGGGCATGGCCTTAGCAGGGTAGGGGGGCATGGCCTTAGCAGCGTAGGGGGGCATGGCCTTAGCAGCGTAGGGGGAACATGACCTTAGCAGGGTAGGGGGAACATGACCTTAGCAGGGTAGGGGGAACATGACCTTAGCAGGGTAGGGGGAACATGACCTTAGCAGGTTAGGGGGTATGACCTTAGCAGGGTAGGGGGAACATGACCTTTGCAGGGTAGGGGGAACATGACCTTTGCAGGGTAGGGGGAACATGACCTTTGCAGGGTAGGGGGAACATGACCTTTGCAGGGTAGGGGGAACATGACCTTAGCAGGGTAGGGGGAACATGACCTTAGCAGGGTAGGGGGAACATGACCTTAGCAGGGTAGGGGGGCATGGCCTTAGAAGGGTAGGGGGGCATGGCCTTAGCAGGGTTGGGGGGCATCTGCACGTGCACTCTGTAAATAACAGGGGCTCAGCTTATTAAACAGGTACTGGGCAGAATTGGACGCGATTAGGTGTATGATGCCTGCAAGCTGCCTGCCTAGGCACTGAGTATTTAGTGATATACAGAACTGTACCCATCTTCTGATGCCCCACCTCCTGTCTGCACGTTTGGGTACTCAGCATCAATATGAGAAGGCATTCACACCTCTAGGTGGCCTTATATAGCTTCTCCTAGCATCCTGCAGTGGGTGGCACTACATAAACACCTCTATTCCAGCATCCTGCCTATGGTAATAGTGCCCCTTATACACATAACACCAACAGTAATAGTGCCCCTTATACACAATGCCCACATTAGTAGTGTCCCTTATACACATAACACCAACAGTAATAGTGCTCCTTATACACAATGCCCACATTAGTAGTGTCCCTTATACACATAACACCAACAGTAATAGTGCCCCTTATACACAATGCCCACATTAGTAGTGTCCCTTATACACATAATCATAGGCCAATCTAGAGGGTGGTCCGGGGGTGCACAGGACCACCCATTAGTACATTTTGTAGCTGAGGGATGGGGCTTTCCAACAAGCCCAGCCCCGTGTCTCTAGCCCCCTGGGAACCGGAGATATAAGGCCAGGCAAAGCTGAAACGTTTTCCCTATAGGATAACATGGGACCCGCTAATTCCGACCTCCACCCAGTTCAATGGCTGCCAGTTCCCCCTTCGGCATCACTGAAGCTCGAGGTTGATCTCAGTCGAACCCAAATCGCTGGGCCTTCAATCTGATACCAGGCTGGATCCATATGGGTTAATTGGTTCCAGGGATATTGAGGTTAAACCATTTTTTTTTTTTTTTTCATTTCTTAAATGTAATTTCATGACTGTTTATGTTCTTTGAGGGCAGATTTCTCTGGAACCAAACAGCCCAGTTTCACGGGACCAAAATCATTCAAAGCAACTCAAAAGTTCTTCAATATGATACTGGTCTCATGTAAATGGGTCAGTTGGTTCCGAAGATATAGCTGGTTGGTTAAAGGGGGGTAGGGAGAGGGGAGTGGTTGTCTCTCCCCCTCACACCAGAAAATGCAGGGACTAGGCTGGTGTATAAGGGGTCAGCCTGGGAATGTCCCTGCATGATCCTGGGACCATATTCCCAGGTAAATCCCTGCATTTTCTGTTGTGAAAGGGGTATTATTTCAAACAGCCATGACTGCAGTGCTCTGAAAACAGCTGGGCAGCCCCCTGCTCTCTGCCCAGCTGTCAATGACTGTCACCCCTGCAGCTTCCGCTCCAATTCTTCTCCCCACTTTCACCTCAGCCCGCCCCCCCTTTACTCATGTGATGCCGGCGCCCGGCGTGCTCCCCCATACCTCCCAACTGTCACGATTACAGCGGGACAGTCCCGATTTTCGGGTCCTGTCCCGCTGTCCCACCCGCGGCAGGCATTGTCCCGCTGCGGGGGGTGGCAGTTGGGAGACCCCCCAATCTAATAGAATAGACGCTGTGCGCATGCGCACAGCGTCTATTCTCGTATGAAAATGAGGTTGCGGCTAATTAGCATAAGCCGCACCCTCATTTGCATACGCCCCGCCCCTTTTCGGGCGTATGCAAATTACCGCTGCGCGAGTGTCCCTATTTCCCCAACACAGAACTTGGGAGGTATGCTCCCCCGACATCATGCACAACAACAGCGCGCACAATATTTAAAATGTCCTCTCGGCTAGAGGGGACACCAGGAGGGGAGTGGGAGCGTTCTCTTCGCTGCGCTCTGCTCCTCTCCCCATAGAAGCAGCTGCACCGCTCTCCATCTCTCCCTGCAGCAGCAGCGAAGGCTCATATAAGGATTTACAGTAAGTGGCACTTTTGGGGGCATTGCTTAAGGGACGCTACAAGTGGCGTTATGTGGGGGCATTACGGTGTGCAGCATCATGTGTAAGGGACATTATGTGTGCTGCATCATGTGTAAGGGGCATTATGTGTGCAGCATCATGTGTAATGGGTACTATGGTGTGCGGCATCATGTGTAATGGGTACTATGGTGTGCGGCATCATGTGTAATGGGTACTATGGTGTGCGGCATCATGTGTAATGGGTACTATGGTGTGCGGCATCATGTGTAATGGGTACTATGGTGTGCGGCATCATGTGTAATGGGTACTATGGTGTGCGGCATCATGTGTAATGGGTACTATGGTGTGCGGCATCATGTGTAATGGGTACTATGGTGTCATCAAGCAAGAACCCCCTAGCAATGAGCACGTAGGTAAGCAACACTTATGTGGCAAATATGTAATGGGCATTACGGTTTGTTATATAGTATGTAGTGGGCATCATGATGTGTGGCACAATGTGTAATTGGCATTATGGCGTGTGGCTTTATGTGTAATGGGTATTACGGAGTTTGCTAAAATGTGTAATGGGCATTAGTGTGTATGGTCTAAAGTGTAATACCACACCCCTTTTTGTGATGCCACGCCTCCTTCCCATGAGACCACGCACCCTTTTTGACGCGCAGCTACGCCGCGCAAAGTTCCCCCTGCTGTTATGTCTAGATCTGGGACCACCCATTACCATAATTCTAGATTCGCCTATGCACATAATGCCCACATTAGTAGTGTCCCTTATACACATAACACCAACAGTAATAGTGCTCCTTATACACAATGCCCACATTAGTAGTGCCCCTTATACACATAATGCCCACAGTAGTAGCAGTGATGTAGCGTGTTCCCACAGTGCCCGGAGCATGTGTGTGCTACGGCGCCCCCTCCAATCCAAGGGCAGTATTGCCATACGATTATGCCATTCAAAATGAGACAAAATTCACTTTATGCCACACAGAATTAGACAAAATTCACACAGAAGGAGACAAAATTCACAGTGAATGAATAAAAATCACATTATGCTGCACGGAATGAGCCAAAATACAGGGAGAGACAGCGGGGGATGTGGGTACAGGTACAGTGGGGGTTGCGGGCACAGGGACAGTGGCAGAGGGGAATGTGGGCACAGGGACAGTGGGGAGAGTGAAAGGCAGCAGGGAATGCGGGACAGGTACATCAGGGACATGGGGACAGTGACAGAAGGGACAGTGGGCTGGAGCAAAACTACTCACTTTTCAATAATAGAGGGCTGCAGCGGCGGCAGGAGGAGGGAATGCAGGCTTCCCAGAGGGGACCGGGTATACACCCGCAGCATTAAGAAAGCTGGGATGGCAGTACTGGATATTTATTACTGCTAGGACAGCAGTGGGGATTATATATATATATATATATATATATATATATATATATATATATATAGTTTTAATTATACATAAACACACCTTTATTGACACTTACTGTTTAAACAAGGGATGCAAACAGTTAAACTGTCTGCTTCGAACACATTCTGCTCCGTGCAACAGCAGGAAAGACGGAGGGAGGGCTCGGTAACTTGAGTGGACTGCAGGGAGAAGTTCTTTGCCTCTTGAAGTTGTAAAGGCCCCCATACACTAGGGCGACTTGTCCTTAGGACAAGTCCCCCCGACTTCCCCCTGAGCTTCCCCGGCTGCTCCCCGGGGGAGCTTGATTAGATTGGCACTTGATGTGCCATTTTTTACATGTGATAAATCGTCTCGATTTATCACATGTAAAAAACCCGGGGAGCGGGGGGGGGGGGGGGGGGGGCTACAGAGCAGGGCTGCTGGTGGGAGAAGGGGGTCTGGGGACGCTGCGGGGGACACAGGCGGCATAGAGGGAGCCGGGAACTGTCAGTGCTAGAAAAAAAAGCCTATACAATGAATGGGCAGCCTGTGATTGGCTGAGCGCTCTCTCAGCCAATTGCTGACTGGCTGAGAGAGCGCTCAGCCAATCACAGGCCGTCCATTCATTGTATGGGCTTTTTCTTTTATTCAGTACTGACAGCTCCCGGCTCCCCCTGCCCGGCTCTATGCCGCCTGTGTCCCCCGCAGCGTCTCCAGCCCTCCCTGCTCCCTCCACCGCCGCGCCGCCCCACTAGGTCCCAAGTTGGGTGGTCGGACGTGCAGCAGGTTCGACCACCCGATGCAGATCCGATGCGCACGGGACCGCGCATCGGATCTGAGGGGACATCAAAACTAGCCGATTTTGGTCCGATTTCGGCCAGATCCGATTGATCTGGCTGAAATCTGACCAAAATCGGCTAGTGTATGGGGGCCTTTAGGAACAGAAAACGGACTCCGGAGTTTAAGGCTGTCCTGTCAGTGAGTGAGCAGGCATGCTGCCTGAATGCACTGCTCGGAAGGAGGGGGGGCGGAACTATATCTTCAGGCTGCCGGCGCTGTGCTGTCCAGAGTGTGACAGGTACAGCGGCAGCAGAAGCAGCGCACAGCCACAGTAGTGGGGATGCAGAGCAGAGAGCTCATCCCTGCACTGCATTGAGCGAATGCCCGGCGCCAACATCAGAGCAGGCGCCTGGAGCATGAGCTCCACCAGAACCACCCTAGCTACGCCTCTGAGTAGTAGTGTCCCTTATCATACCCTCCAACATCTGTGCGGCAGAAATCGGTACACATTCGGGAAGGGGGTGTGGCCACGGGTTAAAGTGGGCGTGGTAACGGGTAAAAGTGGGCGTGGTCACCCCCCCTTTCCGAATGTGCATTTTTTTTTTTTTCTAAAGCCAGCCAGTCCTAGAGCCAAACAAAAGCTGCAGCCTTCATGTATACCACATCGTGTAGTTTACACAGCCTGCTGCTGCCACCTACCTTATCTTCCCCCAGTCCAGCACAGCCTCAGTCCCCGCCTCCGCGATGTGCGGTAGCGGAAGGGATGAGTGCTCTCGTCTCACAGCAAGAGGGAGCAGGGCTGGCATACCCTCACTGTTATAGCAGCGCCTGTCATTCGCGGCACCTCCGCACGTGTGTGTGGACTCAGAACCCCCGGCAGGCGGCAGGGCCACAGCCATGTTAGCAGGGGGGAGGCGGGCACGCTGAGACTGCTGAGTCCCCCCGCAGGGCACATCGGGAGACGTAGTCTCCCCCCTCACGACTCACACTGCAGGAACTAGAGCAGCCAGCGTTGAACAAGCACTTGGAACTACAACTCCCATAGAAGGAAGAGCCGGCTTTAAAAAATCGGTACATTCGGTACAGTTCGATTTAGCCGGTACAGACCATTAAAAAACGGTACTGTACCGGCTAAATCGGTACAGTTGGAGGGTATGCCTTATACACATAATACCCACAGTAGTAGTAACCAAAGAAATTTGCATAACCCACATAATGCCCACAGTAGTACACATTGCCCATGACTGCGCTGATTAATGAAATATATGACACTTGTATATTTGTGTGTGACTAAGGGAGGGATATAACGCATATGTACTGAGGCTGGATGTATGAGGCATATCACGCTGCACGGTGTACTGAGGCTGGATGTATGAGGTATATCACGCTGCACGGTGTACTGAGGCTGGACGTACGAGGTATATCACGCTGCACGGTGTACGGAGGCTGGATGTATGAGGTATATCACACTGCACGGTGTACTGAGGCTGGATGTATGAGGTATATCACGCTGCACGGTGTACTGAGGCTGGATGTATGAGGTATATCACACTGCACGGTGTACTGAGGCTGGATGTATGAGGTATATTACGCTGCACGGTGTACTGAGGCTGGATGTATGAGGTATATCACGCTGCACGGTGTACGGAGGCTGGATGTATGAGGTATATCACGCTGCACGGTGTACTGAGGCTGGGTGTATGAGGTATATCACGCTGCACGGTGTACTGAGGCTGGATGTATGAGGTATATCACGCTGCACGGTGTACTGAGGCATATCACGCTGCACGGTATACGGAGGCTGGATGTATGAGGTATATCACGCTGCACGGTGTACTGAGGCTGGATGTATGAGGTATATTACGCTGCACGGTGTACTGAGGCTGGATGTATGATGTATATCACGCTGCACGGTGTACTGAGGCTGGATGTATGAGGTATATCACGCTGCACGGTATACGGAGGCTGGATGTATGAGGTATATCACGCTGCACGGTGTACTGAGGCTGGATGTATGAGGTATATTACGCTGCACGGTGTACTGAGGCTGGATGTATGAGGTATATCACGCTGCACGGTATACGGAGGCTGGATGTATGATGTATATCACGCTGCACGGTGTACTGAGGCTGGATGTATGAGGTATATCACGCTGCACGGTATACGGAGGCTGGATGTATGAGGTATATCACGCTGCACGGTGTACTGAGGCTGGATGTATGAGGTATATCACGCTGCACGGTGTACTGAGGCTGGATGTATGAGGTATATCACGCTGCACGGTGTACTGAGGCTTAGTGTATGAGGTATATCACACTGCATGGTGTACTGAGGCTGGGGCCGGGATGTATCAACGCTTACCGCTGCGCTGACATCCCGTTTTCGAGGCTTTTGTCCTTCTTCCTGATGTATCAATAATGTTTCACATTTTTCATTTCCGCATTTTGAAAGTCTCGCAGTGTTCCCGCAGCGAAGTATACTTACATTGGTCTGAATGTAAGTTGACGTCCTGTGATATGTATTAATATTCGTGATGCCCTTTGTTGTTTCGCCAAGTTTGACTGGCGGTATTGGTCTGGAGAGGAGGCGGGACCTGGGTGTAAGTTGGAGGTGTGGAGGGGAAAACACATCCCCCGGGTGCCTGAGCCAAGGGACAGCTTCTTTGACATGTGGGTGTCTGACCAGGGGCAGGAGGTCAGGATGAAAGACCTCTGCTGCTGGGAGCCTGAGCGGGTAGTGAGGCGGCATGCTGCGAGAGGTAGGGAGTGTGGGACCGGCGCCGGGTGACGGGTCGGAGCATTCTCCTGCCGGCTGGAGGGGGGAGGAGTGCAGGACTGCTGCCGGGAGCCTGAACGGGTAGTGAGGCGGCATGTTGCGAGTGGTAGGGAGTGTGGGACCGGCGCCGGGTGACAAGACAAGGGTCAGAGCAATCTCCTGCCGGCTGGAGGGAGGGAGGAGTGCAGGAGATTGCTCCGACCCCTGTCTTGTCACCCGGCGCCGGTCCCACACTCCCTACCACTCGCAACATGCCGCCTCACTACCCGTTCAGGCTCCCGGCAGCAGTCCTGCACTCCTCCCCCCTCCGAGGGAGAACAGACACAAAAAAAAAAAAAACCTCGAAAAAATATCGGAGGAGGGCACAGTATACGCAGCCCAGAAAAAAATACTACATAAAGCGGAAAGTCCCGCAAAACGGATGCGATACAGGCACGAAAAAAAACAGGTAACACCCACGAATATTGATACATCCCGCCCTGGATGTATGAGGTATCTCACGCTGCACGGTGTACTGAGGCTGGATGTATGAGGTATATCACGCTGCACGGTGTACTGAGGCTGTATGTATGAGGTATATCACGCTGCATGGTGTACTGAGGCTGGATGTATGAGGTATATCACGCTGCACGGTGTACTGAGGCTGGATGTATGAGGTATATCACGCTGCACGGTGTACTGAGGCTGGATGTATGAGGTATATCACGCTGCACGGTGTACTGAGGCTGGATGTATGAGGTATATCACGCTGCACAGTGTACGGAGGCTGGATGTATGAGGTATATCACGCTGCACGGTGTACCGAGGCTAGATGTATGAGGTATATCACGCTGCACGGTGTACTGAGGCTGGATGTATGAGGTATATCACGCTGCACGGTGTACTGAGGGTGGATGTATGAGGTATATCACGCTGCACGGTGTACTGAGGCTGGATGTATGAGGTATATCACGCTGCACGGTGTACTGAGGCAGGGTGTATGAGGTATATCACGCTGCACTGTGTACTGAGGGTGGATGTATGAGGTGTATGACGCTGCATGGTGTACTGAGGCTGGATGTATGAGGTGTATCACGCTGCACGGTGTACTGAGGCTGGATGTATGAGGTATATCACGCTGCACGGTGTACTGAGGCTGGATGTATGAGGTATATCACACTGCACGGTGTACTGAGGCTGGATGTATGAGGTGTATCACGCTGCATGGTGTACTGAGGCTGGATGTATGAGGTATATCACACTGCACGGTGTACTGAGGCTGGGTGTATGAGGTATATCACGCTGCGTGGTGTACTGAGGCTGGATGTATGAGGTATATCACGCTGCATGGTGTACTGAGGCTGGATGTATGAGGTATATCACGCTGCGTGGTGTACTGAGGCTGGATGTATGAGGTATATCACGCTGCATGGTGTACTGAGGCTGGATGTATGAGGTATATCACGCTGCATGGTGTACTGAGGCTGGACGTACGAGGTATATCACGCTGCACGGCAACCGCTGGTGCAGACAGTAATGTAATGAGTGGCCATGCTGTATAATGAAGGGTCTCTGGGCACTTGTACATCACAATATACAGGGACATTACTCATGTTATTCCCAGCACTGAGCCCCCTGCAGACAATCGCTTTACTATCCTGGGGGGAGACAGACTGGGAACTGGGAGCTTTGATCACCCACCCACCCAACAATTCCAGATCCGCAGCCGCCCCCAGTACAGAGAACACAGAGATACCAGGATGGGGGAGACAGGGATCACACACTCTGATGCATTGTATGTCAGACCCCCCTACCTCCGCCCAAGGCCTATCTGTGGGTGGGATCACAGAAGAAGTGGGTGGGGGGGGGGGGGGGGGTCTTTGATGTGACATTATTTGGGGGTTGAGGTTAATAAGAGAAATGGTCACTAGTCTGTTTCCCATCACCCCTATCTTGACCCCCCCGGGACATGATAATTATAATGTTATCACTGCTATTGGCGGTTTGCAGGTATGTATCACATGACACAGGTAGTGAAAGTGATGTCACTAGTATGATCACATTGCTGGGACCCTGCAGCGGTACTGTGCTAAATGCGCGAGCCAGGAGCGGTGTAAGAGAGGAGAGGGCCCATGTTCCGTGCAGTGCAATATAATCAGGCTTCATGTAAGAATCTCTGGGAGACATGGCAGCCTGTACCTGGGTCTCCTCTACTGTGCAAACACAAGTCACCAGGAACATGGCTGCCACACCAATTCTCCCGGGACTTTTGCAGCGCCGGGCCACCAGCAGACACAGGACTGTGGCAATGGGTGACGGTGAAGGGTGGTGGTGTGAGACCACCTGACCACATCGCACACCTGGCACATATTCTATATACTCCTTTATGTCCAACACACTTTCTTCACCAAATATTTTCCGTGGGACAGATATCTTATTACATAATAGCGATGACATCACACAATATAGTCATTAATAATCCATTCAGTGTACCCTCACCTCACCACTCCCTGACTCCATATCACCCCACACCCCACCACCCCCTGCCTCCATATCCCCCCACACCTCACCACCCCCTGCCTCCATATCCCCTTACCCCTCACCACTCCCTGACCACATATCACCCCACCACCCCCTGCATCCATATCCCCCCACACCTCACCACCCCCTGCCTCCATATCCCCTTACCCCTCACCACCCCCTGCCTCCATATCCCCTCTCACCTCACCACCCCCTGCCTCCATATCCCCTCTCACCTCACCACCCCCTGCCTCCATATCCCCCTCTCACCTCACCACCCCCTGCCTCCATATCCCCCTCTCACCTCACCACTCCCTGCCTCCATATCCCCCTCTCACCTCACCACCCCCTGCCTCCATATCCCCTCTCACTTCACCACCCGCTGCATCCATATCTCCCCATCACCTCACCACCCCCTGCATCCATATCTCCCCATCACCTCACCACCCCCTACCTCCATATCCCCACACCTCACCACCCCCTGCATCCATATCTCCCCATCGTCTCACCACCCCCTGCATCCATATCTCCCCATCACCTCACCGCCCCCTGCATCCATATCTCCCCATCACCTCACCACCCCCTGCATCCATATCCCCCCACACCTCACCACCCCCTGCATCCATATCTCCCCACACCTCACCACCCCCTGCATCCATATCTCCCCACACCTCACCACCCCCTGCATCCATATCTCCCCATCACCTCACCACCCCCTGCATCCATATCTCCCCACACCTCACCACCCCCTGCCTCCATATCTCCCCATCACCTCACCACCCCCTGCATCCATATCTCCCCATCACCTCACCACCCCCTGTATCCATATCCCCCCACACCTCACCACCCCCTGCCTCCATATCCCCACACCTCACCACCCCCTGCATCCATATCCCCACACCTCACCACCCCCTGCATCCATATCTCTCCTCTCACCTCACCACCCCCTGCCTCCATATCCCCCACAACCTCACCACCCCCTGCCTCCATATCCCCCACAATCTCACCACCCCCTGCATCCATATCTCCCCATCGCCTCACCACCCCCTGCATCCATATCTCCCCATCACCTCACCACCCCCAGCCTCCATATCCCCCCACACCTCACCCCCCCTGCATCCATATCTCCTCTCACCTCACCACCCCCTGCATCCATATCTCCACATCACCTCATTACCCCCTGCATCCATATCTCCTCTCACCTCACCACCCCCTGCATCCATATCTCCACATCACCTCATTACCCCCTGCATCCATATATCCACGCCACAGTGATTAAACAAAGTGGGTAGAAACGAACAGACAGAGGTAGGAGGGCAAGCTTACAATCAATAGGGATACCCTACCTGCATCCATATATCTTTCTCACTGCATCCACATCTCAAGGGGAGGTTTCAGGTACATGGAGTGTTCAATAAATGGAGTCTCGGGTACAGGAAGACTCAAGTACAGAGAGGGGAGGGGTGGTTTCAGGTACCAGAGGGGTCTATAGTACAGTAAATGTGGGATATCAGGAAGTAAATGGTGATTTAAGGTGTTGGGAGAGGGGTCTCAGTTACAGGAGGCATCTTAGAAGTAAGAGAAAAGGGGTGGTTTAAGGGACAGGAGGTTTCAGTTATGGGAGGAGTCTCAGGGACTGAGTAGAGGTCTCAGGCATAGGAGATATCTCGGCTAGAGAAGAGGACGTTTTAGGAAAAGGAGCACAGGATCTCAGTGACTGTGTGGGTCTCAGATGTAGGAAGGATCTGAGGTACAGGTGGGAAGACCTCACGTATAGAAGAGGTTTCATGGGGGGTTTCAGTAATAGGATGGGGTTTGGGGACCTCAGGTTTAAGGGGGCACATTAGGGACAGGTGGGAAAGTAGTGGAGTCTAAGGTATAGGAAGAGTCTGAGGTTCAGAGAGGATGGTCTCAGCTATAGGAGAGATCACTGGACTTGGAGAGGACTCAGGAACTGGGGGATGACTCAGGTATAGCAGGGGTCTCAAGCATATGAGATTTACAGAATGGGTCTCTGAGACAGTTGGGGTCTCAGGAATACTGTAGGTGGAATCTCATGGTCAAGGAGATGTCTCAGCTATACAAAGGTTCTCAGGGACAAGGGGACTCAGGTATATGAAGCATCTGAATTACAAGGTGGAAGGTCTCAGGTAAAAGAAAGATCTGAGGTACAGGGGGAAGATCTTTTGTATTTGAGAGGTTTCAGGTAATTTGGGTCTTGGAGAGAGTATCAGGTTCAGGAAGCACCATGGGGACAGTGGGAAGGTCTTTGGTACAGTGGGTTCTCAGATATAGAAAGTGTCTCAGGTATATGAAGGGTCTGAGGTACAAGGCAGAAGGTCTGAGTTATAGAAAAGATCTTTTAAAGAGAGATTTCAGGAAGGTCGTTAGGTATAGGATGGGCCTCAGGGACAAGCCAGAAGATCTCAGGGATGGGAAGAGTCATACGGAGGTCTCAGGCATAGGAGGGATCTCCAGGAATCTCATTTATAGTATGGGTCTCAATGACAAGGGGGGGGGGTGGGGGGGAGTCGAGTATAGAGGTCTGCAGGAGAGGAGGGGAGGTCTCTGTTATAGGTGAAGTCTCAGGGAGAAGGGTTCTCTGGAATAGGTGGGGTTTCTCTTATAGGATGTGTCTCAGGTTCATGAGGCATCGTAGAGTCAGAGAGAAGGTAGGTTCCAAGCTATAGAAAGGGTCTCAGGGTCAAGATGGAAAGTCTCAGACACAGGAGGGGATGGTCTCAATGGTATTCATCAGAGGTCTCAGGTAGAGGAGGGATCTCCAGGACAGTAGGGGAAGGTCTCAGTGGTATTAATAAGAGGTCTCAGACACAGTGCGGTCTCAGGTATAGGAAGGGTGGGGTCTCGGGTACAGGAGGGGTCTCGGGTACAGGAGGGGTCTCAGGTAAATGGACTCTCAGGGACATGGGGGGGGGGGTCTCCGGTGTAGGAGGGGTTTCAGGGACATGGGGTCTCAGGTACAGGAGGGGTCACAGGAACATGGGGGAGAAGGTGACAGGTACCCACCCCATGTGATACAGCAGGGACCCGGTGGGGGAGGGCAGCGGAGAAGGTGGGGCAGGAAGTGCAGCTGGTGCTGATGGAGAGCGGACACTACAAAGCGCAGACGGAACAAGACGCAGATGCGCGAAGGGAGGAAGATCAGAGAGTGCCGGGGCACAGAAAGAGAGAGAGTGCCGGAGAATACGGAGGGAGTGCCGGGGCATAGGGAGAGAGAGTGCCGGGGCATAGGGAGAGAGAGAGCGCCGGAGAATACGGAGGGAGTGCCGGGGCATAGGGAGAGAGAGTGCCGGAGAATACGGAGGGAGTGCCGGGGCATAGGGAGAGAGAGTGCCGGGGCATAGGGAGAGGGAGTGCCGGGGCACAGGGAGAGAGAGTGCCGGGGCATAGGGAGAGAGAGTGCCGGGGCATAGGGAGAGAGAGTGCCGGGGCATAGGGAGAGAGAGTGCCGGGGCATAGGGAGAGGGAGTGCCGGGGCATAGGGAGAGGGAGTGCCGGGGCATAGGGAGAGGGAGTGCCGGGGCATAGGGAGAGGAGTGCCGGGGCATAGGGAGAGGGAGTGCCGGGGCATAGGGAGAGAGAGTGCCGGGGCATAGGGAGAGGGAGTGCCGGGGCATAGGGAGAGGGAGTGCCGGGGCATAGGGAGAGGGAGTGCCGGGGCATAGGGAGAGGGAGTGCCGGGGCATAGGGAGAGGAGTGCCGGGGCATAGGGAGAGGGAGTGCCGGGGCATAGGGAGAGGGAGTGCCGGGGCAGGGTGCATGGAGAGACAGCCCGGGCTGGGGGCTCAGAGGGTGGAGACTGACCGGTAGTTTCCCATCTGTCCCGGGTGACTGCAGAGCGGATGCTGACCATGATCATCGCCTGGATGCTGTGCGGGTGTCTGGGGACAGCGGGGAGTAACCCGAGTGCCCGGGACATCAGCAAGGGAGTGGTGAGACCGCTGCACTGAGATATACTGTATACCATTGTGTGCTGCACTGATACCTCTGCTATATACCACTGTGTGCTGCACTAATACCTCTGCTATATACCACTGTGTGCTGCACGGATATATACTGTATACTATATACCTCTGCTATATACCATTGTGTGCTGCACTGATACCTCTGCTATTTACCACTGTGTCCTGCACTGATACCTCTGCTATATACCACTGTGTGCTGCACTGATACCTCTGCTATATACCACTGTGTGCTGCACTGATATATACTGTATACTATATACTATACACACACACACACACACACACACACACCACTGTGTGCTGCACTGATACCTCTGCTATATACCACTATATAACGCACAGTGCTGCACTGATACCTCTGCTACACATATACCAGTGTGTGCTGCACTGATACTTCTGCTACATATATACCACTGTGTGCTGCACTGATACCTCTGCTACATATATACCACTGTGTGCTGCACTGATACCTCTGCTATATACCACTATATAATGCACAGTGCTGCAGATACCTCTGCTATATACCACTGTGTGCTGCACTGATACCTCTGCTTATATACCACTGTGTGCTGCACTGATACCTCTACTATATACCACTGTGTGCTGCACTGATATATACTGTATACTATATACCACTGTGTGCTGCACTGATAACTCTGCTATATACCACTGTGTGCTGCACTGATACCTCGTCTATATATATACACCACTGTGTGCTGCACTAAAACCTCTGCTATATACCACTATATAATGCACAGTGCTGCACTGATACCTCTGCTATATACCACTATATGCTGGACAGTGCTGCTACTGACACCTCTGCTATATACCACTGTGTGCTGCACTGATACCTCTGCTGTACACCACTGTGTGCTGCACTGATACCTCTGCTATATACCGCAATATACTGCACAGTGCTGCTACTGATACATTGTATACACCCTGCTCTATACTACTATATACTGCACAGTGCTGCTACTGATACATAGTATACACGCCTGCTGTATACTGCACAGTGCTGGTACTGATACATTGTATACATGCCTGCTATATACTACTATATACTGCACAGTGCTGGTACTGATACATTGTATACACACCTGCTATATACTGCACAGTGCTGCTACTGATACATTGTATACATGCCTGCTATATACTACTATATACTGCACAGTGCTGCTACTGATACATTGTATATATGCCTGCTATATACTGCACAGTGCTGCTACTGATACATTGTATACACGCCTGCTATATACTACAGTGCTGCTACTGATACATTGTATACACGCCTGCTATATACTGCAGTGCTGCTACTGATACATTGTATATATGCCTGCTATATACTGTACTACACAGTGCTGCTCCTGATACATTGTATACACGCCTGCTATATACTACACAGTGCTGCTACTGATACATTGTATACACGCCTGCTATATACTACACAGTGCTGCTACTGATACATTGTATACACGCCTGCTATATACTGCACAGTGCTGCTACTGATACATTGTATACACGCCTGCTATATACTGCACAGTGCTGCTACTGATACATTGTATACACGCCTGCTATATACTGCACAGTGCTGCTACTGATACATTGTATACACGCCTGCTATATACTGCACAGTGCTGCTACTGATACATTGTATACACGCCTGCTATATACTGCACAGTGCTGCTACTGATACATTGTATACACGCCTGCTATATACTGCACAGTGCTGCTACTGATACATTGTATACACGCCTGCTATATACACTACACAGTGCTGATACCGATACATTGTATACACGCCTGCTATATACTACACAGTGCTGCTCCTGATACATTGTATACACGCCTGCTATATACTACACAGTGCTGCTACTGATACATTGTATACACACCTGCTATATACTGCACAGTGCTGCTACTGATACATTGTATACACGCCTGCTATATACTGCACAGTGCTGCTACTGATACATTGTATACACGCCTGCTATATACTGCACAGTGCTGCTACAGATACATTGTATACACACCTGCTATATACTGCACAGTGCTGCTACTGATACATTGTATACACACCTGCTATATACTGCACAGTGCTGCTACTGATACATTGTATACACGCCTGCTATATACTACACAGTGCTGCTACTGATACATTGTATACACGCCTGCTATATACTACACAGTGCTGCTACTGATACATTGTATACACGCCTGCTATATACTACACAGTGCTGCTACTGATACATTGTATACACGCCTGCTATATACTACACAGTGCTGCTACTGATACATTGTATACACACCTGCTATATACTACTATATACTGCACAGTGCTGCTACTGATACATTGTATACACACCTGCTATATACTACTATATACTGCACAGTGCTGCTACTGATACATTGTATACACGCCTGCTATATACTGCACAGTGCTGCTACTGATACATTGTATACACGCCTGCTATATACTACACAGTGCTGCTACTGATACATTGTATACACGCCTGCTATATACTACTATATACTGCACAGTGCTGCTACTGATACATTGTATACACACCTGCTATATACTACACAGTGCTGCTACTGATACATTGTATACACGCCTGCTATATACTACTATATACTGCACAGTGCTGCTACTGATACATTGTATACACACCTGCTATATACTACTATATACTACACAGTGCTGCTACTGATACATTGTATACACGCCTGCTATATACTACTATATACTACACAGTGCTGCTACTGATACATTGTATACACACCTGCTATATACTACACAGTGCTGCTACTGATACATTGTATACACGCCTGCTATATACTACTATATACTACACAGTGCTGCTACTGATACATTGTATACACACCTGCTATATACTACACAGTGCTGCTACTGATACATTGTATACACGCCTGCTATATACTACTATATACTGCACAGTGCTGCTACTGATACATTGTATACACGCCTGCTATATACTACTATATACTACACAGTGCTGCTACTGATACATTGTATACACACCTGCTATATACTACACAGTGCTGCTACTGATACATTGTATACACGCCTGCTATATACTACTATATACTACACAGTGCTGCTACTGATACATTGTATACACGCCTGCTATATACTGCACAGTGCTGATACTGATACATTGTATACACGCCTGCTATATACTGCACAGTGCTGCTACTGATACATTGTATACACGCCTGCTATATACTGCACAGTGCTGCTACTGATACATTGTATACACGCCTGCTATATACTGCACAGTGCTGATACTGATACATTGTATACACGCCTGCTATATACTGCACAGTGCTGATACTGATACATTGTATACACGCCTGCTATATACTGCACAGTGCTGCTACTGATACATTGTATACACGCCTGCTATATACTGCACAGTGCTGCTACTGATACATTGTATACACGCCTGCTATATACTGCACAGTGCTGATACTGATACATTGTATACACGCCTGCTATATACTGCACAGTGCTGATACTGATACATTGTATACACGCCTGCTATATACTGCACAGTGCTGCTACTGATACATTGTATACACGCCTGCTATATACTGCACAGTGCTGCTACTGATACATTGTATATATGCCTGCTATATATTACTATATACTGCACAGTGCTGCTACGGATACATTGTATACACACCTGCTATATACTGCACAGTGCTGCTACAGATACATTGTATACACGCCTGCTATATACTACTATATACTGCACAGTGCTGCTCCTTATACATTGTATACACGCCTGCTATATACTACACAGTGCTGCTACTGATACATTGTATACACGCCTGCTATATACTGCACAGTGCTGCTACTGATACATTGTATACACACCTGCTATATACTACTATATACTGCACAGTGCTGCTCCTTATACATTGTATACACGCCTGCTATATACTACTATATACTGCACAGTGCTGCTCCTTATACATTGTATACACGCCTGCTATATACTACACAGTGCTGCTCCTGATACATTGTATACACGCCTGCTATATACTACACAGTGCTGCTACTGATACATTGTATACACGCCTGCTATATACTGCACAGTGCTGCTACTGATACATTGTATACACGCCTGCTATATACTACACAGTGCTGCTACTGATACATTGTATACACACCTGCTATATACTGCACAGCGCTGCTACTGATACATTGTATACACGCCTGCTATATACTGCACAGTGCTGCTACTGATGCATTGTATACACACCTGCTATATACTACACAGTGCTGCTACTGATACATTGTATACACGCCTATATACTGCACAGTGCTGCTACTGATGCATTGTATACACACCTGCTATATACTACACAGTGCTGCTACTGATACATTGTATACACGCCTGCTATATACTACACAGTGCTGCTACTGATACATTGTATACACGCCTGCTATATACTACACAGTGCTGCTACTGATACATTGTATACACGCCTGCTATATACTGCACAGTGCTGCTACTGATACATTGTATACACGCCTGCTATATACTGCACAGTGCTGCTACTGATACATTGTATACACGCCTGCTATATACTGCACAGTGCTGCTCCTGATACATTGTATACACGCCTGCTATATACTACACAGTGCTGCTACTGATACATTGTATACACGCCTGCTATATACTACACAGTGCTGCTCCTGATACATTGTATACACGCCTGCTATATACTACACAGTGCTGCTACTGATACATTGTATACACGCCTGCTATATACTGCACAGTGCTGCTACTGATACATTGTATACACACCTGCTATATACTACTATATACTGCACAGTGCTGCTCCTTATACATTGTATACACGCCTGCTATATACTACTATATACTGCACAGTGCTGCTCCTTATACATTGTATACACGCCTGCTATATACTGCACAGTGCTGCTACTGATACATTGTATACACGCCTGCTATATACTACACAGTGCTGCTACTGATACATTGTATACACACCTGCTATATACTGCACAGCGCTGCTACTGATACATTGTATACACACCTGCTATATACTGCACAGTGCTGCTACTGATGCATTGTATACACACCTGCTATATACTACACAGTGCTGCTACTGATACATTGTATACACGCCTGCTATATACTGCACAGTGCTGCTACTGATACATTGTATACACGCCTGCTATATACTACACAGTGCTGCTACTGATACATTGTATACACGCCTGCTATATACTGCACAGTGCTGCTACTGATACATTGTATACACGCCTGCTATATACTGTACTACACAGTGCTGCTCCTGACACATTGTATACACACCTGCTCAGTGCCAGATTAAACCTTCGGGGGGCCCGGGGTACTTTAGCCAGGGGGGCCCCCTTGCACTTGTCACTACTGGCCGCACACTGCATGGGAGAATATTACACTGTCAAAACACAGAGTAAAGGCAGTATAAACTTGGTCAATGGGTAACTGTGTGTGTTACACACATATATACATACACACATACCATATGAAAAGCCTGTGTTTGTCCCTTTGCACCTTACTCTGTAGGAGACCTCACAGTTCTAGTGCTGCCTTTCATTAAAAACCCTCCCATGACTGAGCTGCTGCTGCTGTTCTCCATGGGCATGTAATGAGCTCCACCAATTAGAGCTCAGGACAAACCTCTCAGCCTCTGCCCTCTGGTTTAAAGTGTCATGGGACTTAGTCAACTCCCAGTAATGCACTGCACACTTGTGCAATCAGTGTGCCTTGGCTCCTGATGCTCAGCACCATTAATCATTGTCACATTGGCAGATAGGTGAAGCTGCAGCACTACCCCACTCCCATGCACAAAACCTTTAGCTAAATTTTTTTTTTAAATACATGCCAACCACAGGGGGCCCCTAGCTAGTGGGAGGCCCAGGGGCACTGACCCCTTGTGTCTCCATTATAATCCGGCCCTGCACCTGCTATATACTACTATATACTACACAGTGCTGCTACTGATACATTGTATCCACACCTGCTATATACTACTATATACTACACAGTGCTGCTCCTGATACATTGTATACATGCCTGCTATATACTACTATATACTACACAGTTCTGCTACTGATACATTGTATCCACACCTGCTATATACTACTATATACTACACAGTGCTGCTACTGATACATTGTATCCACACCTGCTATATACTACTATATACTACACAGTGCTGCTACTGATACATTGTATACATGCCTGCTATATACTACACAGTGCTGCTACTGATACATTGTATACACGCCTGCTATATACTACACAGTGCTGCTACTGATACATTGTATACACGCCTGCTATATACTGCACAGTGCTGCTACTGATACATTGTATACACGCCTGCTATATACTACACAGTGCTGCTCCTGATACATTGTACACACGCCTGCTATATACTACACAGTGCTGCTACTGATACATTGTATCCACACCTGCTATATACTACTATATACTACACAGTGCTGCTACTGATACATTGTATCCACACCTGCTATATACTACTATATACTACACAGTGCTGCTCCTGATACATTGTATACATGCCTGCTATATACTACTATATACTGCACAGTGCTGCTACTGATACATTGTATACACACCTGCTATATACTGCACAGTGCTGCTACTGATACATTGTATACACGCCTGCTATATACTACTATATACTGCACAGTGCTGCTCCTGATACATTGTATACACGCCTGCTATATACTACACAGTGCTGCTACTGATACATTGTATACACACCTGCTATATATACTACACAGTGCTGCTACTGATACATTGTATACACGCCTGCTATATACTACACAGTGCTGCTCCTGATACATTGTATACACGCCTGCTATATACTACTATATACTGCACAGTGCTGCTACTGATACATTGTATACACGCCTGCTATATACTACACAGTGCTGCTACTGATACATTGTATACACGCCTGCTATATACTACACAGTGCTGCTACTGATACATTGTATACACGCCTGCTATATACTGCACAGTGCTGCTCCTGATGCATTGTATACACGCCTGCTATATACTACACAGTGCTGCTACTGATACATTGTATACACGCCTGCTATATACTACACAGTGCTGCTCCTGATACATTGTATACACACCTGCTATATACTGCACAGTGCTGCTACTGATACATTGTATACACACCTGCTATATACTACTATATACTGCACAGTGCTGCTACTGATACATTGTATACACACCTGCTATATACTACTATATACTGCACAGTGCTGCTACTGATACATTGTATACACACCTGCTATATACTACTATATACTGCACAGTGCTGCTACTGATACATTGTATACACACCTGCTATATACTACTATATACTGCACAGTGCTGCTACTGATACATTGTATACACACCTGCTATATACTACTATATACTGCACAGTGCTGCTCCTGATACATTGTATACACACCTGCTATATACTACTATATACTGCACAGTGCTGCTCCTGATACATTGTATACACACCTGCTATATACTACTATATACTGCAAAGTGCTGCTACTGATACATTGTATACATGCCTGCTATATACTACTATATACTTCACAGTGCTGCTACTGATACATTGTATACACGCCTGCTATATACTGCACAGTGCTGCTACTGATACATTGTATACACACCTGCTATATACTACACAGTGCTGCTACTGATACATTGTATATATGCCTGCTATATACTGCACAGTGCTGCTACAGATACATTGTATACACGCCTGCTATATACTACTATATACTGCACAGTGCTGCTCCTTATACATTGTATACACACCTGCTATATACTACTATATACTGCACAGTGCTGCTCCTGATACATTGTATACACACCTGCTATATACTACACAGTGCTGCTACTGATACATTGTATACACACCTGCTATATACTACACAGTGCTGCTCCTGATACATTGTATACACACCTGCTATATACACTACACAGTGCTGATACCGATACATTGTATACACGCCTGCTATATACTGCACAGTGCTGGTACTGATACATTGTATACACGCCTGCTATATACTGCACAGTGCTGCTCCTGATACATTGTATACACGCCTGCTATATACTGCACAGTGCTGCTACTGATACATTGTATACACGCCTGCTATATACTACACAGTGCTGCTACTGATACATTGTATACACGCCTGCTATATACTACACAGTGCTGCTACTGATACATTGTATACACGCCTGCTATATACTGCACAGTGCTGCTACTGATACATTGTATACACGCCTGCTATATACAACACAGTGCTGCTACTGATACATTGTATACACGCCTGCTATATACTGCACAGTGCTGCTACTGATACATTGTATACACGCCTGCTATATACTGCACAGTGCTGCTACTGATACATTGTATACACGCCTGCTATATACTACTATATACTGCACAGTGCTGCTACATTGTATACACACCTGATATATACTACACAGTGCTGGTACTGATACATTGTATACACGCCTGATATATACTACTATATACTGCACAGTGCTGCTACTGATACATTGTATACACACCTGATATATACTACACAGTGCTGGTACTGATACATTGTATACACGCCTGATATATACTACTATATACTGCACAGTGCTGCTACTGATACATTGTATACACGCCTGCTATATACTGCACAGTGCTGCTACAGATACATTGTATACACACCTGCTATATACTGCACAGTGCTGCTACTGATACATTGTATACACACCTGCTATATACTGCACAGTGCTGCTACTGATACATTGTATACACGCCTGCTATATACTACACAGTGCTGCTACTGATACATTGTATACACGCCTGCTATATACTACACAGTGCTGCTACTGATACATTGTATACACGCCTGCTATATACTACACAGTGCTGCTACTGATACATTGTATACACGCCTGCTATATACTACACAGTGCTGCTACTGATACATTGTATACACACCTGCTATATACTACTATATACTGCACAGTGCTGCTACTGATACATTGTATACACACCTGCTATATACTACTATATACTGCACAGTGCTGCTACTGATACATTGTATACACGCCTGCTATATACTGCACAGTGCTGCTACTGATACATTGTATACACGCCTGCTATATACTACACAGTGCTGCTACTGATACATTGTATACACGCCTGCTATATACTACTATATACTGCACAGTGCTGCTACTGATACATTGTATACACACCTGCTATATACTACACAGTGCTGCTACTGATACATTGTATACACGCCTGCTATATACTACTATATACTGCACAGTGCTGCTACTGATACATTGTATACACACCTGCTATATACTACTATATACTACACAGTGCTGCTACTGATACATTGTATACACGCCTGCTATATACTACTATATACTACACAGTGCTGCTACTGATACATTGTATACACACCTGCTATATACTACACAGTGCTGCTACTGATACATTGTATACACGCCTGCTATATACTACTATATACTACACAGTGCTGCTACTGATACATTGTATACACACCTGCTATATACTACACAGTGCTGCTACTGATACATTGTATACACGCCTGCTATATACTACTATATACTGCACAGTGCTGCTACTGATACATTGTATACACGCCTGCTATATACTACTATATACTACACAGTGCTGCTACTGATACATTGTATACACACCTGCTATATACTACACAGTGCTGCTACTGATACATTGTATACACGCCTGCTATATACTACTATATACTACACAGTGCTGCTACTGATACATTGTATACACGCCTGCTATATACTGCACAGTGCTGATACTGATACATTGTATACACGCCTGCTATATACTGCACAGTGCTGCTACTGATACATTGTATACACGCCTGCTATATACTGCACAGTGCTGCTACTGATACATTGTATATATGCCTGCTATATATTACTATATACTGCACAGTGCTGCTACGGATACATTGTATACACACCTGCTATATACTGCACAGTGCTGCTACAGATACATTGTATACACGCCTGCTATATACTACTATATACTGCACAGTGCTGCTCCTTATACATTGTATACACGCCTGCTATATACTGCACAGTGCTGCTACTGATACATTGTATACACACCTGCTATATACTACTATATACTGCACAGTGCTGCTCCTTATACATTGTATACACGCCTGCTATATACTACTATATACTGCACAGTGCTGCTCCTTATACATTGTATACACGCCTGCTATATACTACACAGTGCTGCTCCTGATACATTGTATACACGCCTGCTATATACTACACAGTGCTGCTACTGATACATTGTATACACGCCTGCTATATACTGCACAGTGCTGCTACTGATACATTGTATACACGCCTGCTATATACTACACAGTGCTGCTACTGATACATTGTATACACACCTGCTATATACTGCACAGCGCTGCTACTGATACATTGTATACACGCCTGCTATATACTGCACAGTGCTGCTACTGATGCATTGTATACACACCTGCTATATACTACACAGTGCTGCTACTGATACATTGTATACACGCCTGCTATATACTACACAGTGCTGCTACTGATACATTGTATACACGCCTGCTATATACTACACAGTGCTGCTACTGATACATTGTATACACGCCTGCTATATACTGCACAGTGCTGCTACTGATACATTGTATACACGCCTGCTATATACTGCACAGTGCTGCTACTGATACATTGTATACACGCCTGCTATATACTGCACAGTGCTGCTCCTGATACATTGTATACACGCCTGCTATATACTACACAGTGCTGCTACTGATACATTGTATACACGCCTGCTATATACTACACAGTGCTGCTCCTGATACATTGTATACACGCCTGCTATATACTACACAGTGCTGCTACTGATACATTGTATACACGCCTGCTATATACTGCACAGTGCTGCTACTGATACATTGTATACACACCTGCTATATACTACTATATACTGCACAGTGCTGCTCCTTATACATTGTATACACGCCTGCTATATACTACTATATACTGCACAGTGCTGCTCCTTATACATTGTATACACGCCTGCTATATACTGCACAGTGCTGCTACTGATACATTGTATACACGCCTGCTATATACTACACAGTGCTGCTACTGATACATTGTATACACACCTGCTATATACTGCACAGCGCTGCTACTGATACATTGTATACACGCCTGCTATATACTGCACAGTGCTGCTACTGATGCATTGTATACACACCTGCTATATACTACACAGTGCTGCTACTGATACATTGTATACACGCCTGCTATATACTGCACAGTGCTGCTACTGATACATTGTATACACGCCTGCTATATACTACACAGTGCTGCTACTGATACATTGTATACACGCCTGCTATATACTGCACAGTGCTGCTACTGATACATTGTATACACGCCTGCTATATACTGTACTACACAGTGCTGCTCCTGACACATTGTATACACACCTGCTCAGTGCCAGATTAAACCTTCGGGGGGCCCGGGGTACTTTAGCCAGGGGGGCCCCCTTGCACTTGTCACTACTGGCCGCACACTGCATGGGAGAATATTACACTGTCAAAACACAGAGTAAAGGCAGTATAAACTTGGTCAATGGGTAACTGTGTGTGTTACACACATATATACATACACACATACCATATGAAAAGCCTGTGTTTGTCCCTTTGCACCTTACTCTGTAGGAGACCTCACAGTTCTAGTGCTGCCTTTCATTAAAAACCCTCCCATGACTGAGCTGCTGCTGCTGTTCTCCATGGGCATGTAATGAGCTCCACCAATTAGAGCTCAGGACAAACCTCTCAGCCTCTGCCCTCTGGTTTAAAGTGTCATGGGACTTAGTCAACTCCCAGTAATGCACTGCACACTTGTGCAATCAGTGTGCCTTGGCTCCTGATGCTCAGCACCATTAATCATTGTCACATTGGCAGATAGGTGAAGCTGCAGCACTACCCCACTCCCATGCACAAAACCTTTAGCTAAATTTTTTTTTTAAATACATGCCAACCACAGGGGGCCCCTAGCTAGTGGGAGGCCCAGGGGCACTGACCCCTTGTGTCTCCATTATAATCCGGCCCTGCACCTGCTATATACTACACAGTGCTGCTACTGATACATTGTATCCACACCTGCTATATACTACTATATACTACACAGTGCTGCTCCTGATACATTGTATACATGCCTGCTATATACTACTATATACTACACAGTGCTGCTACTGATACATTGTATCCACACCTGCTATATACTACACAGTGCTGCTACTGATACATTGTATCCACACCTGCTATATACTACTATATACTACACAGTGCTGCTACTGATACATTGTATACATGCCTGCTATATACTACACAGTGCTGCTACTGATACATTGTATACACGCCTGCTATATACTACACAGTGCTGCTACTGATACATTGTATACACGCCTGCTATATACTGCACAGTGCTGCTACTGATACATTGTATACACGCCTGCTATATACTACACAGTGCTGCTCCTGATACATTGTACACACGCCTGCTATATACTACACAGTGCTGCTACTGATACATTGTATCCACACCTGCTATATACTACTATATACTACACAGTGCTGCTACTGATACATTGTATCCACACCTGCTATATACTACTATATACTACACAGTGCTGCTACTGATACATTGTATCCACACCTGCTATATACTACTATATACTACACAGTGCTGCTCCTGATACATTGTATACATGCCTGCTATATACTACTATATACTGCACAGTGCTGCTACTGATACATTGTATACACACCTGCTATATACTGCACAGTGCTGCTACTGATACATTGTATACACGCCTGCTATATACTACTATATACTGCACAGTGCTGCTCCTGATACATTGTATACACGCCTGCTATATACTACACAGTGCTGCTACTGATACATTGTATACACACCTGCTATATACTACACAGTGCTGCTACTGATACATTGTATACACGCCTGCTATATACTACACAGTGCTGCTCCTGATACATTGTATACACGCCTGCTATATACTACTATATACTGCACAGTGCTGCTACTGATACATTGTATACACGCCTGCTATATACTACACAGTGCTGCTACTGATACATTGTATACACGCCTGCTATATACTACACAGTGCTGCTACTGATACATTGTATACACGCCTGCTATATACTGCACAGTGCTGCTCCTGATGCATTGTATACACGCCTGCTATATACTACACAGTGCTGCTACTGATACATTGTATACACGCCTGCTATATACTACACAGTGCTGCTCCTGATACATTGTATACACGCCTGCTATATACTACACAGTGCTGCTCCTGATACATTGTATACACACCTGCTATATACTTTACAGTGCTGCTACTGATACATTGTATACACACCTGCTATATACTACTATATACTGCACAGTGCTGCTCCTGATACATTGTATACACACCTGCTATATACTGCACAGTGCTGCTACTGATACATTGTATACACACCTGCTATATACTACTATATACTGCACAGTGCTGCTACTGATACATTGTATACACACCTGCTATATACTACTATATACTGCACAGTGCTGCTACTGATACATTGTATACACACCTGCTATATACTACTATATACTGCACAGTGCTGCTACTGATACATTGTATACACACCTGCTATATACTACTATATACTGCACAGTGCTGCTACTGATACATTGTATACACACCTGCTATATACTACTATATACTGCACAGTGCTGCTCCTGATACATTGTATACACACCTGCTATATACTACTATATACTGCACAGTGCTGCTCCTGATACATTGTATACACACCTGCTATATACTACTATATACTGCAAAGTGCTGCTACTGATACATTGTATACATGCCTGCTATATACTACTATATACTTCACAGTGCTGCTACTGATACATTGTATACACGCCTGCTATATACTGCACAGTGCTGCTACTGATACATTGTATACACACCTGCTATATACTACACAGTGCTGCTACTGATACATTGTATATATGCCTGCTATATACTGCACAGTGCTGCTACAGATACATTGTATACACGCCTGCTATATACTACTATATACTGCACAGTGCTGCTCCTTATACATTGTATACACACCTGCTATATACTACTATATACTGCACAGTGCTGCTCCTGATACATTGTATACACACCTGCTATATACTACACAGTGCTGCTACTGATACATTGTATACACACCTGCTATATACTACACAGTGCTGCTCCTGATACATTGTATACACGCCTGCTATATACTGCACAGTGCTGCTACTGATACATTGTATACACGCCTGCTATATACTACACAGTGCTGCTACTGATACATTGTATACACGCCTGCTATATACTACACAGTGCTGCTACTGATACATTGTATACACGCCTGCTATATACTGCACAGTGCTGCTACTGATACATTGTATACACGCCTGCTATATACAACACAGTGCTGCTACTGATACATTGTATACACGCCTGCTATATACTGCACAGTGCTGCTACTGATACATTGTATACACGCCTGCTATATACTGCACAGTGCTGCTACTGATACATTGTATACATGCCTGCTATATACTACTATATACTGCACAGTGCTGCTACATTGTATACACACCTGATATATACTACACAGTGCTGGTACTGATACATTGTATACACGCCTGATATATACTACTATATACTGCACAGTGCTGCTACTGATACATTGTATACACACCTGATATATACTACACAGTGCTGGTACTGATACATTGTATACACGCCTGATATATACTACTATATACTGCACAGTGCTGCTACTGATACATTGTATACACGCCTGCTATATACTGCACAGTGCTGCTACTGATACATTGTACACACGCCTGCTATATACTACACAGTGCTGCTACTGATACATTGTACACACGCCTGCTATATACTGCACAGTGCTGCTACTGATACATTGTACACACGCCTGCTATATACTACACAGTGCTGCTACTGATACATTGTATACACACCTGCTATATACTGCACAGTGCTGCTACTGATACATTGTACACACGCCTGCTATATACTACACAGTGCTGCTCCTGATACATTGTATACACGCCTGCTATATACTACACAGTGCTGCTACTGATACATTGTATACACGCCTGCTATATACTGCACAGTGCTGCTCCTGATACATTGTATACACGCCTGCTATATACTGCACAGTGCTGCTACTGATACATTGTATACACGCCTGCTATATACTACACAGTGCTGCTCCTGATACATTGTATACACGCCTGATATATACTGCACAGTGCTGCTACTGATACATTGTATACACGCCTGCTATATACTACACAGTGCTGCTACTGATACATTGTATACACGCCTGCTATATACTACACAGTGCTGCTACTGATACATTGTATACACGCCTGCTATATACTACACAGTGCTGCTCCTGATACATTGTATACACGCCTGCTATATACTACACAGTGCTGCTACTGATACATTGTATACACGCCTGCTATATACTGCACAGTGCTGCTACTGATACATTGTATACACGCCTGCTATATACTGCACAGTGCTGCTACTGATACATTGTATACACGCCTGCTATATACTACACAGTGCTGCTACTGATACATTGTACACACGCCTGCTATATACTGCACAGTGCTGCTCCTGATACATTGTATACACGCCTGCTATATACTGCACAGTGCTGCTTCTGATACATTGTATACACGCCTGATATATACTACACAGTGCTGCTCCTGATACATTGTATACACGCCTGCTATATACTGCACAGTGCTGCTACTGATACATTGTATACACGCCTGCTATATACTACACAGTGCTGCTACTGATACATTGTATACACGCCTGCTATATACTGCACAGTGCTGCTACTGATACATTGTATACACGCCTGCTATATACTGCACAGTGCTGCTCCTGATACATTGTATACACGCCTGCTATATACTGCACAGTGCTGCTCCTGATACATTGTATACACGCCTGCTATATACTGCACAGTGCTGCTACTGATACATTGTATACACGCCTGCTATATACTACACAGTGCTGCTACTGATACATTGTATACACGCCTGCTATATACTACACAGTGCTGCTACTGATACATTGTATACACGCCTGCTATATACTACACAGTGCTGCTACTGATACATTGTATACACGCCTGCTATATACTACACAGTGCTGCTACTGATACATTGTACACACACCTGCTATATACTGCACAGTGCTGCTACTGATACATTGTACACACGCCTGCTATATACTACACAGTGCTGCTACTGATACATTGTATACACGCCTGCTATATACTACACAGTGCTGCTACTGATACATTGTATACACGCCTGCTATATACTACACAGTGCTGCTACTGATACATTGTATACACGCCTGCTATATACTACACAGTGCTGCTCCTGATACATTGTATACACACCTGCTATATACTACACAGTGCTGCTACTGATACATTGTATACACGCCTGCTATATACTGCACAGTGCTGCTACTGATACATTGTATACACGCCTGCTATATACTGCACAGTGCTGCTACTGATACATTGTATACACGCCTGCTATATACTGCACAGTGCTGCTACTGATACATTGTATACACGCCTGCTATATACTGCACAGTGCTGCTACTGATACATTGTATACACGTCTGCTATATACTGCACAGTGCTGCTACTGATACATTGTATACACACCTGCTATATACTGCACAGTGCTGCTACTGATACATTGTATACACGCCTGCTATATACTACACAGTGCTGCTCCTGATACATTGTATACACGCCTGCTATATACTGCACAGTGCTGCTACTGATACATTGTATACAAGCCTGCTATATACTACACAGTGCTGCTACTGATACATTGTATACACGCCTGCTATATACTGCACAGTGCTGATACTGATACATTGTATACACGCCTGCTATATACTGCACAGTGCTGCTACTGATACATTGTATACACACCTGCTATATACTGCACAGTGCTGCTACTGATACATTGTACACACGCCTGCTATATACTACACAGTGCTGCTACTGATACATTGTATACACGCCTGCTATATACTACACAGTGCTGCTACTGATACATTGTACACACGCCTGCTATATACTACACAGTGCTGCTACTGATACATTGTATACACGCCTGCTATATACTACACAGTGCTGCTACTGATACATTGTATACACGCCTGCTATATACTACACAGTGCTGCTACTGATACATTGTATACACACCTGATCTATACACTACACAGTGCTGCTACTGATACATTGTATACACGCCTGCTATATACTGCACAGTGCTGCTACTGATACATTGTATACACGCCTGCTATATACTACACAGTGCTGCTACTGATACATTGTATACACGCCTGCTATATACTGCACAGTGCTGCTACTGATACATTGTATACACGCCTGCTATATACTGCACAGTGCTGCTACTGATACATTGTATACACACCTGCTATATACTACACAGTGCTGCTACTGATACATTGTATACACGCCTGCTATATACTGCACAGTGCTGCTACTGATACATTGTATACACGCCTGCTATATACTGCACAGTGCTGCTACTTATACATTGTATACACGCCTGATATATACTACACAGTGCTGCTACTGATACATTGTATACACGCCTGATATATACTACACAGTGCTGCTCCTGATACATTGTATACACGCCTGCTATATACTGCACAGTGCTGCTACTGATACA
Organism: Crinia signifera; assembly: GCF_055691185.1. Lineage (NCBI taxonomy): Eukaryota > Metazoa > Chordata > Amphibia > Anura > Myobatrachidae > Crinia > Crinia signifera. Next base: position 2,873,255 of record NC_139223.1, read on the forward strand.
TTGTATACACGCCTGCTATATACTACACAGTGCTGCTACTGATACATTGTATACACACCTGATATATACACTACACAGTGCTGCTACTGATACATTGTATACACGCCTGCTATATACTGCACAGTGCTGCTACTGATACATTGTATACACGCCTGCTATATACTGCACAGTGCTGCTACTGATACATTGTATACACACCTGATATATACACTACACAGTGCTGCTACTGATACATTGTATCCACACCTGCTATATACTGCACAGTGCTGCTACTGATACATTGTATACACACCTGCTATATACTGCACAGTGCTGCTACTGATACATTGTATACACATCTGCTATATACTTCACAGTGCTGCTACTGATACATTGTATCCACACCTGCTATATACTACTATATACTGCACAGTGCTGCTACTGATACATTGTATACACACCTGCTATATACTACTATATACTGCACAGTGCTGCTACTGATACATTGTATACACACCTGCTATATACTACTATATACTGCACAGTGCTGCTACTGATACATTGTATCCACACCTGCTATATACTACTATATACTTCACAGTGCTGCTACTGATACATTGTATACACACCTGCTATATACTACTATATACTATACAGTGCTGCTACTGATACATTGTATACACACCTGCTATATACTACTATATACTGCACAGTGCTGCTACTGATACATTGTATACACACCTGCTATATACTACTATATACTGCACAGTGCTGCTACTGATACATTGTATACACACCAGCTATATACTACTATATACTGCACAGTGCTGCTACTGATACATTGTATACACACCTGCTATATACTACGATATACTGCACAGTGCTGCTACTGATACATTGTATACACACCTGCTATATATTACTTTATACTGCACAGTGCTGCTACTGATACATTGTATATATGCCTGCTATATACTGCACAGTGCTGCTACTGATACATTGTATATATGCCTGCTATATACTACACAGAGCTGCTCCTGATACATTGTATACACACCTGCTATATACTCAGGGGCGGATTTAGGGATGAGGGCGCCCCTAGGCACACCAATAATCTTGCCCCCCCCCCCCCCACCTTATTGTATTATTTTTATTGATTACTTATAAGCCCTAATTTGATAATAGCCAATATAATGATTTATTTTTAAAAAGCCACTAACTGTGACGTGTTCTTTTATTATGAATACATTACTAAGTAGGACAGTTACAGGGGCAGTATCTGCATGTCCTATCCATTTACACTCTATTTAAGATGGAATATAGTACAGTACAGGGGATATTTTGCAGGTATTGGTATATTTTGGGCTGACAGTACCATCACAGGCATCCAAGTGCCGCCCCTAGGCACGTGCCTAATGGGAAATTCGGCTCTGTATATACTTCACAGTGCTGCTACTGATACATTGTATACACACCTGCTATATACTACACAGTGCTGCTCCTGATACATTGTATACACGCCTGCTATATACTGTATATACAGCACAGTGTGCTGCTTGTTTTAAGCCACCTCTTCCTGGTCCTTGTATCTTCAGCCTGGCTCTGTATGTGTGGTCTGTGCAGTCTCACCTGTCATATAATTAGACCATTACCTTGTGTCTGGCTGCCCAGTAGGCTTGTCCATTCTTCACCGCTCTGATTGGTTACTGCTTCCTATATTACCCAGTCTGCCCTATATTAATGGCTGGTTATAATGTTAAGGCTGGTTGCAAGGTGACAGTGTAGTACATTACAGCTGGGTGCAAGGTGAAACTGATGCTCTAGCCCAGCAGTCCTCCTGGGTGCTAAAGCTTTGCCTATAGCATCCGCCTTTCCTGGGTGAATTAGGTCCACCCAGTACTCAGATGCCCCCAGGTCTTCTAATGGACAAGGCTGCTACAGGAGGCTAAGCAAGACAAATACAGACAAAAAGAAAGGACTAGACAGACAAAGAACAAAAGGTACACTATTGTGTGAGACTGGCACTGGCCACTGTGGCAGATGGTGCACACCAGCGTCTCTGTACTGTAAATATTAGCATGTAATTCAGGGTAGTGGCTGCGGTGTAGTGTAACAGTCACTGATAGCGTCTAAATGCAGTATTGAGAAACACTGGTTACTGGCAGACGGACTACTGGACCGGACTGCGGAGCTGTACCGATACAAACACACTGATACACAGGAATGTGGGAGTAACCGCAAATAGCAACTAAGTACCTATACACACTGGCAGACGGACTACTGGACTGGACTGCGGAGCTGTACTGATACAAACACACTGACACACAGGAATGTGGGAGTAACTGCAAATAGCAACTAAGTACCGGTACACACTGGCAGATGGACTTACTGGACTGGACTGCGGAGCTGTACTGATACAAACACACTGACACACAGGAATGTGGGATTAACCGCAAATAGCAACTAAGTACCTATACACACTGGCAGATGGACTACTGGACCGGACTGCGGAGCTGTACCGATACAAACACACTGATACACAGGAATGTGGGAGTAACCGCAAATAGCAACTAAGTACCGGTACACACTGGCAGATGGACTACTGGACTGGACTGCAGAGCTGTACTGATACAAACAGATCTACGGATTTTGATTGTCTCGCTTGGGGCTTGTATGAGTGCTATAGCACTAGCCAGTGCAGATATACCCCCTTCCCCTTTCCCCCATAACTGATAAAAACACACAGGAATGTGGGAGTAACCGCAAATAGCAACTAAGTACCGATACACACTGGCAGATGGATTACTGGACCGGACTGCGGAGCTGTACCAATACAAACACACTGACACACCGGAATGTGGGAGTAACTGCAAATAGCAACTAAGTACCGGTACACACTGGCAGATGGACTACTGGACCGGACTGCGGAGCTGTACCAATACAAACACACTGACACACAGGAATGTGGGAGTAACTGCATATAGCAACTAAGTACCGGTACACACTGGCAGATGGACTACGGAGCTGTACTGATACAAACACACTGACACACAGGAATGTGGGAGTAACTGCAAATAGCAACTAAGTACCTATACACACTGGCAGATGGACTACTGGACTGGACTGCAAAGCTGTACTGATACAAACACACTGACACACAGGAATGTGGGAGTAACTGCATATAGCAACTAAGTACCGGTACACACTGGCAGATGGACTACTGGACCGGACTGCGGAGCTGTACCAATACAAACACACTGACACAGGAATGTGGGAGTAACTGCATATAGCAACTAAGTACCGGTACACACTGGCAGATGGACTACTGGACTGGACTGCGGAGCTGTACTGATACAAACAGATCTATGGATTTTGATTGTCTCGCTTGGGGCTTGTATGAGTGCTATAGCACTAGCCAGTGCAGATATACCCCCTTCCCCTTTCCCCCATAACTGATAAAAACACACAGGAATGTGGGAGTAACCGCAAATAGCAACTAAGTACCGGTACACATGGACAGATGGACTACTGGACTGGACTGCAGGGCTGTACTGATACAAACACACTGACACACAGGAATGTGGGAGTAACTGCAAATAGCAACTAAGTACCGGTACACACTGGCAGATGGACTACTGGACCGGACTGCGGAGCTGTACCAATACAAACACACTGACACACAGGAATGTGGGAGTAACTGCATATAGCAACTAAGTACCGATACACACTGGCAGATGGACTACTGGACCGGACTGCGGAGCTGTACCAATACAAACACACTGACACACAGGAATGTGGGAGTAACCGCAAACAGCAACTAAGTACCGATACACACTGGCAGATGGACTACGGAGCTGTACTGATACAAACACACTGACACACAGGAATGTTGGAGTAACTGCAAATAGCAACTAAGTACCGGTACACACTGGCAGATGAACTACTGGACCGGACTGCGGAGCTGTACCAATACAAACACACTGACACACAGGAATGTGGGAGTAACCGCAAACAGCAACTAAGTACCGATACACACTGGCAGATGGACTACTGGACTGGACTGCGGAGCTGTACTGATACAAACACACTGACACACAGGAATGTGGGAGTAACTGCATATAGCAACTAAGTACCGGTACACACTGGCAGATGAACAAACTGACTACTGAATCCGCATAAGCAGAATAGAAACAGACTTACGAACAGGGCAGGACATGGGTATCAAACAGAACATAAACAGAAGCTCCAATGAAGCTAGTATCAGCTGGGGGTAAACAGGACCCAACAGCACATTGCAAATGAGGGGTGACAGCAAGCTCTGAGAAACAGGATCCAGCTAGGTAATAGCAGTACTTGACAGGATCTGTTCAGAATGACACCGGCTTCGTCAGGAAATGCACACTATACAGGATGAGGATAAGTCAGGGTAGTTCAGAGTAACATAGGCAAGGACGGAGTATAACCAGCCAAGGATCTAGTGCAGGCTGGGTAAAATAGGAAGCATTTCCCAATCAGGATGGCCAAGAATGGACAAGCCTATTGACACACTGATTCACTGCAGCTGGGAAGCCAGACACAAGGTAATGACCTAATTATGTGACAGGTGAGACTGCACAGACCACACAGAGTCAGGCTGCAGTTACAGGGATCAGCCAGAGGCGGCTCATGCCACTGATATATTGTATACATGCTTGCTATACTTTGTATATACAGCTTTTTATATACTGTTTGTTACCTCCTATCCTGCTGTTAGTATTTTGAATGGTTCTCCGGCTAATTAGCTCCCATCTCTAATTTTTCAAACACATGACCATTAGAAGCTGTACACATGGCAGAAGCTGATTGGCTTTAGCACCACTTATCATTCATAACGAGTTTTATCCTTCTATGGGGCCGATGTACTAAGCCTTGAAGAGTAATAAATTGGAGAAATAGAGATGTCTCTGGCGCTGTGGGCATTTGCTGAGTGTATTATATGCCAGCAGCCTCTACGGTAAAGGGATGCCACCCTCTAATTACAAAACTAGAAACAATACCGTTGGCGCTGGGCATATAATTAATGACACAAACGGACAGTATTTAATTAAAAGGAAACAATATACAAATATCACAAAAGTATCACAATAATTGCAACATACATACTAAAAAACAATTATATCTACACTAAAACGGGCTATTGGCTGGTGGATTACATCTCCATGCATGGGGTTCCAATATAATGGTGGTAATTAGTCACTGACTTTGCACTTACATGAAATGCAGACAGGTGCCCTCTTTCTGCATGGAGTGAACACTTGGTTGAAATAAGAGCCAGTTGACACCAGAAGCACAAATGATCTGTGGATTTAGAAGTATCAGCTTCTTAATTCCAATTTTCAGTAGACTGTAGCTCGATGTAGACAGCGGGGGCTCCAATGTGTTTACAGTGGCTGGGATTGATCCACATTACTCCACAGTAGCCATCCTGCTTTAGGGTGCAAGTCCGTTCTGTATCACTGGCACTGATGTAAAGCCGGAGGCCGCCTTGATGTCACTCAGTGGGCAGCAGTGGGCAGGTCCCTGGAGTTTTTTTAGGGGACTGCGGCTTAGAGTACAGATGCCGCTTTCTGACCGGACAGGTACTACGCTGCAGTCAGCCGTATGTGGGGGTGTCAAGGCCGCTGTATGGCATACAGGTACCGTTTCCATCAGTCTCTGCAGTTCTGCTACTCTGTATGTGGGCTCCGTGGCAGTGCCTAGGGGTGTCAGCGACCTCCAGACTACCCTGCTCGGAGCACAGTAGCCACTCCTATGCCGTTTGCTCGGGTCCTTAATTAGCAGCGGCTGGGGGTGTCAGGAATTGGGTGGGTCTCAGTCCCCTGGAGCTCTCACTGTGCAGAGCGATAGATTGATCTTCATTAATTATATGCTCAGCGCCAACGGTATTGTTTCTTGTTTTGTAATAAATTGGAGAGATGGGAGCGGATGGGCTGCTACATTATCTCTCTCCAAGGGTTAGTACATCTCCCTCACACTGAGCCCCGATATCTCATGTGCTGTGTGTGTTACCCTGTTATAAGCATTACAGTAATGCCATGTTATTGCCATCCCTTCGCACCTGGTACTGCTCCGGTTCCATCCGTCACTTCGGTGTTACAGTGACACCATAGGGGATTATTCCTGCTTCCTATAGTGACTCCGGTTCTCCATGTCACACACAGGACTGGCTGACACGATACGGCTACCTGCCACTCCCGGACCCCTACTCCGCTCAGCAGCAGACACTGGATGGACTGATCAAAGCAGTGAAGACCATGCAGAGATTCGCTGGCCTGAAGGAAACCGGGGAGCTGGGTGAGTAAGAGAGAACACGCCCCCGTACCCCGAGTCTCAGAGATTGTACTCGTCCCAAAATTCACCGCTCTCTCCTCTTGCTGCTAGATGACCAGACCGTCGCCATGATGCACAGACCTCGTTGTTCTCTTCCTGACGTCATCATGACACCGGAGGGACGCCGCAAAAAGCGTTACGCCCTGAGTGGGGCGGTGTGGCCAAAGCAGCTCCTGACCTGGAGGTAAGATGGCTCCTGGGAGAAGGGGGGGGGGGGGGAAGGATTTGTGAGACTTCACCACAAAGCACATTATGTCCAAACACATTCTGATGGAGAACTGGAGTCGGAATCCCTTGTTGAAGCTGCCTTGTAAAGTTGCTTTAATCCTCAGCCCCCACCACAATAACAAAGAAGTCATACTAACGTAGTGACATAGGAACAAACAGCAATACCTGCCAAATAGGGTTACAGCATACAGGTTTAATGGTGGACCAGTGGTCCATTCGGCAGTCCACAGCCTGTCATATCACCTGCGCAGCTGGTCCACCTTCATGAGCAGTGACCGCCTACCCTGGAAACACTTCTGGCAGGAGAGCACAGGTGCTGCTAATCAGACCAACCCTGATCACATCACGCTGCTCTATAACCTGGCCCAGATCCTTCACATTACCTTCATCTGGAAGTATTATCCAAGAGGGGCATCGGGGTGATTGACCACCAGAGGAGAGTTCCGGGTCGCACACACACACACAATATACATATATATATACACACATTTATACAGCACAGGTGTGGCTTGACGACAACGTTTCAGATATTTATTAACTGTTTTCAAGTCATATAAAATGTGCACATTACATACCTTTATACATGTTTTACCTGTGAATAGCGGCAGTGGGCGGCGCGGCGTGGTGCGCCGGATAACAGTGGCCACCAATGATGATGTCATTAAACGCCTACAGCAAGCCACCAATGACTAACAGTGTACCATCACCAGGGCAACATAACAACAGGCTGAAATAAAGAGATTATAGGAACTTCATGGATACTGCAATAAACACATATGTTAGCGGAAGCATTGCATATGCTGTACTTTCCTTCAGGCCTCTTGGTGCTATGACATCTAATATAAATATCCATCTGGCTTCACATTGCAGCAGTCTTAGTGACCGGTCTTCCCCACGAATGGAAGCTGGAACTGTATCTATGATATGATAACGGAGCGAGCTAAGAGGGTGACCTAGCAACTGGCTGCTCGCTGGGACCAGATACAAGTGCTTTGTGTATTGCCGAACTGTCCGGCATCATAGGGCAATACGCAAAGCACTTGCATTTTGTTCCTTCCCTAGTTGTCTGAGTGCCACACCTGTGCGGTCAACATTACACTACACACACACCCCTGGTGAGATAAGATTGCCTGTGTTGCAGAGTGAAGAGCTTCCCCATATCATTGGATCAGAGGACCACTCGGGACCTCATCAGGAGCGCTCTCTCAGTGTGGAGCCGGGAGACGCAGCTCAGCTTTACAGAGACCCAGGATGAAGCTGACCTACGTGTTAGCTTTGTGGGGGGATCTCATATGGATGGGTACCCCTTTGATGGCCCTGGGGGTACCCTTGGACATGCCTTCTTTCCTGGCGTTGGGTCCAGTGCAGGAGAAACACACATGGATGCTGACGAGACGTGGACGTACAATGGTAAGTAGCCAGCAGACGAGTAGACGTATGCAGGTGGGTAGTCCTGCCTGTTCAGCACCTGTGTGGTTGTGATATAGGCATGTTCCCATACTCCCAACCAAGTCACGTGTGGTAAAGGAGCTTGGTGAATGTGCCACAAATCTACTGCAGCATCAGGCCAGGACCTACCTGCAGATAAATCTATGCTCCCCATGTCTTTGTTATCTCAGTGGAACACGGGACAGACCTGTTTGCAGTGGCCGTACACGAGTTTGGACATGCTCTGGGACTGTTCCATTCATCTGAGGAGAACTCCATCATGAAGCCATACTACCAGGGGACGCTGGGGGACCACAGGAGATACAGACTCTCTCCGGACGACGTGGAGGGAATACAGGCTCTGTATGGTGAGGACAAGCTGCATATCTGCAACTCACACGTTAGCCATGACCACGGATACAGATAGAACTTTATTGTTTTTCATTCAGGTAGAAGAACGCCACATGCTGGGGACACTCCTCCACGCCCCCTGCCCACTCGGCCCATAATTCCCCCACAGGGGCCAACGTACCAGTAAGTACAAAGATCAAGGTAATGATGAGTGACAGAAAGGCGACAAGTGGCCAACAGGCTCTTATCCATTTAATATCTAATCCCAGACTTCCCAGTATATTTAGCAGTCTGTGATGTGGGACAGTGTCCAAAGCCTTACTGATGTCTAGATAAGCTACGTCTACGGCCCCTCATTTATTTAGTATTTTATTCACAAGAAAGTCAGTAAATCCATGCTATGTGACATCTGGTAAATTGCTGATCTTAAGCTATGCCACTACTCTCTTAATAGTGTGTCCATTACTTTCCCTACTACTGATGTGAGGCTCACTGGTCGGTAGTTACTTGCATCTTCCTTGCTTCCTCTTTTTGGCAGTGGTACTACGTTAACTCTTTCCCAGTGCTCTGGGATTACTCCTGTAACTAGTGACTGGTGTAATAATTCTGTAAAGCTATTTTAGTATATTTAGATGTATCCCATCTTGCCCAAGTAAATTATTCACTTTCAGATTTGAGAGTTCTGTTAGGACCGTCTCCTTTGTAAATGTACTTTCATCCACTTTATTTTACCGACTGCCCTGCAAAATAACTGTGGCCCGTTCCCTTCTTCTGTAGTAAATACTAAGCAAAAACAATAATTCAGTTGAACTTCTATTACTTGGTCTTAATATTCCTCCATTTCATTTTCTTCTTTCACTCATATATTTAGAAAATGTTTAGCACCCTTTATCTATTGAGCAGGCCATTTTCTCCCCAGCTTCTGCTGTTGCACGGATGACCACCTTCTTATTATTAACAGTTTCTTATATAGCGCAGCAGATTCCGTTACAGTGTCTTATATAGCGCAGCAGATTCCGTTACAGTGTCTTATATAGCGCAGCAGGTTCCAGTACAGTGTTACAGTATAGAGCAGCAGATTCCGTTACAGTGTCTTATATAGCGCAGCAGATTCCGTCACAGTGTCTTATATAGCGCAGCAGATTCCGTTACAGTGTCTTATATAGCGCAGCAGATTCCGTTACAGTGTCTTATATAGTGCAGCAGATTCCGTTACAGTGTCTTATATAGCGCAGCAGATTCGGTTACAGTGTCTTATATAGAGCAGCAGATTCCGGTACAGTGTCTTATATAGCGCAGCAGATTCCGTTACAGTGTCTTATATAGCGCAGCAGATTCCGTTACAGTGTCTTATATAGCGCAGCAGATTCCGTTACAGCGTCTGATATAGCGCAGCAGATTCCGTTACAGCGTCTTATATAGCGCAGCAGATTCCGTTACAGTGTCTTATATAGCGCAGCAGATTCCGTTACAGTGTCTTATATAGCGCAGCAGATTCTGTTACAGTGTCTTATATAGCGCAGCAGATTCCGTTGCAGCGTCTGATATAGCGCAACAGATTCCGTTACAGCGTCTTATATAGCGCAGCAGATTCTGTTACAGCGTCTTATATAGCGCAGCAGATTCTGTTACAGTGTCTTATACAGCGCAGCAGATTCTGTTACAGTGTCTTATATAGCGCGGCAGATTCCGTTACAGCGTCTCATATAGCGCAGCAGATTCCGTTACAGTTTCTTATATAGCGCAGTAGATTCCGTTCGTGTCTTATTTAGCGCAGCAGATTCCGTTACAGTGTCTTCTATAGCGCAGCAGATTCCGTTACAGGTTCTTATATAGCGCAGCAGATTCCGTTACAGAGTCTTATATAGCGCAGCAGATTCCATTACAACGTCTTATATAGCACAGCAGATTCCGTTACAGTGTCTTATATAGCGCAGCAGATTCCGTTACAGTGTCTTATATAGCACAGCAGATTCCGTTACAGCGTCTTATATAGCGCAGCAGATTCCGTTACAGGTTCTTATATAGCGCAGCAGATTCCGTTACAGCGTCTTATATAGCGCAGCAGATTCCGTTACAGCGTCTTATATAGCGCAGCAGATTCCGTTACAGTGTCTTATATAGCGCAGCAGATTCCGTTACAGTGTCTTATATAGCGCAGCAGATTCCGTTACAGCGTCTTATATAGCGCAGCAGATTCCATTACAGGTTCTTATATAACGCAGCAGATTCCGTTACAGCGTCTTATATAGCGCAGTAGATTCCAATGCAGCGTCTTATATAGCGCAGCAGATTCCGTTACAGTTTCTTATATAGCGCAGTAGATTCCGTTAGTGTCTTATATAGCGCAGCAGATTCCGTTACAGCGTCTTATATAGCGCAGCAGATTCCGTTACAGTGTCTTATATAGCGCAGCATATTCCGTTACAGCGTCTTATATAGCGCAGCAGATTCCGTTACAGGTTCTTATATAGCGCAGCAGATTCCGTTACAGTGTCTTCTATAGCGCAGCAGATTCCATTACAGCGTCTTATATAGCGCAGCAGATTCCGTTACAGCGTCTTATATAGCGCAGCAGATTCCGTTACATTGTCTGATATAGCGCAGCAGATTCCGTTACAGTGTCTTATATAGCGCAGCAGATTCCGTTACAGCGTCTTATATAGCGCAGCAGATTCCGTTACAGCGTCTTATATAGCGCAGCAGATTCCGTTACAGCGTCTTATATAGCGCAGCAGATTCCGTTACAGGTTCTTATATAGCGCAGCAGATTCCGTTACAGTGTCTTCTATAGCGCAGCAGATTCCATTACAGCGTCTTATATAGCGCAGCAGATTCCGTTACAGCGTCTTATATAGCGCAGCAGATTCCGTTACAGTGTCTGATATAGCGCAGCAGATTCCGTTACAGTGTATTATATAGCGCAGCAGATTCCGTTACAGTGTCTTATATAGAGCAGCAGATTCCATTACAGTGTCTTATATAGCGCAGCAGATTCCGTTGTGCTTTACAATTGTAAACCGAGATAAAACAAACTATGTAATAACAGACAGACTTGGAGGTAGGAGGGCCTTGCTGCAAGTTTACAATCTATAGGGACATAGGAGGGAAACACAAGGACAGGCACCAGTAATAGCATAGCAGTCCCAACAAGTTACAAGTCCAGAATGGAAGCTATATAATACATAAGTGCCTCAGAGGGTTATGTGTGTGGTATATAAATATGATAGGCTTGCCTGAAGAGGTGAGTTTTCAGGGAACACTTGAAGGTTTGGAGGCTAGTGGAGAGTCTTATTGTGCGTGGAAGGGCATTCCATAGGGTGGGAGCAACCCAATGAAAGTCCTGTAATAGTGAATGGGAGCTAGTGATCCGTGCAGAAGAGAGACGCAGATCATGTGCAGAGCGGAGCGGTCGAGATGGGAGATATTTTGTGATAAGTGCAGAGATATATGCTGGTGCAGTATGGTTAATAGCTTTATATGCGAGTAGAAGTGTTTTATATTGAATACGGTAAGATACAGGTAACCAATGTAGGGACTGGCAGAGCGGATCAGCAGACGATGAGCATCTAACAAGGAAGATCAGCCTAGCAGCAGCATTTTGAATGGATTGCAGTGGTGAGAGTCTGTTCTTGGGAAGACCAGTTAGGAGACTATTGCAATAATCAATGCGGGATATAATGAGTGCATGGATAAGAGATTTAGTAGTGTCTTGTGTGAGATACGGTCATATTTTGGATATGTTGTTTAGATGCATGTAACATGATTTGGAGACAGATTGATTGTGGGGAAGAAAGGACAGTTCAGAGTCGAGGATGACCCCTAGGCAACGAGCTTGTGCGGTAGGTAAATTGTCGAGTTGTCAACAGTGATGGAGATATCAGGATGGTAACTGTTCTTAGTTGGCGGGAATATAAGTAATTCCATTTTGGAAATATTGAGTTTGAGTTGGCGAGAAGACATCCAAGATGAGATGGCAGAGAGACAATCAGAGACTCGACCCAAAAACCACTGGTGACAACTCTGGGGTTGATATATAGATTTAAGTATCATCCGCATATTAGTGATACTGAAATACAAAAGAGCTCATTAGTTTACCAAGCGAGGAGGTATAGATTGAGAAAAGCATAGGACCTAAGACTGAGCCTTGCGGAACTCAGACTGACAGAGGTAGTGAAGAGGAAGTAGAGTCAGAGAAGCGAACACTGAAAAAGCGATCAGATAGGTAAGATATGAACCAGGAAAGGGCTGTATCATTAAGACCTAGGGAGTGCAGTGTTTGTAGGAGAAGAGTGTGATCCACAGTGTCAAACGCAGCAGAAACATCTAGAAGAAGAAGTAGTGAGTAATGGCCTTTAGACTTAACAGTTACCAGACCATTCACCACTTTAGTCAGTGCTGTCTCAGTGGACTGTTGGGAACAAAAGCCTGACTGAAGTGGGTGTAACAGGCTGTTAGAGTTAAGAAAGTGTGTGAGGCGAGAGTAGACAACTCACTCTAGTAGCTTGGAGAGGCATGGGAGCTGAGATATAGGACGGTAGTTAGAGAGAGAGTTTGGGTCAGTAATCACTGCTTGTTTAAACAGAGTAGGAAAAGTACCAGTAGCAAGAGAGAGATTGCAGATTTTAGTTAAGGTTGGGATAAGCACAGGAGATAGATTTTTAATGACTTGCGCTGGTATAGGATCGAGAGGAGAGGTATTAGAGTAAGAGGATAAGAAGAGTGCGGATACTTCCTTTTCATTTGTGGGCTCAAATGAAGAGAAAGTGCCAGAGGGTTCAGGTGGGGAAGAAAGTGGTTTAGAGGTTAAGAAAGAGGATACCATTTCATCTTGGATGTTATCAATCTTAAAGTAGGAGGCAAGTTCTTGTGCACTGATGGTAGCCAGTGGGGGAGGAGTGGGAGGGTACAGAAGAGACTTAAAGGTGTTAAAAAGTCACTTAGGGTTGGTGGCATGAGAAGAGATGAGAGATTGGTAGTATGTTTGTTTGGCAGTGTCCAAAGCATTGCAGTAGGAGTGGTAGCTAGTCTTATATGTGAGGAAATCAGTAATATTACGAGATTTACGCCATTGGCGTTCAACTTTACGTGACTGATTTCGTAGTTGTCTTGTTGTGTTGGAGTGCCACGGTTGGCATCTAAGCTTACGTGGGGTGTAATGGGAAGCTGGAGCCACTTCATCAAGGGCTGTTTCAAGAGTCTGGTAGAGGTGGGAAACAGCAGAGTCAGGAGAGGTAAATGTAGAAATTAGTGAGAGCTGTTGTTGGAGGGAGGTGGAAAGTTGTGGAAGATTAATAGCATTAGTATTTCTGCGGGTTAGAGTAGGCTTGCATGATTTCAGTGTCAGTGAGCTTGGGGTAATGGAGGAGAGTGAGAGGGTAATGAGATTGTGATCAGAGAGAGGGAAGGGAGTGTTAGTAAAATCAGAGACTGAGCACAGCCTGGTGAAAACAAGGTCAAGGCAGTGGCCTTCCTCCTGAGTAGAGGCGTCGGACCACTGGGAGAGGCCAAGAGAGGAGGTTAGAGAGAGGAGCTAGGAATCAATCTGTCAATAGCAATATAGAAGTCACCCACGATGATGGTCGAGATGTCAGAGGATGAGAAATGGGGGAGCCAAGCAGAGAAATCTTCTAGAAATTGAGGTTTGGGAAGCCCAGGTGGGCGATAGATGGCAGCAACACGCAGAGAGAAAGGGGAAAAATCCTAATGGAGTGTACTTCAAATGATGTAAATGTGAGTGAAGGAACTGGTGGTAGAATTGAGTATGTGAAGGCTTGTGACAGTAATATACTAACCCCACCTCCTTTACAGTTACCAGGCCTGGAGGTGTGAGTGAAATGGAAACCTCCATGTGACAGTGCTGCAGGTGATGCCGTGTCTAATTGTGTGACCATGTTACAGTTACCAGGCCTGGAGGTGTGAGTGAGGCGGAAACCACCATGTGACAGTGCTGCAGGCGAGGCCGTGTCTGATTGTGTGACCATGTTACAGTTACCAGGCCTGGGGGTGTGAGTGAAGTGGAAACCACCATGTGACAGTGCTGCAGGCGATGTCGTGTCTGACTGTGTGACCATGTTACTGTTACCAGGCCTGGGGGTGTCAGTGAAGTGGAAACCACCATGTGACAGTGCTGCAGGCGAGGCTGTGTCTGACTGTGTGACCATGTTACAGTTACCAGGCCTGGAGGTGTGAGTGAGGCGGAAACCACCATGTGACAGTGCTGCAGGCGAGGCTGTGTCTGATTGTGTGAGCCAGGTTTCTGTAATGGCCATCAGGTTGAAGTTGTGAGAGATGAAGAGGTCATGGATGGATGTTCATCTGCATATAAGTGAAACTGAAATCCAAAAGAGCTGATTAGTTTGCCAAGCGAGGAGATATAGATTGAGAAAAGCAGAGCCTGAATGCACACTTAAGTTGTTTGGTGTGTGGTGGGAGGCATGTGATATTTATGAGGTTAGCTGAGTTTCTATAAGGCTCAGAACCAGTAGAATCTGGGTGGGTCAGGTGGTTGGGGCCTGGGTTTGGTGATATGTCACCAGCTAATAAGATTAGAATGGAGAGATAGATATAGGTGGATGTTTGTGGTTTTTGTATCGGTGGTGGGATGTGGATGTGAAAGTACAAGTAGAGAAGTAAGTAAATAGCTCATGAGTGTTTAGAAGAGGGGAGTGAATAATGGAAGAGGCAATGGGGCAGGTGTATTAGGCCTTAACAAGAGATAAATGCCAGGGTGATAAGGAGAGATAAACCTCCAGCCAATCACCTGCTACCTGCCATGTTACAGGCTGTGTTTGAAAAAAGTCAGTTAGGTGCTGATTGGCTGAACGTTTATCTCTCCTTATCACCCTTGCATTTATCTCTTGTTAAGGCTTAATACATCTGCCCCATTGTGCACTGAGTGGTGAGTGTCAGAGAGATTAAAAGATGGTAGAAGTTTGGTGAGTATTCCACATAATGAAATGAGACGTAGCAGTTTGGTGAGCATGATGTGATTGGTGTATGTTATGCTGTGTACACACGGGGGCGATAGGGGCTATAATCGCCAGTGATGTGAGTGTGCCCCGGCGATAAATCGCCGGGTGCGTCGTTCCCGTTTTCTGCCCCATTGTCATCGCTGGTCGCAGGAGTACCAGCTAATTACCTCTGCGGCACCCCCAGCAGAGGTTCCCCTTCATCAGCGACCATCTCTGGTTGCTGATGAAAAGGAGACACTGGGCAATATATCTCCCCCCGTGTGTACGCACCTTTAGAGATAGGGATAAGTATAGTAATAATGTGTAATAAGTATTGTATTTACCTTACTTGAAGTTGTTCAATGTTTTTCAACTGTTCTCTATGAGTAATTCCCACTTTGTAATTTCTCACTTAGTATATTTCTAACTTCTAGAACCGCCCTCTATGTGAACAGATATACCACCAGGTCTAATTAGGAGAGCCTACAGCTGAGGTCACATGACCAGCTAATCAAAGGACATAAATTAGCCTGGGTTAAATAAACACTAGGCAAAACATATACTCCAATACAATTTGCCTCAGTGACCACAGCTTCCATCAGGTACTACAAAGACTAGAAACACATTAACAATACAACACTGGTTATGCAATGGGCAAAATACAGATTAGCAGTTATAGTGACTAATGTAAATCACGTACATTGTATATTACTGCAATGGGCTCATAGGAGTTTATGCAGAGCAGACTGCTGGGACTTGTAGTGCTGACACATGTCATCACGTACATAGTATATTACCGCACTGCAGACTGCTGGGACTTGCGGTGCTTCTTGTCATTACTATTTGTACATGCTGCCACACCAGCCGTTACCTGCCTGTAACCACAGCGACTTCCTCCCAAGTTACATCAGGGACATTACAGTCTCCTGTGGTTACTGCTGTTCTAGTGACACCCTGCTATAGGTACCGGGCCAGTTCCTTCCCCTGGCCTGGTGGTCTATAGAATGGGATACGGTCACCAGGTCTACAACAACTAGGTCACCATGCATGGAGGTCGACAGGGTCTCTGATTTATTTATATATATATATCTACATACATACACACATACATACATACATACATACATACATATACACCCCCCCCCTCCCCCCCCCCCCCCCCGAATCTGTCCCACTCTGCCCCTCCTCATCACTTGTATCCTCATACGGGGCCTTATTCTAGTTCACTCTTTCTGACAAACTCCTTTTTAGATGGACAAAACCATGTGCACTGCAGGTGGGGCAGATGTAACGGAGAGAATTAGATTTGGGTGGGGTTTTACTTTAAAGTGAGATCTATATTGCAGTGTAAAAATAAAGCAGCCAGTATTTACCCTGCACAGAAACAAAATAACTCACCCAAATCTAATTCTCTCTGCACAAGCAACATCTGCCCCCCTGCAGTGCACATGGTTTTGTCCTAAGAAGGATTTTGTCAGAAAGAGTGAACCAGAATTGCCCCCATAGTTCTGTCCCAGCCATCGGTCCCATTGCACTAGTATCCTTCATGGAATACTATTGGATTATTTGCCTGAGTCCCCCAAACACCCCTGAAGCCTTTTCCTAAAGCAGCCCCGGTGCCATCAGTTCCAGTCCAGGGGAAAACGCAGGATTTTCAGAAGGGGGTTTCCAGAGGGGTGCAGCAAAGCACGGAGATGGACACTTCGGTGACCCAGTATATGCCGGGTCAGTTAAAGTATTATAGATAGACCAAATGTATAATAATAATAATAATAATAATAATAATAATAATTAAAAAAATAAATAAGTATATATATATATATATATATATATATATACATACAGGGGTGTCAACAGCAGTGTAGACCCCTGGGCATAGCAATGTATTGGGGCCCCTACCGATCCTCCAGTGGTAGGGGAAGCTTTGATGTCCCGCGGGTGGCAGGGGGTATTATATCAACCGCTCAGCATGTAGGGCCTAGATCAGTAATTTCCACTAATTACCCCTTTACTGCACAGATGGTGGGAGATGGGGTGGGAGAAGGGGGCATTGGGCTGAATGAAGGGGCCCTGATACATAACTTCCAGGGTGGTAGAGGAGGTTTAATATCCAGAGGAGGGGTGTATAGTGGAGTGGGCTCATTATTCAAAATTTTCTGGTGGGAGGACAGCTTGCTTGACTGCAGATATCTCCAGTTCCCGGTAATAGATTTCTTAGATTTTAATGGAATTAAAAACTAGAGAATCCCACCTACCAAATGGTACTGGGGACTAGGGGATCAGAGTTCAGGAGACAGAGCAATCTGCCCACGAGTATACAATACTACATACCAGGTGTGTGGAGCTGGAGCAGTAACCAGCTGCTGGAAGGCTGATATCTCTGGTTCTGGGAACAGTAGAGACAAGCTACTAGTGTCCTTCAAAGGGGGAGAGTCCCAGCTTTTGGAATATACCCTCAGAAAAACTCTACGTCAGACAGAACCTGAAATATCTGACTGGGAATAGCAATTAACAGGCTTGGATGGGGACCACTGCTTTGAAGTCAGATATCTCCAGTTCCCAAGTGCCGATTTTTACAATTCTTATACCCATGGAAAGAGGGGACCCTCAGCTTTCAGGTAATGGCCCTTAGACTCCTAGGGGGGGGGGGTTCTGGGTACTCAGAACCCCCCCCCCCCCCCCCCGCGTGCGCTACTGCAGTCATTGACTGAAGCTCTGTGGTACAGATAAAGGGGGCTATGTACCAAGCCTTGGAAGGTTATAAAGTACAGCCATGTTTAGGGGATGCACACCGTAACTATATGTAATGAGTTGTTCTCCTTGCTGAGTCTTGTAGTGCGACACAAAGAGAAGAAATGCACGTACACTATACAAATAATACTAATAATTGTACATTTACATAGAGTTGTTTTTTTGCATAATCTTGGCCAAAATGATGATCTGACCCACCACATCAGGTAACCTCATCATACGGTAGGTCCCTCATATTCTGGGGGTTCACATGTACAGCAAGTGGCATCCCAAGCCAGCTCAACCAAACCCCCCAAAGTGTTGTAAAGTGCTGAAATAAGTGTTACATTGTGGTGCCCTGAAGCAGCCCCGTCAGAGCAATCCAGGGGTCCCCACACCCTGAAACTCACCCCACAACTCATATACTACTATATATTAATGTATACAGGTCTTACCTGCTTCAATGTGCACGGATCCTACAATCAGGGACAGGCAGGGAGGTATGCTAGTCCAGACTGAAGGCGCCTCCTGCCTTAGGGCCTTATTCTGGTTGTAAGTCTTTGGGTACAAAAGAAAATATACTCTGAACTGGGCGCTCCTCTTGTGGACACTTTAGGATATGCCAATCAAATTCAATTAAATTAAAATTTGAAGAATACTCCCCTTCTTTGGTGTATTGATTGTTATTTCCTCAATGAAGAATCTTGTTGTTTTCAGTCATCTTCTGAGATTTTCCTCGACGTTATGAAATGAGAGGAAAAAAGGCAAATGTATAGAATAGTCTCCATCGTCTTAGTTTATCATGTTAGAGTCAGTTTCATTGAATTTGATTGGCATATCCTAACGTGTCCATAATAGGAGCGCCCAGTTCAGAGTATATATTCTTTTGTACACGTTTTTGGGGATATGGGGACATATCCCATGACTCAGAACAGGAGAACCCCTATCAGACTAGCGCTAAGAGTTTTTCTTTTGATCCCAATTTCCATGTAAGTCTTTGGGCGCCTGCGCACTCGCTTGTTCGGTGCAGCCTTGCGAATCAACCAGAATAACCATCTTAAAGTGGACATATAAATACGTAATACAACCTGCATAGACATGATCCAGAGTATGGCCATACCCAATACTCGGCCACTGTCACTCATCTGTCCACCGAGAAGCCAGAGGCTTGGCGCATCTGCTAAGCGGGAACCACCATGCATCTTATAACGTCCATTTCCCCAACAGGCCCCGCCCTGCATTCCCTGATCGGTGCTCCGCCCACTTTGATGCAGTTGCCAGCATCCGGGGAGAAGTCTTCTTCTTTAAGAGTAAGACTCCGCTCATATGTCCACATGCCGGTCTATCCGGAAGACCCATCGTTCTGACATTCCCACCCCGTTCTCAGACAGGTACTTCTGGCGAGTGCAGTCTAGCAAGCAGCTGGTCTCCCTGACACCGGCACAGCTCAGTCGCTTCTGGCTGGGGCTGCCCGCCGACCTTCCCAAGGTGGACGCAGTGTATGAGAGGATCAACGACAGCAAAATCATCTTCTTTTCAGGTCAGTGATCACATGCGGAGGACTCCATATACTTTGATGGAAGATGTTCATGCTTATCATGATCAGCTCCTGGCATTACGCTCTGATGTAAGGGTCCCATTCCTTTCCTCTTCAGCCATTCTTCCTGGCTATTCATGATATTGCCAACCCACTGGTTATCCAGCCTTAGAGAGGAGCTGAGTGGGAGATCAGTTTTGGCT
Source organism: Crinia signifera (assembly GCF_055691185.1). NCBI lineage: Eukaryota > Metazoa > Chordata > Amphibia > Anura > Myobatrachidae > Crinia > Crinia signifera. The sequence goes on from NC_139223.1 coordinate 2,893,033, forward strand.
TGTTCTCATAACCGTTCCTACTGGGATGGGATAGGACCCCCCCCCCCATCTCACTGATAAGTCAGAGGCACCTGCTGGAACTCACCATAGTTAACAGAAACAAAATGGTGCCCATACCATTGCAAGAATGTACCCAGGGTACTGCCAGCCAGCATGTCAAAGCTTCCATCATGTTGGCAGGCCCAGTGAATGATCCTATTATTACCATTTTGAGCCCCAATTGTCTGAGACACAGGAGTGTCTGAAATAACCGACAAATGTGCCCTCTGTGCCTACAACTGGCAGTGCCCTATCCATTTATCTCCTCTGCAGGTACCAATTACTGGGTGTTTAAAGACACTCTGGCCGAGCCAGGATACCCGCGGCCGCTGACCGATTTTGGGCTCAATGAAGATGGTGTTGACGGAGCCTTTGTCTGGAAACACAACCAGAAGACATACTTCTTCAGGAGGAACCGCTACTGGAGGTTTGATGAAAAGAAAGGCCGTATGGACCATGGCTATCCCCGCGACAGTGGACAGTGGCTGGGACTGCCTACGGAGTTGGACGATGTCATCAGTTGGGTTGATGGTAAGCACAAAGTACACAAACACCAAACATATTCTTACATCTGCCCATACACGTAACAGCCATGGGAGAGCTCCTCCATCACCCTCCTCATACTCCCAACACAACACCCAGCACCCTCTCTGCCCTCCTCATACCCCCAACACAACAATTTCTCTGCCCTCCTCATACCCCCAACACAACAACTTCTCTGCCCTTCTCATACCCCCAACACAACACCCAGCAACCATTATGCCCTCCTCATACCCCCAACACAACACACATCAACCTCTCTGTCCTCCTCATACCCCCAACACAACAACCACTATGCCCTCCTTATACCCCAACATCCCTGCCCTCCTTATACTACAACACCAACCATGCCCTCCTCACACCCCCAACGCAACAACCTCCCTACCCTCCTCATACCCCCAACACAACACACAGCAACCTCTATACCCTCCTTATACCCCCAACACAACACACAGCAACCTCTCTGCCCTCCTCATACTCCCAACACAACACACATCAACCTCTCTGTCCTCCTCATACCCCCAACAAAACAACCACTATGCCCTCCTTATACCCCAACATCCCTGCCCTCCTTATACTACAACACCAACCATGCCCTCCTCACACCCCCAACACAACACACAGCAACCTCTCTGCCCTCCTCATACTCCCAACACAACACGCAACAACCTCTCTACCCTCCTCATACCCCCAACACAACACACAGCAACCTCTCTGCCCTCCTCATACCCCCAACAACACACAGCAACCTCTCTGCCCTCCTCATACCCCCAACAACACACAGCAACCTCTCTGCCCTCCTCATACCCCCAACAACACACAGCAACCTCTCTGCCCTCCTTATACCACAACACCAACCATGCCCTCCTCATACCCCCCAACACAACACGCAACAACCTCTCTGCCCTCCTCATACCCCCAACACGCAGCAACCTCTCTGCCCTCCTCATACCCCCAACACGCAGCAACCTCTCTGCCCTCCTCATACCCCCAACACGCAGCAACCTCTCTGCCCTCCTCATACCCCCAACACGCAGCAACCTCTCTGCCCTCCTCATACCCCCAACACGCAGCAACCTCTCTGCCCTCCTCATACCCCCAACAACACACAGCAACCTCTCTGCCCTCCTTATACCACAACACCAACCATGCCCTCCTCATACCCCTAACACGCAACAACCTCTCTACCCTCCTCATACCCCCAATAACACACAGCAACCTCTATGCCCTCCTCATACACCCAACACACAGCAACCTCTATGCCCTCCTCATACCCCCAACACAAAGCAACCTCTATGCCCTCCTCATACCCCCAACACGCAGCAACCTCTCTACCCTCCTCATACCCCCAATAACACACAGCAACCTCTCTGCCCTCCTCATACCCCCAACACGCAGCAACCTCTATGCCCTCCTCATACCCCCAACACGCAGCAACCTCTCTGCCCTCCTCATACCCCCAACACGCAGCAACCTCACTGCCCTCCTCATACCCCCAACACGCAGCAACCTCACTGCCCTCCTCATAACCCCAACACAAAGCAACCTCTATGCCCTCCTCATACCCCCAACACGCAGCAACCTCTCTACCCTCCTCATACCCCCAATAACACACAGCAACCTCTCTGCCCTCCTCATACCCCCAACACGCAGCAACCTCTCTGCCCTCCTCATACCACCAACACGCAGCAATCTCTCTGCCCTCCTCATACCCCCAACACAATATGCAGCAACCTCTCTGCCCTCCTTATAACCCCAACATGCAGCAACCTCTCTGCCCTCCTCATACCCCCAACACGCAGCAACCTCTCTGCCCTCCTCATACCACCAACACGCAGCAATCTCTCTGCCCTCCTCATACCCCCAACACGCAGCAATCTTTCTGCCCTCCTCATACCACCAACACGCAGCAATCTCTCTGCCCTCCTCATACCACCAACACGCAGCAATCTCTCTGCCCTCCTCATACCCTGTACATGCAGCAACCTCTCTACCCTCCTCATACCCCCAACACGCAGCAACCTCTCTGCCCTCCTCATACCCCCAACACGCAGCAACCTCTCTACCCTCCTCATACCCCCAACACGCAGCAACCTCTCTGCCCTCCTCATACCCCCAACACGCAGCAACCTCTCTGCCCTCCTCATACCCCCAACACGCAGCAACCTCTCTGCCCTCCTCATACCCCCAACACGCAGCAACCTCTCTGCCCTCCTCATACCCTCAACACGCAGCAACCTCTTTGCCCTCCTCATACCCTCAACACGCAGCAACCTCTCTGCCCTCCTCATACCCTCAACACGCAGTAACCTCTCTGCCCTCCTCATACCCTCAACACGCAGCAACCTCTATGCCCTCCTCATACCCCCAACACGCAGCAACATCCAGAACCTTGCGGGACCAGACTATAGCCCGTGCTGTAACACTGGCACCAGTAATAACGTCCTGCTGCCAACAGAGAGCACCCAGCATTCCTTATAGTCCTGACAGATGTGATGGGCAGGAATGCAGGGGCAATAACCGCAACCTTGAACAGTATGAGGGGCAATGCCTGCCTTACCTACTGGCTGGCACCAGGGAAAGCAGTATCTTCTGTCTGGGTGCCAGCAGTGCCAAGCATTCATCTTTGAAACACTGTGTACTTACTGCAAATGCTGCATGATAGCGCTGTAGAATAATACATGAGATTCTCGCGCTGGAGATCTGGTCATTGTGTTAGTTATACCCTACACTCATCACGTATAGTATTAGAATCAGGGGCGCGGCTTCAGCCTGGTTTACATGAAATTAGCAACCAATTAAATACAATTCAAAGCACATTAAGGAGGCATCCTTAGTGTAGCGCACCATTACTAATGTACGGAAAGGAGGCGTCCTTAGTGTAGCGCACTATTACTAATGTACAGAAAGGAGGCGTCCTTAGTGTAGTGCACCATTACTAATGTACAGAAAAGAGGCGTCCTTAGTGTAGCACACCATTACTAATGTACAAAAAGGAGGCATCCTTAGTGTAGTGCACCATTACTAATGTACAAAAAGGAGGCGTCCTTAGTGTAGCACACCTTTACTAATGTACAGGAAGGAAAGGAAGCGTCTTTAGTGTAGTGCACCATTACTAATGTACAAAAAGGAGGCGTCCTTAGTGTAGCGCACCTTTACTAATGTACAAAAAGGAGGCGTCCTTAGTGTAGCGCACCTTTACTAATGTACAGGAAGGAAAGGAAGCGTCCTTAGTGTAGTGCACCATTACTAATGTACAAAAAGGAGGTGTCCTTAGTGTAGCGCACCTTTACTAATGTACAGGAAGGAAAGAAGGCGTCCTTAGTGTAGTGCACCATTACTAATGTACAAAAAGGAGGCGTCCTTAGTGTAGCGCACCTTTACTAATGTACAGGAAGGAAAGGAGGCGTCCTTAGTGTAGTGCACCTTTACTAATGTACAGAAAGGAGGCGTCCTTAGTGTAGTGCACCATTACTAATGTACAGGAAGGAAAGGAGGCGTCCTTAGTGTAGTGCACCTTTACTAATGTACAGAAAGGAGGCGTCCTTAGTGTAACGCACCTTTACTAATGTACAGAAAGGAAAGGAGGCGTCCTTAGTGTAGTGCACCATTACTAATGTACAGGAAGGAAAGGAAGCGTCCTTAGTGTAGCGCACCATTACTAATGTACAGAAAGGAAAGGAGGCGTCCTTAGTGTAGCGCACCTTTACTAATGTACAGAAAGGAAAGGAGGCGTCCTTAGTGTAGCGCACCATTACTAATGTACAGGAAGGAAAGGAGGCGTCTTTAGTGTAGTGCACCATTACTAATGTACAGGAAGGAAAGGAGGCATCCTTAGTGTAGTGCACCATTACTAATGTACAAAAAGGAGGCGTCCGTAGTGTAGCTCACCTTTACTAATGTACAGGAAGGAAAGGAAGCATCCTTAGTGTAGTGCACCATTACTAATGTACAAAAAGGAGGCGTCCTTAGTGTAGCGCACCTTTACTAATGTACAAAAAGGAGGCGTCCTTAGTGTAGCGCACCTTTACTAATGTACAGGAAGGAAAGGAAGCGTCCTTAGTGTAGTGCACCATTACTAATGTACAAAAAGGAGGCGTCCTTAGTGTAGCGCACCTTTACTAATGTACAGGAAGGAAAGAAGGCGTCCTTAGTGTAGTGCACCATTACTAATGTACAAAAAGGAGGCGTCCTTAGTGTAGCGCACCTTTACTAATGTACAGGAAGGAAAGGAGGTGTCCTTAGTGTAGTGCACCTTTACTAATGTACAGAAAGGAGGCGTCCTTAGTGTAGTGCACCATTACTAATGTACAGGAAGGAAAGGAGGCGTCCTTAGTGTAGTGCACCTTTACTAATGTACAGAAAGGAGGCGTCCTTAGTGTAACGCACCTTTACTAATGTACAGAAAGGAAAGGAGGCGTCCTTAGTGTAGTGCACCATTACTAATGCACAAAAAGGAGGCGTCCTTAGTGTAGCGCACCTTTACTAATGTACAGGAAGGAAAGGAGGCGTCCTTAGTGTAGTGCACCATTACTAATGTACAGGAAGGAAAGGAGGCGTCCTTAGTGTAGCGCACCATTACTAATGTACAGAAAGGAAAGGAGGCGTCCTTAGTGTAGCGCACCTTTACTAATGTACAGAAAGGAAAGGAGGCGTCCTTAGTGTAGTGCACCTTTACTAATGTACAGGAAGGAAAGGAGGCGTCCTTAGTGTAGTGCACCATTACTAATGTACAAAAAGGAGGCGTCCTTAGTGTAGCGCACCTTTACTAATGTACAGGAAGGAAAGGAGGCGTCCTTAGTGTAGTGCACCATTACTAATGTACAGGAAGGAAAGGAGGCGTCCTTAGTGTAGTGCACCATTACTAATGTACAAAAAGGAGGCGTCCTTAGTGTAGCGCACCTTTACTAATGTACAGGAAGGCAAGAAGGAGGGTATAGATCCGCACAGACTAGGAATTAGTTTATTGATCAGAAAACCAACTAAATTATAACTACTGAGGATATAATTTCTGGTAGTTATGGGGTTGGCGGTGCGCCCAGCGTTTAGGGTCAATGATTGTACACTGGGGTTTTGTCAGGGAAGACCTGACAGAGAGAGAAAAACGCTTTTTGGGCGCACTCCTTTTTTGTAAATTTACAAGTATTAGATGATTATTTTAAGATATAACTTTTATTATAGACTTTGTTAAAATAAGTGGCACTCTGAATTCAAATAGTTGAATGGGTTAAAAATGTAGTGTGATCCTCAAACTATTATTGTTTAAGGAATAATAATTAGTATGTCACACTTTACTTTGTCATTTATGCACTGAGTTTTTCAAAGGTACGATTACCAGTGAACATAGGCAGAGAAATGATTTAGTTCCCTTAATGGATCAATATAGTGTGCTAATATTGCACAATGGGTATATATAATGGTATACACAAATAAGTCACAGCCTTATGTAATAAATAATTTCTAATAACAACAATTCTCTCTAGCAGTCATGGGTACAGTGGTTAAATTGAAGCAGCGACTTGCTTCCCTTATATTTGTATTGCCACACCTGGTCTTCCCCAGGGGTCTCCCACCTGGGTACTGTCCTGGCCCTCCACTGCTTGGCTTCCAAGTTCGGAGAGGGGTTGGGCAAACCAGCGGGGTATGGTGGCAATAGGTCAAAAATTAATGCAAGGTGCTTCAATCAATTATTACTGTTTGGCTGCAGATAGCGGTGGCGCATCACACTGGGCCTTTTTAATGGCCTATTAATTTCACAAAGGGTTAGTGATATATAGCTTATTGGGAATGCAGTTATATTGGCAGGTAGAGCACCCTGGTACTGTAGAACAAAATTATATTAAATATGATAGGGTGGTTGACACAAGTTGTGTCGACACAATTTTAGTTAGAAGGAGAAAAAGATATAATTATTATACATTGGTAGAGAGTAACGTTATGAAAGGTAAATTATTTTGGAGAAAAAATATGTTAGTAAGTAGAACACATTGTTGCAAGAAATCGTGCTTTGAGAAACTTGCTGTCTGTAGATAGAGTTAATTTTTGACAAGTATAAGGCACTGATTTAGAGCAATCTGCGCAGGATACATTGACACATTGTAATGGTTTTCTACAAATAGACACAATGTTGATGAAATGCTCCTGGTTGATCAAAGGAAAGGGGGAGATACTGTAGCCAGAGTCTAGTAGCCGGCTTGCTGAAAAAATTATAAAGAAATATATAGAGCTGACGCTGTGTTTTGGTGGTTGACACACAATGTGTCGACACAATGTTGCCTGTGGTATGCAGTACAGAGATGACGCCAAGTGGGGGATAATGTTAGAGCGAGCACTTCCCAAATGCAAAGGCACAGGGGAGTGTGCTCGTGTACCTGCTGCCGCTGCCTGTGTTAGCGGCTGATGACGGGATTTGGCGTGTCTGCGGCTTGCTGTAGTGAGCGTCGCGGTGTTGGACCAGACCAGGAGATGTGGTCTGCCGCTGACTGATGGGGTACAGGGAGATCCAGGGCGCAAGAAGCCGGACCTGCTTGTTGCGGATACTCCGTCGCGGAGATTGACGGCTGGTGGGGTCACGGCTGTATCGCGTTGATTATCGGTGATATCCGGTAGTTGCTGGCGAGGTAGGCTGGACGGGAACTAGCTGTGGACACGTGTTTCGCCTATGAGGCTTCGTCTAGCAGTGCCCAATAGAGCACACTATATTGATCCATTTAGGGAACTAAATCATTTCTCTGCCTATGTTCACTGGTAATCGTACCTTTGAAAAACTCAGTGCATAAATGACAAAGTAAAGTGTGACATACTAATTATTATTCCTTAAACAATAATAGTTTGAGGATCACACTACATTTTTAACCCATTCAACTATTTGAATTCAGAGTGCCACTTATTTTAACAAAGTCTATAATAAAAGTTATATCTTAAAATAATCATCTAATACTTGTAAATTTACAAAAAAGGAGTGCGCCCAAAAAGCGTTTTTCTCTCTGTCAGGTCTTCCCTGACAAAACCCCAGTGTACAATAATGTACAGGAAGGAAAGGAGGCGTCCTTAGTGTAGTGCACCATTACTAATGTACAGGAAGGAAAGGAGGCGTCCTTAGTGTAGTGCACCATTACTAATGTACAGGAAGGAAAGGAGGCATCCTTAGTGTAGTGCACCTTTACTAATGTACAGAAAGGAGGCGTCCTTAGTGCAGCGCACCTTTACTAATGTACAGAAAGGAAAGGAGGCGTCCTTAGTGCAGCACACCTTTACTAATGTACAGGAAGGAAAGGAGGCGTCCTTAGTGTAGTGCACCATTACTAATGTACAGGAAGGAAAGGAGGCGTCCTTAGTGTAGTGCACCTTTACTAATGTACAGAAAGGAGGCGTCCTTAGTGTAGTGCACCATTACTAATGTACAGGAAGGAAAGGAGGCGTCCTTAGTGTAGTGCATCATTACTAATGTACAGGAAGGAAAGGAGGCATCCTTAGTGTAGTGCACCTTTACTAATGTACAGAAAGGAGGCGTCCTTAGTGCAGCGCACCTTTACTAATGTACAGAAAGGAAAGGAGGCGTCCTTAGTGCAGCACACCTTTACTAATGTACAGGAAGGAAAGGAGGCGTCCTTAGTGTAGTGCACCATTACTAATGTACAGGAAGGAAAGGAGGCGTCCTTAGTGTAGTGCACCTTTACTAATGTACAGAAAGGAGGCGTCCTTAGTGCAGCGCACCATTACTAATGTACAGAAAGGAGGCGTCCTTAGTGTAGCGCACCTTTACTAATGTACAGGAAGGAAAGGAAGCGTCCTTAGTGTAGTGCACCATTACTAATGTACAGGAAGGAAAGGAGGCATCCTTAGTGTAGCGCACCTTTACTAATGTACAGGAAGGAAAGGAAGCGTCCTTAGTGTAGTGCACCATTACTAATGTACAAAAAGGAGGCGTCCTTAGTGTAGCGCACCTTTACTAATGTACAGGAAGGAGGCGTCCTTAGTGTAGTGCACCTTTACTAATGTACAGAAAGGAGGCGTCCTTAGTGTAGTGCACCATTACTAATGTACAGGAAGGAAAGGAGGCGTCCTTAGTGTAGTGCATCATTACTAATGTACAGGAAGGAAAGGAGGCATCCTTAGTGTAGTGCACCTTTACTAATGTACAGAAAGGAGGCGTCCTTAGTGCAGCGCACCTTTACTAATGTACAGAAAGGAAAGGAGGCGTCCTTAGTGCAGCACACCTTTACTAATGTACAGAAAGGAAAGGAGGCGTCCTTAGTGCAGCGCACCTTTACTAATGTACAGGAAGGAAAGGAGGCGTCCTTAGTGTAGTGCACCATTACTAATGTACAGGAAGGAAAGGAGGCGTCCTTAGTGTAGTGCACCATTACTAATGTACAGGAAGGAAAGGAAGCGTCCTTAGTGTAGTGCACCATTACTAATGTACAGGAAGGAAAGGAGGCATCCTTAGTGTAGCGCACCTTTACTAATGTACAGGAAGGAAAGGAAGCGTCCTTAGTGTAGTGCACCATTACTAATGTACAAAAAGGAGGCGTCCTTAGTGTAGCGCACCTTTACTAATGTACAGGAAGGAGGCGTCCTTAGTGTAGTGCACCTTTACTAATGTACAGAAAGGAGGCGTCCTTAGTGTAGTGCACCATTACTAATGTACAGGAAGGAAAGGAGGCGTCCTTAGTGTAGTGCATCATTACTAATGTACAGGAAGGAAAGGAGGCATCCTTAGTGTAGTGCACCTTTACTAATGTACAGAAAGGAGGCGTCCTTAGTGCAGCGCACCTTAACTAATGTACAGAAAGGAAAGGAGGCGTCCTTAGTGCAGCACACCTTTACTAATGTACAGAAAGGAAAGGAGGCGTCCTTAGTGCAGCGCACCTTTACTAATGTACAGGAAGGAAAGGAGGCGTCCTTAGTGTAGTGCACCATTACTAATGTACAGGAAGGAAAGGAGGCGTCCTTAGTGTAGTGCACCATTACTAATGTACAGGAAGGAAAGGAGGCGTCCTTAGTGTAGTGCACCTTTACTAATGTACAGAAAGGAGGCGTCCTTAGTGTAGTGCACCATTACTAATGTACAGGAAGGAAAGGAGGCGTCCTTAGTGCAGCGCACCATTACTAATGTACAGAAAGGAGGCGTCCTTAGTGTAGCGCACCTTTACTAATGTACAGGAAGGAAAGGAGGCGTCCTTAGTGTAGTGCACCATTACTAATGTACAGGAAGGAAAGGAGGCGTCCTTAGTGTAGTGCACCTTTACTAATGTACAGAAAGGAGGCGTCCTTAGTGTAGTGCACCATTACTAATGTACAGGAAGGAAAGGAGGCGTCCTTAGTGTAGTGCATCATTACTAATGTACAGGAAGGAAAGGAGGCATCCTTAGTGTAACGCACCTTTACTAATGTACAGAAAGGAGGCGTCCTTAGTGCAGCGCACCTTTACTAATGTACAGAAAGGAGAGGAGGCGTCCTTAGTGTAGTGCACCTTTACTAATGTACAGAAAGGAGGCGTCCTTAGTGCAGCGCACCTTTACTAATGTACAGGAATGAAAAGGAGGCGTCCTTAGTGTATTGCACCATTACTAATGTACAGAAAGGAGATCTCTCACCGATACACAGACACGGATCCACCCACCACAGCCCCGATATCTCACCGATACACAGACACTTATCCACCTGCCACAGCCCCGATATCTCACCGATACAGACACGGATCCACCCACCACAGCCCCGATATCTCACCGATACACAGACATGGATTCACCTGCCACAGCCCCGATATCTCACCGATACAGACACGGATCCACCCACCACAGTCCCGATATCTCACCGATACACAGACATAAATCCACCTGCCACAGCCCCAATATCTCACCGATACAGACACGGATCCACCCACCACAGCCCCGATGTCTCACCGATACACAGACACGGATCCACCCACCACAGCCCCGATATCTCACCGATACACAGACATGGATTCACCTGCCACAGCCCCGATATCTCACCAATACAGATCCACCCACCACAGTCCCGATATCTCACCGATACACAGACACTTATCCACCTGCCACAGCCCCAATATCTCACCGATACAGACACGGATCAACCCACCACAGCCCCGATATCTCACCGATACACAGACATGGATTCACCTGCCACAGCCCCGATATCTCACCGATACAGACACAGATCCACCCACCACAGTCCCGATATCTCACCGGTACACAGACATAAATCCACCTGCCACAGCCCTGATACCTGGCACACACCTGTCCCAGCACAATGTCACCTCCGATGCTGAAGGGATACGGTCACACCAATCACCCCTGCTGACAACGCAGGAACCCAATGCAGCAGCACAACCCACTCTCCATGCTATACTGGCCCTACCGGTACACACATTAGTGCCTGACGTGGGGATGGGAGACAAGCTAATAAGCGTCCAGTGTCCAGATGATCAATGGCCTCATATGGCAATGAGTACAAAGCAACTAACACAGCATGGCACCTTCTACCAGCCTCAGCAAGGGGTAAGACATAGGCACCCACCTGCCAGTCCGGGGACACATGTAAAGCCATATAACATGGCTACCTGTAAGTTTTGTGTAATACCCCAGCATGTCCCTACTTGCCCCGCTGTAGTGTAATCTTCCGGATCTATGACTAACGCTACCACTCTTCCACCCCCACACAGGTGACACGTATTTCTTTAAGGGAGCTCAGTACTGGAAATTCCAGGATGGTAACCTGGAGGCAGAGCACGGGTACCCCCGTAGTATTGCGCAGAACTGGATGTACTGTCTACAAGCCGCTCCTCCCCTGTTACCCACGGGAGAACCCGAAGGACGCGGTCAGTGCAACTGCCACTGTCTTACTGGGAAGGGCCTGGCTGTCCATGGTGCCAGGCTGGGGGCCACCAGCATGGCTGCTGTGCTCACTCTATGGCTATCCTCATATTGAGGCGGAGAGAAGAAGCAGCCGGCAGCGGCTCACCGGTCCCCTCTGTGCACAACCTTTTATTGACAGAAAGAATTCTCGCTGTACAGATTACAAAAAGAAAAAGGAACAAAAATAAACACAACAGAAGTTTCACTGTTTCAATTCACTTCTTACGAAATTGCCTACGCAGAACAAAAAGGGGGTTGGTGGGGTGGGGGAACATGTTGGGCATCATCACCTCGAGAAAGGGGGATGGTGGCACTTGTCCAAAACAACCATGGTGGGGCAAAATTGTGCCAACAGCAGTTCACTGGTGGAAGATGGGGCAGCAGAGAGCTCCACACAGGGGTGGCAGAAAATGTCCCGAAATCTGTCCACTGAAGTGGAGGGGCAAATCCCCCAACAATCTGTCCGCTCCATAAAAGTCCCGGAACCAAGGAGAATGGATGAACTTGGTAGGTAACTGGTAATGGGCTCCTGAAGAGTGCAAGTCCGTGGTTGTTAGAGATAAATCACGAGGAGGCGACCAATCAGGGAGACCTGGAGAGGAGGATGACAAGGAGAGGTCACAGCTGGCATCATAATAAAACATTACACAGAGACCATATGAGATATTACACCTAGGGGGCCCCGTGCTCCGCTCGCCCCACCTATAGAAAGTGGTCAGACGAGACACATCCTGTGGCCAAGCTATGGTGGCCTGGCGCCTCTGAGGCATCACAGGGCTGTCCAATGGTGGCCTGGCGCCTCTGAGGCGTCACAGGGGCCATGTCTCACTGCTTACGCATACATCATTAGGGCGATACAGTTACAGCACAGTCAGGCACAAGCTACACAGGGCATAGATCCGTGTCACCCGGGTATTGGTGGTAAAGCATTAGAACTGTGTGTGACATGACATACATGCCCCAGCCGTCGCTGACTTGTGGATAACAGAAGCCGCACATGCAGCAGCCATTACCTGGACCTCCGCTGTGAGAACCTGGAGCCATGAGTCTCTCTCCTGCGCTTCCTCTCAGGGGAACCGGGACCTTTCCGAGGTTCATGGTCCCTGCAACAGACAGAGGTCAGTCCTGTACCCAGCAGATTGGGGGGGGTGCGCTAGCCATGAGATTACCTACCTCTGGCGAGGCGGGGGAGATGGAGCGCGCCGTCGCTCTGCCGGAGAGTAACTCAGGGAACGGGAATCGCGCAGGGAATCAATAGGCTTCCGAGGACTCCGGGACCTAGAAACGTGAAGGGAACATTCAGTATCGCAGTAGGCCGAGTATACACTGAGTGCGGTCACACTGCACTATATAACAATGCCGAGTATACACTGAGTGCGGCCACGCTGCACTATATAACAATGCCGAGTATACACTGAGTGCGGCCACGCTGCACTATATAACAATGCCGAGTATACACTGAGTGCGGCCACGCTGCACTATATAACAATGCCGAGTATACACTGAGTGCGGCCACGCTGCACTATATAACAATGCCGAGTATACACTGAGTGCGGCCACGCTGCACTATATAACAATGCCGAGTATACACTGAGTGCGGTCACGCTGCACTATATAACAATGCCGAGTATACACTGAGTGCGGCCACGCTGCACTATATAACAATGCCGAGTATACACTGAGTGCGGCCACGTTGCACTATATAACAATGCCGAGTATACACTGAGTGCGGCCACGTTGCACTATATAACAATGCCGAGTATACACTGAGTGCGGTCACGCTGCACTATATAACAATGCCGAGTATACACTGAGTGCGGCCACGCTGCACTATATAACAATGCCGAGTATACACTGAGTGCGGCCACGCTGCACTATATAACAATGCCGAGTATACACTGAGTGCGGCCACGCTGCACTATATAACAATGCCGAGTATACACTGAGTGCGGCCACGCTGCACTATATAACAATGCCGAGTATACACTGAGTGCGGCCACGCTGCACTATATAACAATGCCGAGTATACACTGAGTGCGGCCACGCTGCACTATATAACAATGCCGAGTATACACTGAGTGCGGCCACGCTGCACTATATAACAATGCCGAGTATACACTGAGTGCGGTCACGCTGCACTATATAACAATGCCGAGTATACACTGAGTGCGGCCACGCTGCACTATATAACAATGCCGAGTATACACTGAGTGCGGCCACGCTGCACTATATAACAATGCCGAGTATACACTGAGTGCGGCCACGCTGCACTATATAACAATGCCGAGTATACACTGAGTGCGGCCACGCTGCACTATATAACAATGCCGAGTATACACTGAGTGCGGCCACGCTGCACTATATAACAATGCCGAGTATACACTGAGTGCGGCCACGCTGCACTATATAACAATGCCGAGTATACACTGAGTGCGGCCACGCTGCACTATATAACAATGCCGAGTATACACTGAGTGCGGCCACGCTGCACTATATAACAATGCCGAGTATACACTGAGTGCGGTCACGCTGCACTATATAACAATGCCGAGTATACACTGAGTGCGGTCACGCTGCACTATATAACAATGCCGAGTATACACTGAGTGCGGCCACGCTGCACTATATAACAATGCCGAGTATACACTGAGTGCGGCCACGCTGCACTATATAACAATGCCGAGTATACACTGAGTGCGGTCACGCTGCACTATATAACAATGCTGAGTATACACTGAGTGCGGTCACGCTGCACTATATAACAATGCTGAGTATACACTGAGTGCGGCCACGCTGCACTATATAACAATGCTGAGTATACACTGAGTGCGGCCACGCTGCACTATATAACAATGCTGAGTATACACTGAGTGCGGTCACGCTGCACTATATAACAATGCTGAGTATACACTGAGTGCGGCCACGCTGCACTATATAACAATGCTGAGTATACACTGAGTGCGGCCACGCTGCACTATATAACAATGCTGAGTATACACTGAGTGCGGCCACGCTGCACTATATAACAATGCTGAGTATACACTGAGTGCGGCCACGCTGCACTATATAACAATGCTGAGTATACACTGAGTACAGTCACGCTGCACTATATAATACAGAGTATACACTGAGTACGGTCACGCTGCACTATATAATACAGAGTATACACTGAGTACAGTCACACTGCACTATATAATACAGAGTATACACTGAGTGCGGTCACACTGCACTATATAATACAGAGTATAAACGGAGTGCGGTCACGCTGCACTATATAATACAGAGTATACACTGAGTGCGGTCACGCTGCACTATATAATACAAAGTATACACTGAGTGCGGTCACGCTGCCCTATATAATACAGAGTATACACTGAGTACAGTCACGCTGCACTATATAATACAGAGTATACACTGAGTGCGGTCACGCTGCACTATATAATAGAGAGTATACACAGTGAGGTCACACTGCACTATATAATACAGAGTATACACTGAGTGCGGTCACACTGCACTATATAATACAGAGTATACACTGAGTGCGGTCTCGCTGCACTATATAATACAGAGTATACACTGAGTGCGGTCACGCTGCACTATATAATACAGAGTATACACTGAGTGCGCTCACGCTGCACTATATAATACAGAGTATACACTGAGTGCGCTCACGCTGCACTATATAATACAGAGTATACAATGAGTGCGCTCACGCTGCACTATATAATACAGAGTATACACTGAGTGTGCTCACGCTGCACTATATAATACAGAGTATACACTGAGTGCGGTCATGCTGCACTATATAATACAGAGTACACAGAGTGCAGTCATGCTGCACTATACAATACAGGGTATACACAGTGTGGTCACGCTGCACTATATAATACAGAGTATACACTGAGTGCGGTCACGCTGCACTATATAATACAGAGTATACACTGAGTGCGGCCACGCTGCACTATATAATACAGAGTATACACGCACTATATAATACAGAGTATACACGCACTATATAATACAGAGTATACACCGAGTGCACTCACGCTGCACTATATAATACAGAGTATACACTAAGTGTGCTCACGCTGCACTATATAATACAGAGTATACACCGAGTGCGCTCACGCTGCACTATATAATACAGAGTATACACCGAGTGCGCTCACGCTGCACTATATAATACAGAGTATACACTGAGTGCGGCCACGCTGCACTATATAATACAGAGTATACACGCACTATATAATACAGAGTATACACGCACTATATAATACAGAGTATACACCGAGTGCACTCACGCTGCACTATATAATACAGAGTATACACTGAGTGCGGCCACGCTACACTATATAATACAGAGTATACACTGAGTGCGGCCACGCTGCACTATATAATACAGAGTATACACTGAGTGCGGCCACGCTGCACTATATAATACAGAGTATACACTGAGTGCGCTCACGCTGCACTATATAATACAGAGTATACACGCACTATACAATACAGATTATACACTGAGGGCCTTATTCTAGTTCACTCTTTCTGACAAAATCCTTCTTAGTTGGACAAAACCATGTGCACTGCAGGGGGGCAGATGTAAAATGTGCAGAGAATTAGATTTGGGTGAGTTATTTTGTTTCTGTGCAGGGTAAATACTGGCTGCTTCATTTTTATACTGCAATATAGATCTCACTTTGAAGTAAAACCCCACCCAAATCTAATTCTCTCTGCACAAGTTACATCTGCCCCACCTGCAGTGCACATGGTTTTGTCCAGCTAAGAAGGATTTTGTCAGAAAAAGTGAACTAGAATGAGACCCTGAGTGCGGTCACGCTGCACTATATAATACAGAGTACACAGAGTGCGGTCATGCTGCACTATACAATACAGGGTATACACAGTGCGGTCACGCTGCACTATATAATACAGAGTATACACTGAGTGCGGTCACGCTGCACTATACAATACAGGGTATACACAGTGCGGTCACGCTGCACTATATAATACAGAGTATACACTGAGTGCGCTCACGCTGCACTATATAATACAGAGTATACACTGAGTGCGCTCACGCTGCACTATACAAGACTAAGTATGGTACTTATGTAATATCTGGGCTCCCGTTTTTCTTATGAGACCGCGTCCGCTCGCCACGCTTCGGGCACGGTGGCTCGCTGCGCTCGCCACACTATATAAAATCAACTCCATGCGTAGTTGGATAGTAGGGGTATGAAAAAATGGGGTGCATTTAACATGGGAGCCCAGATAATACATAAGTACCCTAAGTATACACTGAGTGTGGTCACGCTGCACTATATAATACAGAGTATACACAGAGTGCGATACAATACAGAGTATACACAGTGCGGTCACACTGCTCTATACAGTACAGAGTATACACTGAGTGTGGTCAGTGTACCGGTCACACCGCTCTGTATAATAATACAGAGTATACGCTGATACCGGTCACACCGCACTGTATAATAATACTGAGTATACTCTGATACCGGTCACACCGCACTGTATAATAATACTGAGTATACGCTGACACCGGTCACATCGCTGTGTATAATAATACTGAGTATACCCTGATACCGGTCACACCGCTGTGTATAATAATACTGAGTATACGCTGATACCGGTCACACCGCACTGTATAATAATACTGAGTATACACTGACACCAGTCACACCGCTGTGTATAATAATACTGAGTATACGCTGATACCGGTCACACCGCACTGTATAATAATACTGAGTACACACTGACACCAGTCACACCGCACTGTATAATAATACTGAGTACACGCTGATACCGGTCACACCGCTGTGTATAATAATACTGAGTATACGCTGATACCGGTCACACCGCACTGTATAATAATACTGAGTATACGCTGATACCGGTCACACCGCACTGTATAATAATACTGAGTATACGCTGATACCGGTCACACCGCTCTGTATAATAATACTGAGTACACGCCGATACCGGTCACACCGCTCTGTATAATAATACTGAGTACACGCCGATACCGGTCACACCGCACTGTATAATAATACTGAGTATACGCCGATACCGGTCACACCGCACTGTATAATAATACTGAGTACACGCCGATACCGGTCACACCGCACTGTATAATAATACTGAGTACACGCTGATACCGGTCACACCGCTCTGTATAATAATACTGAGTACACGCTGATACCGGTCACACCGCACTGTATAATAATACTGAGTATACACTAATACCGGTCACACAGCACTGTATAATAATACTGAGTACACGCTGATACCGGTCACACCGCACTGTATAATAATACTGAGTACACGCTGATACCGGTCACACCGCACTGTATAATAATACTGAGTATACGCTGATACCGGTCACACTGTACTGTATAGTAATACTGAGTATATGCTGATACCGGTCACACCTCTCTGTATAATAATACTGAGTATACGCCGATACCGGTCACACCGCAGTGTATAATAATACTGAGTACATGCTGATACCGGTCACACCGCACTGTATAATAATACTGAGTACACGCCGATACCGGTCACACCGCACTGTATAATAATACTGAGTATACGCTGATACCGGTCACACCGCACTGTATAATAATACTGAGTACACGCTGATACCGGTCACACCGCACTGTATAATAATACTGAGTATACACTGATACCGGTCACACCGCACTGTATAATAATACTGAGTATACGCCGATACCGGTCACACCGCACTGTATAATAATACTGAGTATACGCTGATACCGGTCACACCGCACTGTATAATAATACTGAGTACACGCTGACACCGGTCACACTGCACTGTATAATAATACTGAGTACACGCTGATACCGGTCACACCGCTCTGTATAATAATACTGAGTATACGCTGATACCGGTCACACCGCTCTGTATAATAATACTGAGTACACGCTGATACCGGTCACACCGCACTGTATAATAATACTGAGTATACGCTGATACCGGTCACACCGCACTGTATAATAATACCGAGTATACGCTGATACCGGTCACACCGCACTGTATAATAATACCAAGTATACGCTGATTCCGGTCACACCGCACTGTATAATAATACCGAGTATACGCTGATTCCGGTCACACCGCTCTGTATAATAATACTGAGTATACGCTGATACCGGTCACACCGCACTGTATAATAATACCGAGTATACGCTGATTCCGGTCACACCGCTCTGTATAATAATACTGAGTATACGCTGATAACCGTCACATCGCTGTGTGGTATTACACAGAGGAGTAAAATGGAATTATATTAAGGACGGTTGCACCATACAGAGGTCTGCAGAGCATTGCACTCACCTCCTCCTATTCGGTGCGGCTGCTTTCTTATGAGAAGAGGAAGAGGAGGATGAGGAAGATGATGAAGAGGAGGAGGAGTCTGAATCTGAAGAAGAGCTTGATGAAGAGGATGAAGATGAAGAGGAGCTTGAGCTTCGGGAACGTCGGGATTCTCCCTTTGTCTTGTGATGCTCAGGGAGCAGTGAGCTGGGGGAGACAGAAAGCAGGACGAGTCACCCAAATGCAGACCGTCACAATGTTAGAGTGCCCATACCAGAGTGTCCCCCAGCCACCACACAGTCAGCATACCAGAGTGTCCCCCAGCCACCACACAGTCACAAGGCCAGAGTGTCCCCAGCCACCATACAGTCAGCATGCCAGAGTGTCCCCCAGCCACCATACAGTCAGCATGCCAGAGTGTCCCCCAGCCACCATACAGTCACAAGGCCAGAGTGTCCCCCAGCCACCATACAGTCAGCATACCAGAGTGCCCCCAGCCACCATACAGTCAGCATGCCAGAGTGTCCCCCAGCCACCATACAGTCACAAGGCCAGAGTGTCCCCCAGCCACCATACAGTCATAAGGCCAGAGTGTCCCCCAGCCACCATACAGTCAGCATGCCAGAGTGTCCCCAGCCACCGTACAGTCAGCATACCAGAGTGTCCCCAGCCACCATACAGTCAGCATGCCAGAGTGTCCCCAGCCACCATACAGTCAGCATACCAGAGTGTCCCCAGCCACCGTACAGTCAGCATACCAGAGTGTCCCCAGCCACCATACAGTCAGCATGCCAGAGTGTCCCCAGCCACCGTACAGTCAGCATACCAGAGTGTCCCCAGCCACCGTACAGTCAGCATACCAGAGTGTCCCCAGCCACCATACAGTCAGCATGCCAGAGTGTCCCCAGCCACCATACAGTCACAAGGCCAGAGTGTCCCCAGCCACCATACAGTCACAAGGCCAGTGTCCCCAGCCACCATACAGTAAGCATGCCAGAGTGTCCCCCAGCCACCATACAGTCAGCATACCAGAGTGTCCCCAGCCACCATACAGTCAGCATGCCAGAGTGTCCCCAGCCAGCATACAGTCACAAGGCCAGTGTCCCCAGCCACCATACAGTCAGCATGCCATAGTGTCCCCAGCCACCATACAGTCACAAGGCCAGAGTGTCCCCCAGCCACCAGGCCAGAGTGTCCCCCAGCCACCATACAGTTACCATGTCAGAGTGTCCCCCAGCCACCATACAGTCAGCATGCCAGAGTGTCCCCCAGCCACCATACAGTCAGCATGCCAGAGTGTCCCCAGCCACCATACAGTCACAAGGCCAGAGTGCCCTCCAGCCACATGTATACAGAACGCACTGCGAGGCACTGACTGCAGGGCAAAGCTAGAAGAACAGGTGTTCACACCCGTACTAATATGTACATGGAAGTAGTCACTACATAATCACCTTTCAGGATTTGAAGCATTGTCAGGAGGTGCAGCCGCCTTTCGGTGGGTCGCTTCCAGCTCAGACAGAACCCTGGTTGGACTCGTCAGTTTTGGAGGTTTTCTTGATGGGGCACTCGAATCCGTAGACTGTCCACCTTGTTTGGAGAAAACATTGTGTGGGGACAACGAGAGGTCCTCTCCATCTAAGTTTTCTGCCATGGCGCTGGCTGACAGTTCTGCCTCGATTTTCTGGCTACCGATGTGTGCCATCTTAGAGTCCAGTTCAGAATGGACCTCCATGCTCCGAGAGGATGGAGGGGTACCTGGGGCTGTGTTGGCTCTGAGCAGCCGTGGAGGAGATCGGCTACATTCATCTACAGCTGGCTGCGTGTGAGAGAATGAACTACTGGTGTCAGGAGTTTCGGTCTTACTGGCAGTATGCCTTTCCTCCAGTGCAGCTGGATCTCCCTGGGATGGGCTTCCTGCCGGCCTGTCGGTATGCTTCTCCAGTTGTGGTGGAGATGGGGACTGCAGCTTCTGGGAGACCTCTAGCTGGCTGGGCTGCACAGTGGTGGAAAGTGATAGTGTGGCTGAAGGAGGTGGTTTTGCAGGTGGGCTAGATATTCTTGCTGGCGAACGAGAACTCTGTGGATGTAAGTCATATTTGTCTGCCCTTGGAGACTTGGATCTTCCATGTGCTCTTGGCCCTCGAGACCTGTCTGGACCAGGAGACGATGGTGAGCGGCTGTGCCTAGAAAAAGCAGTCACCTTGCTGCTCTTATACCTCGCAGGTGAACGGGACCTTGGCCGCCTCCTCTCAGGTGACCGGGATTTCCTCTGCGGTGTCCATGGTCTCCTACGTCTAGATGTGGACCTGGACCGGTCCCTTTGGTAGTAACCAAGAGGCCTGTCACGCCTGCGTGGGGAGCGGGATCTTTTTGGGGAAGATCTGGAATTATCCCGACGGGAATAACGGGACGGTTCATTTCTGGATAAAGACCTTGATCTGGCTCTCCAAGGTGAGGAACCAGAACGGCCCCGATGAGAGCGCCATGTTCGGTCAGCGCGTGGCCGTGACCCAGAACGACCTCGCCTAGGAGAGGAAGGAGATCTGCGACTCACCCATCTCCTACGATCTTGCCAGGATGGTGAACGCCTTGTAGGCGATCGTGAGCGATTTCTACGAGTGTATCTGTCCGTCCTGGATCGAGAACGAGACCTAAAGGCTCGGGGAGGTGTCCTGCGCCGGGGTGGGGTTTTGGATAATGCTTTTTTAGGAGGAGATCGTGATGGAGATAGTCTACTGGGTTGGTGCAATTGCTTGCCTACTGGACGCGAGACCTCTTTCTCCCTTACTGGTGACCTAGATGAGGAATGAGAACGGCTGGGTCTTATTTTCTCTCGTACGGCTCCTGACCTGAAAGGCTCACGTCTAGGCGAGGGAGAACTTGCTCTTTTAGCTGGTGATGCTATGCGTCTTATTGGAGGAGGATCAGACATTGGGACCCTTTGGCGATGAGGAGAAGTGCTTTCTTCAGAATGGCTGTGCTGGCTTGAAGAGTCTGAACTGCTGTCTTCAGAAGATGAATCTGAGCTACTGCGCCTCAGAGAAGATTGGGACTTAGGACTATCGGGAGGCGATTTCTGTTTGAGCACATGATCCTGCCTTACAGACTCCGTCTTCTCCAGTTTTTCTGTGGCTGGGCTATCAGAGGGATCTGTTCTTCTACACGCAGCAGGTAGAGCAGGGCTGGCCTGTCTAGGAGAGTCATCATCCGGATGGTTGTTTGGAGACTCTTCGCAACTCTTCGCAGGGGCTTTGCCTTCACTACCTGAGTATATAACAGGACTGGTAATTCTTGGAGAGGAAGAGATTTCTTGAATTGGAATTTTAGCTAAAATTTGACCAATAGTAGTTGGACATTCCTTGTAAGTTCCAGGAGATGTAGCAATATCTGTGAATTCAGTCACCGGCTTCTCAGGAGAAGCTCCTATATTGATCTTGTTAGATGCGGCTTTTTCTGCCAAGTAGCCAGGACATTTATCAGTGCTCAGGGACGCATCAGCAATCGAGGAAAGGGGCTTTAATTCACTATGGGATAATCCTACATATTTTTCATCAGATACATCCCGATTTACAGGAGACACCAGTGGCCTTACAGTTTCCAAAGGGTCCTGCTTTGGAGAAAGACTGGCCGCGGAATCACGGCTTGTCCGTAGCCTTTTTGAGGGAGGTGATGCAACTTTCTGCACCGGTAAAGAACTTTCTGCATCTTCCTCTTCTGAAGAGGAGGAGGAGGAAGATGAGGAGGAGGAGGAGGAAGAGGAGGTTGAAGAGGAAGACGAAGACGAGGATGATGAAGAGGAGGATGATGAAGACGAGGAAGTTGATTTACCTCTCTTGGTTGATCTTTTCTGTATAGCCTTTGGAACTGGAGAAGAGTCAGCATTTATGGGTGGGGAATCATCCTCCGACACATGATCAGATGGTTTGGTTTGATTACACGAAGCTTCCTTAGCTGGTTCAACTGGAGAGGCCTTTAACTCCAGGTCAGGCTGATCATCCAGCCTATTCCTGTGCAGCTTAGACACTGTTAGGCAGGATCCTGTGCCATTGGTATCGGGGGCCAAAGCCATTGATGCTTTATTAGGGACTCCTGAAAGTAAAGGTTTAGAGGACATCTTAGCATCATCAGAACTATCAGAAGTAGTCTTGCTCTTTGAACGGCTTCTTGCTTCATCCCAACGTGAAGATTTATCTTTACTGGTAAGTGGGGGAGTTTCGCATTTTTGTGACTTTTCCAAAGGAGAGTCAGGTCGCAACAAGAGTGGCTTCACATAAGAGGTCTTTGACCTGCTAACATTGTCATCAAAAGAAGATTTCACTTCATGCCAAGAATGCACAAATGCCTTATTATGCAATGGTGACTTGGACTTCTCTTCACAGTCTGAGTGGTGTGGAGGGGACGCTTTATCTACAGACAATTTTGAGTGCTTGTCCTGTACAGAGGACCTTCGTTTGTGCTCGGACATCTCAGACCCAGAATCGCTTTCAGAGGATGACTCAGAAGTCCTTTTGCATAGTGAAGTCTTGGATGCCAGAGATTTCTCTCGAGATTGCCTGGATTTAGAGTCCGGTTCTGGTGATGAACCAGAAATAGACTTTGGTCTGTGGGATGCACCTTTGTGTTCCATTTCTAATGCTTTAAAACTTTTTGTGTGTGACAATTTAGATTCGGGCTCCTGCTCGGATCTAGAACCACTCCTATGTTGGGATGACCTTGGTTCACACTCTGATGACCTAGAAGTAGCTTTGTTACCAGGAGATGTTGGGTAACTAGACTTCGAATCAATTGAGGAATGAGAGCTAGATCTGTGTTTATTTTGTTGCATCAATGATAAATCAGAACTAGTTTTGCTTTGTTGTGGTCTAGATTTCATGGTTCTTTCTGCTGACGATTCTGATCTCTCCCTATTCGGATAAGCTTTCACTGTAGAACTTTTGCCTGGTGATGACCCAGAGCTAGTTCTGAGTTCTGCTTTCCTACTTCTAGGTTTGCATTCCGTAGAGGAACCCGAGCTGTCCCTTTTCGGTGGTCGCCTACTCCTGGGCTGGCGTTCTGAGGAGGACCTTGAACTAGATCGGGTTTGTGGCAATCTACTTCTGGGCTGGCTCTCTGAAGAGGACCTTGAACCAGCTTTAGACTGTCCTGATAATGATCTAGGTCCAGATAGAATGGACTTTGATGTACCATAAGATGATTCAAACATTTGCTTATTGTGTTTACTGGTTTCAGGGTCAGAAATTTTGGACTTTACTTTAGAGGATTTGAAGTCACTAGATGAAGAGTCAGATCTACTTCTGTCCTTTGAAGGCTTTGTTTTGCATTCGGTAGATGATGAGGAACCAGTCTTCTGTGGAGAAAATCTTTTCATTTTCTCTTCCGAACTTTGTCTTGATCTTCCTCTCTTTAGCAATTGTTTCTCTCTGTAATCAGAGTCTGGTGAAGACCCAGACCTCTCTTTGCTCTGTGAGGAACTAGACTCATTTCCACTTTTGGAGGAGGATCCAGACCGGCTTTTATGCCCAACTTGCCTCGGTCTAGCTGCATGCCCCAAAGTCTGGACCTTTTCTGGGGGAAATATTCGTTCACGATCAGACGAGGAATCAGATTGATCTTTTTGAGAGGTTTTACCTTTGTATTCATGAGATGATCTGGATTCATTTTTATGTGGAATTATTTTGGAACTGCTTGAAGATGACATATCTTGCTTGCGTTCCAAAGACCGATTCCTTACAGGAGACACAGGTGACTTGCCACGAGAAAGGGTGGACATACCATCAGACTTCGGCCTGGACTCAGGAGACACACTGGCCTCCTTAAGCACGGTTCTTGATTTATCAGCATCACTACGGATTGGTGCTGTATATTCGGGGGATCTACTTCTGTGTGAGTTCTGAGAGACTGGTGACCTTGATGGGCTCCTAACTCGTGCAGCCTTGTTTCTCCATAGCTCTTTATTTTCCGAAGTCTCCAGTGGCTTTGTTGTCTCTGGAGAATGCTTTTTATGTCTACCTCTGCTCTCAGGGGAAGAGCTACATCTTCTATTAGAATCAACCCGTTTCACTGCCTTTCTGGATGCATTATGCCTTTGGAGAGATGGTGATCTGGATGTCCTTGTTGGCTTACGTTTTGCAGGGGATTTGGACCTGGAAACAGAGCGTCTGTCTTTTGTTCTTCTAGAGAGACTTTTTTGTACTGGAGACACTGAACGTGATGGAGATCTTCTGTAGGTCCGAGGTCTCTCTACAGCTTTAGGAGATAGTGCTTTCTTCTGAGTTACTCTAGAATGCACCTGTTGCTTCGGAGACAATGAACGTGGGGCTTCTCTCTTTCTTGGCGTTTGTGAACGAGAATTGTTCTTTGCATAAGAACGTGGGCTAATGCTGCGTGACCTAGAACCCAACTGAGCTTCAAAAGGCGACCGGCCCTTGTGGTATCTTGATGTAGAACGAGAACGCGATCTTCTACCACGCGATGTTATCGGTTTCTGTTCAGTCTTTGACAGAGTTGTATTTCTCCGCTTTAAAGACCGAGAACGTGACTTTGCTCTCCTTAGTGGAGATCGGGTGCATGATCTTCTTTGTCTAGAAGATGACTTAGAACGTGATCTTGACCTCCTTCGAGGCGAAGGAGCAGCTGAGCTTTTATTCCTGACTGGAGACCTAGAAGGTGACCTTGCTTTAGTCTTATATGACTGGGACCGACCCCCTCCTCTCTTCTGAAAATTGTCAGAAGCAGACTTTTCATATGGCAGTGCTGTCTCACGTTTGCCATCACCACGAGGGGACTTTACCTTATCACGATAGTGGTGAGGTGGTGTCCTTGATGCAGATCTTGCTCTTCGCTGGGGAGTTCTTGATCTAGCTTTGTGCGGGGGACTAGGAGAGGGCGATCGTGCTTTTCGTGGGGATTTTTGGGGCGATCGAACTCTGCTTCTAGGAGTTTTTGATTTTGCCCTTCTTGGGGGTGTAAAGGAGGGTGATCTTGGTTTGCGACGAGGAGATTTTGAACGACCTTTTCTTGGTGGGGATTTAGAGATTGAACGATTTTTAGGGGGCGGGGTATGTAATTTAAGTGGTCTCTGAGGACTGCGTGAAACACTTTTCCTTGACATCCTGCCAGGGTCTCCTCGTCTAACTGGTGACTGTTTTGCTTGTGCTGCAGACTTTCCGAGGTTACTGCCACTTTGTTGTTCTGCTCTATTGCTCATTTCTTTCCTGCCCTTCTCATGATCAGACGTTTCACTTCCTGAGGATGAGGAAGAGGAGGAGGAAGAAGATGATGACGAGGAAGAGGACTGTGCACTGTTTGATTCATCCTTACTTGGGACTGGTGGAGAGAGTTTCTTATCAGTATATTTTCCGTGCCTTGAAGAACTCTCCTTGGGTACTTGTTTTGGGGAAGCCTTCTCTTGGGATGGACTTCTTTCCCTCCTTGATGATTTAGTAGACTGCTTCTGCCTAGCAGGTGATGGCCTTTGTTCAGGAGAATGAACCCTGTGTCTCCCTTCCATAGTCTTCTCCTTTGGACTGTCATTTTTACCTCTCTTCCTGAGAACCGGACTATATGCAGGTGACTTCTCTCGGACAGGTGACTTGTCTCGGGTAGTAGCAGGAAGTGAACTCTTCTCAGTCCTCTCTCGGTTCTTGGTTTCTCGCTTATTGATGTCCTTATCAGCTCCCGGCTCTTTACGCCTTTTAGGAGATAATGATGAGGACCGGTCTCTGCTACTTGGCTCCTTTCTTGATCCCTTCTGAAAGGCAAAGCCAGGAGAGTGTAAGGATACAGTAGGACACCGCAGTATAAAACCACCCAGATAAAGACAAGAGGAACAATGATGGAATCTTACCAAATGCATGCATTATGCTACCATTCCCCCCATTGTAAGATATCAGGGGCAATACATACCACTCTATGTCCCTGCTCTGGACTCCGGCCTCGGTCAGCTCTGCGGTCCCGGCTGGGGGTGACCGATCTACGTCTCTCTGGGGTACGCTTTGTGGTATCAGAGGGTTTGCGCTTTTCCACGTTACTCTTGTGTGGACTGCTCCGTGACCTGCGAGATAAGAGGTGTGTGAGGGGAGATTACCACACGCATACAAATGGCATGAACAGGACAGCTAGCACCGTTACCTGCTGCCGGAGCTCCTGTCGGCTGAGGACGATGACGCACGTCTCTCCTTAGAGGAACCACTGCAGGAGACAAATAAGGGCAGTGTTGTATGATGGTACAAATGTGACCGATTGAGGGTCATCCGCACTTATACACAGTCAATCGCTCACCTTTTAGCCTTCTTGTCCTTAGTTTTGCGTTTGTTTTTCGGGCTGGATGACCTGGAAACAAAGTTACAGATGAAAAAAAAAAAAAAAAATCATTTTCAACAGGGGGACAATCATTGGGCATGAGGAAACACCCCCCGTTATAGCAGGCCATTAAGTTCCAATGGAACCTCAGAAGTAACTGGTATGTGATCATGTGTGACATCAGCCTTCTCACCTGTGCTTCCTCTTTTTAGAGTTTGAAGAAGACCTAAAAGAGGCAGAAAACACATGAAGCGGTTATACAAGTGGCGCGACGCACAACCAGAGCGCGACGCACAACCAGAGCGCGATACACTGGTCCTACTTGTCTCCCCAGGAGGGGCACTTAATATGCCTTTTTTTACATGTGATAAATGATATGCGATTTATAGTCTGTAAAAAAAACTCCCAGGGCAGCTCAAGGGAAATCAGATATGATACATTGCGGGCGCTAAAAAGCACGTGTTGCTGATGGGCAGATTCCGATGTTTCTTATGTACAGTACATCAGGAGACCACACAGGTTCAAGATCTTTCGAGATTTAATCTCGTCATCAGGTCGAAAGATCTTGAACCTGTGTGGTATCCTGTTATTTCAAGTCGTCTGAGTGCCGCCAGTGTACCAGTTTATAGGATGGGACACACACGGCGTATATAGTTGGGGGAGAAGTGCACATATACAGGAAGTAATCACACAGGTTGTAGGATGGGACACACACACACACACACACACACTACAGTAGATGGGGCTGGCAGGCGTACCTGTGTTTTCGGGACCCTTTCTCCCGGTGACTGGAGGAGCGGCTGGTAGACCTGGGGGACACATAACCAGATATAAACACAGTGTTCCCTGGTGTCTGCGCCAGCTGCTGATCTGTGCACTGTGCCATCCCAAATCAACGACAGAGAGACAAACAGCATATTCCCCTGTGACCCCAGAAACAGGCGCAGCCGGCCAGCAATGTGCTTCTCTCTGCTGGTGCTAGTGTGCTCTGCTCGCTCCCGGGTCACACGCTATTTACCATAACACAGCAGGTAACCCCGGGGCCGTGCCCATATGCAGGTCACCGCCAGTTCCCCCCGTGGTGTCCTAATACAGCAGGTAACCCCGGGGCCGTGCTCATATGCAGGTCACCGCCAGTTCCCCCCGTGGTGCCCTAATACAGCAGGTAACCCCGGGGCCGTGCCCATATACAGGTCACCGCCAGCCCCACCCCCCTGGTGCCCTAATACAGCAGGTAACCCCGGGGCCGTGCCCATATACAGGTCACCGCCAGTCCTCCCCCGTGGTGCCCTAATACAGCAGGTAACCCCGGGGCCGTGCCCATATACAGGTCACCGCCAGCCCCCCCCCTGGTGCCCTAATACAGCAGGTAACCCCGGGGCCGTGCCCATGTACAGGTCACCGCCAGTCCTCCCCCGTGGTGCCCTAATACAGCAGGTAACCCCGGGACCGTGCCCATGTACAGGTCACCGCCAGTCCTCCCCCGTGGTGCCCTAATACAGCAGGTAACCCCGGGACCGTGCCCATGTACAGGTCACCGCCAGTCCTCCCCCGTGGTGCCCTAATACAGCAGGTAACCCCGGGGCCGTGCCCATATACAGGTCACCGCCAGCCCCCCCCCTGGTGCCCTAATACAGCAGGTAACCCCGGGGCCGTGCCCATGTACAGGTCACCGCCAGTCCTCCCCCGTGGTGCCCTAATACAGCAGGTAACCCCGGGGCCGTGCCCATATACAGGTCACCGCCAGCCCCCCCCCTGGTGCCCTAATACAGCAGGTAACCCCGGGGCCGTGCCCATGTACAGGTCACCGCCAGTCCTCCCCCGTGGTGCCCTAATACAGCAGGTAACCCCGGGGCCGTGCCCATGTACAGGTCACCCCCCCCCCCCAATGGTGCCCTAATACAGCAGGTGTATTTGTAAACAATGCAGAAAGTCTTCAAAACACGTATACACTTCCAGATGCGTCTACTATACATATATGTACATACGTAGTGTTCTTTCCAGTACCCTGCACCTTTCAATACCCGTGCAGTTCCGCTGTCTGCTGTGGAGCTTCTAGTGTAATCTGGTCTGTACTGCGATACAGACTCCAATATGATATAGACACCACAGCAGACAGTGACACCCCAGGCAGGGAAAATGAACTACAAGAGGGTGCTAGACTGAACACTACATACCGATCATTATACACATGCCAGGTACTGCTGGCACTACATACTGCTACATTATACACATGCCAGGTACTGCTGGCACTACATACCGCTACATTATACACATGCCAGGTACCTGCTGGCACTACATACCGCTACATTATACACATGCCAGGTACCTGCTAGCACTACATACTGATACATTATCCCTGCCAGGTACCGCTGGCACTACATACGCTGGATACATTATACACATGCCAGGTACTGCTGGCTCTACATACCGCTACATTATACACATGCCAGGTACCTGCTGGCACTACATACTGACCATCCGACCATTACAGCACTAAGTTTACTACCGTATATACTCGAATATAAGCCGAGTTTTTCGGCACATTTTTTTGTGCTGAGAAAGCCCTCCTCGGCTTATATTCGAGTGAGGGTCACACTGTGGGGGAGACGGGAGGACGGAGCTGCCAAAGGTGGGACCCGGCATGTGCGCAGGCTGCCACTCAGACGGACCAGTCCTTCGGCGCAGCCCAGCAGCCGCGTCCAGGAGCGCACGGTCCAGCTCCGAGTCACACAGCAGCACAAGGAGGAAGTCGCGGTCCTGACCACCTGCAGCCGCCGGGAGAGAAGGATAACAGACCAGGACGATTGCGGGAGGGACGGCGTCTCACATGGCGCTGCAGCACCACAGGCCCCAGCACACTTCAGGTACTCCACAGCAGCGCAGGTCCCACAGAATGGGGTATAAGGGGAACCACAGATGCCAGCATTGTTCCACCAGGAGGGGAGGGTGGGGTGGGCAGACTGAGTGGCCTGGAAGCACACACATTGTTGTGTGCAGACATCAGATTGCAGCTGCTGGCTGCTCTCAGTCAGTGGGCTGTGTCGTGATGTCTCATGTGGTAGGTTCTGCTGTGTTGGTAGACCTCCGGCTCCAACGCGGCCAGCCTCCGACCGTTATCTGTGCTGCTATCTATTTTGCTGTTGGTGTGTACTACTATTGGCTCTGGCATCTTTACCACTTTCCTCCGCTCCACCTAATCCTCTCCCCATCAATCCTCTCCCCCTCTCCTTTGGCTCCTAGGCTTATACTCGAGTCAATAAGTTTTCCCAGTTTTTTGGGGTTAAATTGGGTGCCTCGGCTTATACTCGGGTCGACTTATATTCGAGTATATACGGTATGTAAGGAGTCCTCAGTAATCCAGCAACTCCCACATGTACCAAGCAGTGAGTATGATTACTAGAGCGGAGCGACTGACCTTACAGCTCTATGTAACCAGGAGATGGTGTTCTCCCATTTATTTCTCTGTATGTGGGGTCACTGCGGCTTCTAGGACACATGTACCAAGCACTAAGTATGATTACTAGAGCGGAGCGACTGACCTCACAGCTCTATGTAACCAGGTGGCGCCATTCTCCCATTTATTTCTCTGTATGTGGGGTCACTGCGGCTTCTAGGACACATGTACCAAGCAGTGAGTATGATTACTAGAGCGGAGCGACTGACCTCACATCTCTACATAACCAGGAGGCGCCATTCTCCCATTTATTTCTCTGTATGCGGGGTCACTGCGGCTTCTAGGACACATGTACCAAGCACTAAGTATGATTACTAGAGCGGAGCGACTGACCTCACAGCTCTATGTAACCAGGAGGCGCCATTCTCCCATTTCTCTACATGCAGGGTCACTGCGGCTTCTAGGACACATGTACCAAGCAGTGAGTATGATTACTAGAGCGGAGCGACTGACCTCACAGCTCTATGTAACCAGGAGGTGCCATTCTCCCATTTATTTCTCTGTATGTGGGGTCACTGCGGCTTCTAGGACACATGTACCAAGCAGTGAGTATGATTACTAGAGCAGAGCGACTGACCTCACAGCTCTATGTAACCAGGAGGTGCCATTCTCCCATTTATTTCTCTGTATGTGGGGTCACTGCGGCTTCTAGGACACATGTACCAA
Source organism: Crinia signifera (assembly GCF_055691185.1). Taxonomy (NCBI): domain Eukaryota; kingdom Metazoa; phylum Chordata; class Amphibia; order Anura; family Myobatrachidae; genus Crinia; species Crinia signifera. The sequence goes on from NC_139223.1 coordinate 2,924,261, forward strand.
GCAGTGAGTATGATTACTAGAGCGGAGCGACTGACCTCACAGCTCTATGTAACCAGGAGGCGCCATTCTCCCATTTATTTCTCTGTATGTGGGGTCACTGCGGCTTCTAGGACACATGTACCAAGCAGTGAGTATGATTACTAGAGCGGAGCGACTGACCTCACAGCTCTATGTAACCAGGAGGTGCCATTCTCCCATTTATTTCTCTGTATGTGGGGTCACTGCGGCTTCTAGGACACATGTACCAAGCAGTGAGTATGATTACTAGAGCAGAGCGACTGACCTCACAGCTCTATGTAACCAGGAGGCGCCATTCTCCCATTTATTTCTCTGTATGTGGGGTCACTGCGGCTTCTAGGACACATGTACCAAGCAGTGAGTATGATTACTAGAGCGGAGCGACTGACCTCACAGCTCTATGTAACCAGGAGGTGCCATTCTCCCATTTATTTCTCTGTATGTGGGGTCACTGCGGCTTCTAGGACACATGTACCAAGCAGTGAGTATGATTACTAGAGCAGAGCGACTGACCTCACAGCTCTATGTAACCAGGAGGCGCCATTCTCCCATTTATTTCTCTGTATGTGGGGTCACTGCGGCTTCTAGGACACATGTACCAAGCACTAAGTATGATTACTAGAGTGGAGCGACTGACCTCACATCTCTACATAACCAGGAGGCGCCATTCTCCCATTTATTTCTCTGTATGCGGGGTCACTGCGGCTTCTAGGACACATGTACCAAGCAGTAAGTATGATTACTAGAGCGGAGCGACTGACCTCACAGCTCTATGTAACCAGGAGGCGCCATTCTCCCATTTCTCTACATGCAGGGTCACTGCGGCTTCTAGGACACATGTACCAAGCAGTGAGTATGATTACTAGAGCGGAGCGACTGACCTCACAGCTCTATGTAACCAGGAGGCACCATTCTACCATTTATTTCTCTGTATGTGGGGTCACTGCGGCTTCTAGGACACATGTACCAAGCAGTGAGTATGATTACTAGAGCGGAGCGACTGACCTCACAGCTCTATGTAACCAGGAGGCGCCATTCTCCCATTTATTTCTCTACATGCAGGGTCACTGCGGCTTCTAGGACACATGTACCAAGCAGTGAGTATGATTACTAGGAGCGGAGCAACTGACCTCACAGCTCTATGTAACCAGGAGGCACCATTCTACCATTTATTTCTCTACATGCAGGTTCACTGCGGCTTCTAGGACACATGTACCAAGCAGTGAGTATGATTACTAGAGCGGAGCGACTGACCTCACAGCTCTATGTAACCAGGAGGCACCATTCTACCATTTATTTCTCTACATGCAGGTTCACTGCGGCTTCTAGGACACATGTACCAAGCAGTGAGTATGATTACTAGGAGCGGAGCAACTGACCTCACAGCTCTATGTAACCAGGAGGCGCCATTCTCCCATTTATTTCTCTGTATGTGTGGTCACTGCGGCTTCTAGGACACATGTACCAAGCAGTGAGTATGATTACTAGGAGCGGAGCAACTGACCTCACAGCTCTATGTAACCAGGAGGTGCCATTCTCCCATTTATTTCTCTGTATGTGGGGTCACTGCGGCTTCTAGGACACATGTACCAAGCAGTGAGTATGATTACTAGAGCAGAGCGACTGACCTCACAGCTCTATGTAACCAGGAGGTGCCATTCTCCCATTTATTTCTCTGTATGTGGGGTCACTGCGGCTTCTAGGACACATGTACCAAGCAGTGAGTATGATTACTAGAGCGGAGCGACTGACCTCACAGCTCTATGTAACCAGGAGGTGCCATTCTCCCATTTATTTCTCTGTATGTGGGGTCACTGCGGCTTCTAGGACACATGTACCAAGCAGTGAGTATGATTACTAGAGCGGAGCGACTGACCTCACAGCTCTATGTAACCAGGAGGTGCCATTCTCCCATTTATTTCTCTGTATGTGGGGTCACTGCGGCTTCTAGGACACATGTACCAAGCAGTGAGTATGATTACTAGAGCGGAGCGACTGACCTCACAGCTCTATGTAACCAGGAGGTGCCATTCTCCCATTTATTTCTCTGTATGTGGGGTCACTGCGGCTTCTAGGACACATGTACCAAGCAGTGAGTATGATTACTAGAGCGGAGCGACTGACCTCACAGCTCTATGTAACCAGGAGGCGCCATTCTCCCATTTATTTCTCTGTATGTGGGGTCACTGCGGCTTCTAGGACACATGTACCAAGCAGTGAGTATGATTACTAGAGCGGAGCGACTGACCTCACAGCTCTATGTAACCAGGCGGCGCCACTCTCCCATTTATTTCTCTGTATGTGTGGTCACTGCGGCTTCTAGGACACATGTACCAAGCAGTGAGTATGATTACTAGAGAGGAGCGACTGACCTCACAGCTCTATGTAACCAGGAGGCGTCATTCTCCCATTTATTTCTCTGTATGTGGGGTCACTGCGGCTTCTAGGACACATGTACCAAGCAGTGAGTATGATTACTAGAGCAGAGCGACTGACCTCACAGCTCTATGTAACCAGGAGGTGCCATTCTCCCATTTATTTCTCTGTATGTGGGGTCACTGCGGCTTCTAGGACACATGTACCAAGCAGTGAGTATGATTACTAGAGCGGAGCGACTGACCTCACAGCTCTATGTAACCAGGAGGCGCCATTCTCCCATTTATTTCTCTGTATGTGGGGTCACTGCGGCTTCTAGGACACATGTACCAAGCAGTGAGTATGATTACTATAGCTAAGTGACTGACCTCACATCTCTACATGACAGTGGGGATTTGCAGCCAGAAGACTACTAGTTAGGCTGGCCTGTCATGGTGGGGTCCCAATCGTTAGGTTCTTCCACACCACACTCAGCAAATCCCTGTAGTGGGAGCGAGTGTGGCTTAACACTTTAGTGACAGCACACTTGCAGGTGACCTGGTAGTTCCAACAGGGCAGACTTTGACCAAGCACCCTATGGCAGTGCCAGTCAGTGAGGACCCAGGCATTGCTATAATCATCCTGTACTGCTGTCACCCGCTCCAACTCAGCATCCACCTATACATCAGAGCAGAAGTAACTGGTGCATGCATGATACATCCGTCTCACAAGTACATAGGCTACAAATATGTCCAGGACAGTCGGCCTTGCACAGGTAAGCAGATAAGCCAACAACATAAATGTACGCAGTAACCCCATGACTGCTCGGTGCACCCAAATATACTGCACTCACCGGCCTCCATCTTTTTTCTTCTTCTTTTTCTTGTGCTTGGATGGCGTAGGAGAAGGAGAGCGCGACGTGTCAGAGCCGGCGACCATACTGCGAAGCACACAGAGAAGATAGTTACTGCGTGGTGATATGGCGGTTACTGCGCAGTGTCATACACTACATGCGGCTCATAAGGTCATAGACAGAGCGAGTGCAGCCCCCCAATAACTGGAGGACTGTGCAGCAGGAGTGGTTATATATCGCCAATACAGGGGAGAGTCCTAAAGCTACAGCAGAGGCCCTGACTGGAAGAGGCCAGGTCCAGCAGCTTTATGGTAACAGCAGACGTCACTGTAGCGCTCAACACGGCCCGTTATATTTATGGTTGGGCCTTACGCAGTACGGACCAGCTTACCAGTTACCACACTCGTCCTGTAAGGCGGGCTAAAGATTTCTGCTCAATCTGCCTGGTGGGTACAAAATCCGGCAGTTTATTACCCAGTTTCATTTCACTGGTTGCTTGCGGAATGTAAAAAAATAATATGTATATAATTTTTTTTTACATTCCTACTTCTATTTTTTCTTTCTATATTCATTGTTTTCCAGCTCCATTTCATTCTTTTTCTTCACTGTGGTTTTACTTCAAATACTTCCCATTATATTCTCTTTATTAATACAGCTGCTCCCTATACCATAAACCCAGGTAGATGGTCCATTACCATCTCCAGTCACCACTTTAATAATCTTATTGTCACATTCTCAAACCTACCTAACCACAAATTAGCGCTCATCCTTCTATAAATGTACCTAATTCAACATGGATCGCAGCTGTGAAGCTGAAGATGACTGAGGAGAAAACCTCCACCGTCCAGACAGAAAATGCCCTGTGCAAGTCTGTGACTATCGCAGATCACTACACACCCGCAGGTCCCTACACAAATCCCAAAGTACAGAAGTGACTGCAAATGTGAGTAATTCTGAGGCTGTCACTACTCTGCGACTGAGATGGGTCCACTGCGTGTTAATCCCTTACATTAACGCGGTGATACAGACATATCTCCACACACCTATTGTGGGAGAAAGCTATACATATGTCATGTACTTGGTACTTCGAGTTAAGGTGCATACACACTGGGCCCAACATGTAAGCAGAGCGATAATGGGGAAAATCGCTCAGTACATATACAAATGGATGGTTATGGAAAGCCGTCCACCCCATCATTCATTCGCTGGTAATACCAGCAGAAGAGCGGCGACCAGCCACGATGCAGGAGCCGGTGAAAGTGAGCTGGGCCTTTAGCGTAATGTAGCAGATACAAATGACCTGCGCCAGACATTTTATCAGACGTGTGATTTGCCTATTTACTCCTTCATTTGGCCTCATACGGCCCGTATACACCAGCCGATTGCGGTGGGAGTCAGCAGCACAGTTCCTGATGCCGGCAGGGAATAGGCTGCGGAGCATTACGCAGCATGTCCCTCATTAAGGATCCGCTCCCTCGTCTGTACGTGGGACCACGCATCGATCGTCATTGGAGACACACATACAGGGGAATATAATAATAAATGTCGCTCAGAAGTGCCAAAATACGGGATCTGGCTCATTATATCACCCAGTGTGGACATACCTCAAGTTCCCTACAGTGTACTAAGTACTTAGCCTGTCTCGCACTAAACAGGGACATCTGATGCCCTCTTTATCTTGTAGCACTACAGACACCCCACCTGCGCAGCTCAGGTCACATGACTGCTGGATATGGAGACGCATTACATGTTGCGAGGAGAGACACAGTACTCCATGATCACAGTGAGGCCATAAAGCACCGCTCAGCCCACCCACCTGTAGGACTTCTGCTGCTCCTGCTGCTTGGCGGTTGCTCTGCGGTTGGGGTCGAAGCTGCTTCCATCCACATAACTGTCGCTGATGCCAAACGCAGCACGCAGACGCTCGTTCTTCTTCTCATTGGCCTCTGCCAGCTGGTGAGTCTCTGAAAGGCTGGAAAGGTGAGGGGTAAGAAAGGGGCTGACCCGGCAAGGGGCTGGTAAGGGAAGGACAGGTGGGGTGAAGGAGCACCTACTTGGCTTTCAGCTTCTCCCCTTCTTTGATGGCAGTCAGATCCTTCTCTTGCAGCATGAGCCTAAAGGTGGCCACCTTCTCCTGAATCTCAGCCTCGCTGTACCTGGAAGATAGAGAGAGCGTCAGCAGATACGGACAGGGAGCGTGGCACAGAAAGCCCAGGTGTGGCATATTACCCCTGCTCCTCCATCATCTCTTCCAGCTCCAGGCATTTCAGCTCCACCTTCCTTTTTCTTTCATGGTCCAAGATCTCCTGATTGGGCTTCTTCACCAGGAGATTCTCCAGTTTCTTCAGCTCTTCCTCAGACTTATAATCCGTCCGGTCCTTCTTATGTCTCACCGATGACAGGTTCCGCTGGACATACCCATTTGTGCCACTGCCTCGCGGGGTCGGTAGCCCAATTCCATTGTACATTGTACTGACGTCACGGCCTGTAGAGGACAAAAGGAGACATGGCTCAGAGCACACGGCTTATAGACCTAGATCAGGGGTAGCCAACTCCAGTCATTGTTAACGATATGGGTGGTAAGGCCTGTTGTGGAGTGTCTGGGGCTTACCGCCTGTTGTGGAGTATCTGGGGCTTACCACACAGATCCATGGGAGCTAATTAATTACTTCCCTTGTGACCAGGAAAATGTAACAACTGCTAGTTCCAGAGGACCAGATCTGTCTGCCACTGTCTGACACATACCCCCGACCTCCCCTCCACCTTTACCCCAGGGCCACCCAGACCTCCCATCCACCTTTACCCCAGGGCCACCCAGACCTCCCATCCACCTTTACCCCAGGGCCACCCAGACCTCCCATCCACCTTTACCCCAGGGCCACCCAGACCTCCCATCCACCTTTACCCCAGGGCCACCCAGACCTCCCATCCACCTTTACCCCAGGGCCACCCAGACCTCCCATCCACCTTTACCCCAGGGCCACCCAGACCTCCCATCCACCTTTACCCCAGGGCCACCCAGACCTCCCATCCACCTTTACCCCAGGGCCACCCAGACCTCCCATCCACCTTTACCCCAGGGCCACCCAGACCTCCCATCCACCTTTACCCCAGGGCCACCCAGACCTCCCATCCACCTTTACCCCAGGGCCACCCAGAACTCCCATCCACCTTTACCCCAGGGCCACCCAGACCTCCCATCCACCTTTACCCCAGGGCCACCCAGACCTCCCATCCACCTTTACCCCAGGGCCACCCTGACCTCCCATCCACCTTTACCCCAGGCCATCCTGACCTCCCCTCCAAGCTTACCCCCAGGGCCACCTTGACCTCACCTCAACCCTTACGCCAAAGCCACCCTGATCTCCTATCCATCCTTACCCCACAACCACCCATACCGCAGGGCCACCCTGCCCCCCAATACCCCCCTGACATATGGGCCACCCTGGCCCCCTATACCCCTTGTGCCACCCTGCCCCCTATACCCCCCTGAGATATGGGCCACCCTGGCCCCCTATACCCCTTGTGCCACTCTGCCCCCCCCTGACATATGGGCCACCCTGCCCCGTATACCCCCCTGACATATGGGCCACCCTGAACCCCCTATACCCCTTGTGCCACCCTGCCCCCTATACCCCCTGACATATGGGCCACCTTGACCTCCTATACCCCTTGTGTCACCCTGCCCCCTATACCCCCTGACATATGGGCCACCTTGACCTCCTATACCCCTTGTGTCACCCTGCCCCCTATACCCCCCTGACATATGGGCCAACCTGCCCCCTATACCCCCCTGACATATGGGCCACCCTGCCCCCTATACCCCCCTGACATATGGGCCACCCTGACCCCCTATACCCCCGGGGTCGTATTGTACCCAGGAGGCCCCGGGGCGGCAGGTACCGGTTGGGACACGAGGCAACAGTCGGTACAGCGCCGGTAGGCAGCCCAGTACCAGGCGGCGGATCCCGGGGTCGGGTCAGGGACTAGGCCGGGGTAGTGCCAGCACCGAGCACTCCGCTCCCGCCAGCCGCATACACAGAACCCCGAGCGGGCATCATTACCTGTGCGGGAGTCCCGGGCGGCGGGTTCCGGTTCCGGTCTCAAGGCCTGGCGCGGGGACTGATCGCTGCGACACTCGGGACGGCGCGTGCACCGTACGTAGCCTGCGTCACTGGCGTGCCATGCGTGCGGGGCGGGGCCTCTGCCGACGTCAGCCTCCCAGGCTGCACCGCGCTTCCGTGACGTCAACGCAGAGCGCCGAGGAAACGTGACGTCATGTTACCGGCGGAGGTGAGAGGGCAATCGGGGTACGGGGACTCCCGGTAAATACTCAGGGGAACGGGACGGGTGCAATGGGGGGCTCCCAGGGTCTCCTCAGGGGAGGGGGGTGAGTAAACGCTCTGCTCCCGGATCTCCCAGGTAATGCAGGATTGCCAGCACCTGTGGTGACACCGGTCTGAGGACCTCCCATGTAATGTAGGATTGCCAGCACCTGTGGTGACACCGGTCTGAGGACCTCCCATGTAATGTAGGATTGCCAGCACCTGTGGTGACACCGGTCTGAGGACCTCCCATGTAATGTAGGATTGCCAGCACCTGTGGTGACACCGGTCTGAGGACCTCCCATGTAATGCAGGATTGCCAGCACCTGTGGTGACACCGGTCTGAGGACCTCCCATGTAATGTAGGATTGCCAGCACCTGTGGTGACACCGTATGAGCCCGAGGTGTGCTCCCAGCACCAGTGCTGTGCCTAAACCCGTGCATTGGGGGTCGTGCGATCGAATGGACCGGGCCCCGTTACTCCCCTAACCCCTCTCAGCCATAAGGCCGAAGAGGGGAAAGATGGGATCGGGGGTCCTCTTCGCGGAAGCTTAGAGAGACCCGCCCCGGAAGGGTCAGGACGGTGGGTCCTCCGCACCCGAAGGTTTGGAGAGACCCGCATTAGACTTCCCTCTGCCTTGTGGTTCGGGGTCGCCATCGAGGGGACCGAAGCTCTCCCCAAAAGGATGAGATCTTCGGTACATTGGGGAATGAATGGCCCATAAGGGTCAACCACACTACCCAAATAAAGTGACACACAACAGAAAACGTGAAAAGTGACAAATGTGAGAGGCAAAATAAATAAATTATAAAGAGAACTCCAGCCAGGTGTGGAAAACTGTCCTACCCCATCCAAAAGGACGAGGTAACCTAGAGGGGAAGTGCGCAGTGCAAGTGCTTACTTGTGCAAGGTGATTTTGGGATCACCCGTGCAGGTTCGGCACCCGGGGGCACAGTGCAGCCTCGGACTCCAGGCAGCCGACCGATCAGCGTCAGACCAAGTGTTTCTCTGCTCCCATCATAGGGCACTTTCTCTTTCAATGGTCCTGGTGACACAGCTCAACACTGGGATGTAGGAGGGTCCGAAGGAGCCAGGCACCTATCCTAAAGCTTTAGAGGGTAGGCTCCTCCCCTACTGCATCCCGGACTCTTCAGTTCGTGTTAGGTGCCCACTGGAGTGGGTGCTATTCTAAAGGGCTGCGGGAGCAGCCGAAGAAATAGAGTAGTTAGGGAATTTTTATTGTTTTATTAACTTTCACCCTAGCTAGGTAGGCACAGTGTGAGGATTCTCATAGTGAATCCTCACACTGCTAGCGCAGCAGGAGCTGACAGAATCGCGTCCTGTCAGCTCACTGTGCACAGGGGAGACGCTGTCTGGCCTCCCTGTGCAGCGTTTTCAGCCTCTATTAAGAGGCTGCCTGGGCTCCGGAGTATCCTGAAACCGGCTCCACGTTTAGGTGGGGATCATGGGGGACAGGCGCTCCGTGATGGCGGCGGCCATTTTATGCGGAGCTTACACGCTGAGCTCCTATATTGAGAGGACAGCAGCGTTGTGACAGGCATGTTCCAAGTGGTCCCCAGTCGAGGGGGAGACACTGGAACTAGGAAATCCTACCTAAGGAGCGGCTGGCTGGGGGTGGTTGGCGCCAAAAGTCACGGACCCCGCAGCAGCAGGGACTTTTGGTCTCTTCCTTCACTCTGACTTTGGCGCCTTTCAGAACGCTTGCAGCGGAGCTGAGCTGGCTTACTGATCCTGGCAGAGTGACTTGGATTTCCTGGGCATCGCTTCCCCGCAGTTGAAACCAACAGACAGATAAGTGATTGGGTGCATTGACTCTGTATAAACCTCTGCCACCCTGATGATTGCTTCAGTGTCCTGTCCCCTGATGCAACTATCCGTATTAACCATGTACTTGTCCTAAACTGTCTTGTAAATGTAATTTGTTATGTGTTTTTGATTATAACTATGCTCTGTAAAGCGCTGCGGAATCTGTGTGCGCTATATAAGAAACTGTTAATAAATAAATAAATAAATAAACGCTTGTACATTGTTGGCACTGTGTATATCGATATTTGTCACTTGCATCATGTCTGAGCATCAGGCTGTGGTTTTGGGGGAGGGAGCCCTTAGTGCACTGAGCGCGTGCAATGTTTGCACACAAAAGTTTGTCCCTGAGCAGATGGCCAAGGGGGGCTTATGTATTACTTGCGCTGATGTGAGACCCATGGGCAGTGAACCCCATAGGGCAGAGCAGATTGAACCTGCGTGGGCCAGTGCCCTAGGCAGGTCAGTAAACGCTTTGGTGCAGCTTCTGGACAGGCAGAGTGATGTGTTGGTAGAATCACAGAGACCTATGCCATCATCTCAGCAGTCTTCTGGCTCCTTGCCTCTTACCCAGGCAGATCCTGCGCTTATTCAGGTGATGCAGGATACTGCTAAGGGGATCAACAGGTTCAGTGAAATACTGGACAAAATGGATGATGTTGCAGGGACCCCTAAAAGGTCTTATGCTATGCCTACTGTGGTAGATGAGGAGGAGGGGGCGTACACTGACATCCCCTGGGATCAGGGTGATGATTTTGAAGAGACCTCTGCGGCTGGTATAGAGGATCTTATTGTAGCTGTGAAACAGGCTTTAAAACTGTCGGTGGAGGATAAGACTCCTGTTAAGGGTGTTTTTAAGCGACAGCGGAAGGAGGCTGTTACTTTTCCTTCAGATGAGGGGTTGCAGGAATTATTGGAAGGGGCTTGGAAAACCCCGGATAAGAGGCTTCAGATGCCTAAGAGATTCCTTAGTCTGTACCCCATGCCAGAGTCTCATGCTGAGCTCTGGGAAAAGGTGCCTGTGGTGGATGCTTCAGTGGCACGTTTATCCAAAGCTACGGTATTGCCTGTACAGGGCGGTGCAGCTTTTAAAGATTCTGTGGATAAAAAGCTGGAGGGAAACCTCAAGGCTATTTTTGAAGGGGTGGGGTTTACCCTACGGCCCCTTATTGCCTCAGCCTGTGTCTCTAAGGCCATGATAGAGTGGGCTGGTGAATTATGCACCATGCTGCAGGCTGACCCTGGTGCTTTGCTTATAGCGGAGAAGATTAAGGCCGCTGCAGAATATGCGGTGGAAGCAGAAGAGGAAGCGCTTAAAATGGCGACCAGAGTGTCCACAGTGTCTATTAATGCCAGGAGAGTGCTCTGGCTTAAGGCCTGGGAAGCGGACAATGAGTCCAAGAAGGCCCTAGAAATGTTAGCTTTCAAGGGAAAGTTACTTTTTGGTTCTGAGCTAGAGGAGATTATAAAACAAGCCACGGGCGGCAAGAGTACATTTCTGCCGGCTCCCTCAGCAAAGCAGACATCCAGATTCGCTGCTTTTAGGCCGTCCTTTCGGCCCTCCCCTAGAGGTGGTGCGTCCTTTTGAGGACAGTCTTTCAGGGGAAAGTTTCAGTCCTCTAGGGGCAAAACTCAAAGGTCAAAGTTTGGCTCCTTCCATAAGAAGCCTGCCTCCAAAGGAGAAGACAAACCCTCCGCATGACTGTCAGGGGATGGGCCCGACAGTGATAAAGGTGGGGGGGCGTCTCACACACTTCAGGGACGCATGGGCTTCTCTAGACCAGGATGCCTGGGTTTTAGATGTTATAACCCAGGGTTACAAAATCCCTTTCAGAGGGTTGCCTCCGAAGAGGTTCATCCCCACATCCTTGCCGAAACAGGCGCTCCTTCGCACAGCTCTTATGAGAGCGGCTCATTCCCTTTTGAAAAAAGGGGTGGTTATTCCGGTTCCCAGGGCAGAGTGGAAGAAAGGCTTTTACTCCACGCTGTTCCTGGTGCCCAAACCAGACGGGTCTTTCAGACCAATACTAAACTTGAAAGCCTTAAATGTCCATCTATGGGTAGACCATTTCAAAATGGAGTCTTTAAGGTCAGTACTCCTGAGTCTGGACCAGGGAGAATTTTTGGCGTCCATGGATGTCCAGGACGCATATCTGCACGTCCCCATTCACCTGGAACATCAGACCCTGTTGAGGTTTGCTATAGGAGACATGCATTTACAATTCCGGGCGTTACCCTTTGGGCTGGCAACCGCACCAAGGGTATTCACCAAAATAATGTCAGTGATGGCGGCGGTGTTGAGGCTCAGGGGAATCACAGTAATACCCTATTTGGACGATCTCCTGTTCAAAGCAGAGTCAGCAGCCATGCTTCAGGGTCACTTGGCGGAGGCCATCAGTTTTTTACAAGTTCACGGCTGGATTTTAAATTTGCAAAAATCTCAGTTGGTACCATCACAGAGGCTCCAATTCTTGGGGGTCATTCTAGATACCCATCTCCACCGGGTATTTCTCCCGGAGGTAAAGGCCAGGGACCTGGTCACCTTAGTCCAGGAGATCCTCAGGGCTCCGAGCATCTCAGTGTGGAGGTGTCTGAAGCTCCTAGGAAAAATGGTGGCGTCATTCAAGACGCTTCATTATGCCAGGTTCCATTCTCGGGTGTTCCAATGGAACATTTTGTCAGCATGGTCAGGAAACACTCTGACAATGAAGTCGGAGATGATAGTACTGTCTTCGGACACTCTAGACTCCTTGAAATGGTGGACAGAAGTGGATTCCCTTCAGTGGGGCCGGTCATTACAGACCTGGGACTGGTTGGTAGTAACTACCGACGCCAGCCTAAGGGGCTGGGGGGCAGTAGTCCGGGATCTCAGGCTGCAGGGGCTGTGGACGCCAGAGGAGTCTGTATTGCCAATAAACATCTTGGAGTTGAGAGCTGTCTGGAAAGTGATTTCCTTGGCGGGAGACAGGTTACGGAACCGCCCTTTGAGGATTCAGACAGACAATGCCACAGCTGTGGCGTATCTGAATCACCAGGGAGGTACGCGCAGCAAATTGGCCATGTGGGAGGTGTCCAGAATCTTCCTATGGGCGGAACAGAATGTTCCAGCTGTATCGGCTATATTCATTCCAGGAGTAGAGAATATAGAAGCAGACTTCCTGAGCAGGGAGGAGCTCAAGGAAGGGGAATGGAGCCTACATCCTCAGGTGTTTCAACAGATCACTTGGAAGTGGGGAACTCCGGATGTGGATCTGATGGCATCCAGGTTCAATCATCAAGTGCCCAGGTTCTATTCCAGAACGAGGGATCCACTAGCGGAGGCAGTGGATGCCATGACTACTCGATGGCAGGGAGATCTTCTTTATGCATTCCCTCCAGTACCAATGTTAGCGAGACTTTTGAAAAGAATACAGGAACAGAAGGTTCCGGTGATCCTTGTGGCCCCAGATTGGCCAAGGAGGTCCTGGTACTCGAGACTTCAGAGGTTGTCTGTGGACTCATGGCGTCTGCCTCCGAGATCAGATCTGCTAAGACAAGGACCATTCAATCACCTGGATTTCGATCGATTGATTTTGACGGCCTGGCTATTGAAGCCGCCATTTTGAAAAGAAAAGGATTTTCTGAGGCAGTAGTACAGACTATGATAAAGGCCAGGAAAGCTGTATCCTCGGCAAATTATTATAGAGTCTGGAAGACGTACATCAGATGGTGTGAGAGACGAAAGGCTCACACATCTCACTTCAAGCTATCAAGAATGTTGGAATTCGAGAGCGGGTGCGGGGAATGTGAGCTCCGTGAATATCCTCTACAAATATCCTGCCCCGGGACCTGCGGACGGTGTATACGTACCTCCACTGCCTCCGCAGACGCTCCTCTACCACCTGTGCTGCCCGCGGCTCTCCTCGACGGCTTGGGGAGTCTCCATTCGGCTGGGCCTGCTGTGCCTCGTGCATCTACTCCGGGCTCCGGCGCCATCTTGGATCCGCCAGCAGTTCTGACTACACGAGGGAGCCTTTAGTGTGCCACTCCGGTGCCCGACTGTGCGGCTGCCGCTGACTGGGTGAATAGGTGGGTGGGGGCAGCCGGTGACTCTCCGGAGGATAAGCGGGAGAGAGTGGGAGCTGTCTCCCTGGAGGCACGCCGCTCAGGCCGCACGGAGGGGCTGGCGCCACCCCGCTTGCCTGTCCCCAGGGCTGCGGTACTATATCCTGCCTCCTTTTGCTTGTGGCCGTGACCGGAGCTGGGTCTTTCTGTGAGCGGTGGAGTTTATGCTACTGGTGAACTGGTGTGGGGGATGCGCTACTGTGGATGCCTTTGAATTCCTGCATTATCTTGACGTGTGTCTATCCGACAGAGGTCCTGCTACACACTGGTTTAGACTGCTGACCGCGGCCAGCTCTCATACTCTGACTCCACTTGTTTGCTAACCTACTGGTTTCTTCCAAGCTGCCTGAAGGTATTGGTGCACTCTCCTATACAGTCCTCTGGTACAGTCTAGTGGTGTGCTAGTCACCGCCATTTTGCCATTATTCTCCGGTCTGAGTGTTACCTAACCGTCCATGATGATTGGATCCTTGCAGCAAATCCTCCGTGCTATTAATGCCTCGACCCAGAGACTCCTTGCTCAATTTGATGATATGGGGGTGGTGCCTTTCTGTCCTGATACTGTGGTCTCCACACCATCTATGCCGGCCTTACTTCTGGATTCTACTGTTAAAGAGGAGGCATCCTCAACACCACTTGCTATCAGTTTAACTTCTGTTATTGAGGACTATTTAAAGATCCGGTCTGTGAATTTGAAGCTCTGTATCTTTTTATTTGACTATTCTAACTGCCTTCATGTATGTTCTGGACTGGACGGGTTATTTCTGGGATTTGCATTTCCGTATTTTCAAAGTTTCTTTCATATGTATTTTCATGGGTTCAAGGATAGTTTTGTCATTTCCCTGATTCCGCAGGAGGAAAAGCCCTGGCCAGATTAACATATTAGGCTCATTTACCCAATTGTATATGTATAAATATAATTTTTTCCTATATGTCGGATGTTTAAATTGGTTTGAATATTCTTTACTGAGTATTACACTATTCCTCCTTTTACATGACGTGACCCTTTTATAACAATCTGGGATGCCCACTTTAATCTTGTCATATTTTTTTTTTTTTTCCATCATATTACAGTCCTATATATATATCCTGTTTTCTCTGATACAGATGCTACATCCTTGTTATACCCTTGAATATTATATGTAGAATGTACGTATCTTCTGTGGAAGTGCTGGCTTTCAGTTTTCCTAGATTAAGCTCATTCTTATATTGCCCCGAGTATTCATCCGATAAACTATCCTGTTCAATAAGGGGGGGGGGGTGGTTCTAGGAGTAGGTAATAGATAGTAGGTTTTGTAGTTTGTGGGATGGGGTAAGGTTTTGGGCTCCAGGTATACCTCAAGTTGGGTGTAGGTAATACAGGGTGGGGGGTTTTCAGGGCGGGTTGATTTCGGGGGTTAGTTTAATTTCTATTGCTTAGTTTGTCACGTCAATGTCCAAACAATGTAATGCTTCCAGCAAGTGTGTATTCTATCGATGTTTTGCTTTGGATGGGATTATACTGTACATTTCATCTATTGCAAGCCTGTTATATATATGTTCCTGCTATTTATATTAGACACCTACCCGAATGGCGCCTTCGGGTATTCCTGTCGTTAAAACTTATGCAGGACATACTGCTTATATCCTGCAATCGATACTTGCTTCCTATATGATCATAATGTACTGTGATGCCTTCTTGCTGTACACCTCCTTTACATTGTCGTGACTACGTGTTAGGTTGTCATGTTTATTTCGCTTTGTGCAAAACCAATAAAAAATACTGAATTAAGAATGTTGGAATTCTTACAGGATGGGTTTTCATCGGGCCTAAGCCTTCAATCATTGAAGGTGCAGATTTCGGCCTTGTCCTTCTATTTCCAAAAAAGGATAGCTATTTTGCCGGAGATTCAAACCTTTTTACAAGGGGTATCCAGATTGAAACCCCCTTACAAGCAACCAGTAGCGCCTTGGGATCTGTCACTGGTTTTGGATTGCCTTCAGAAGGCACCATTTGAACCTTTAAGGTCGGCTGACTTTAAGTTTCTAACGTGGAAGCTAGTGTTTTTGTTAGCAGTAGCATCTGCTAAAAGAGTGTCAGAGTTGGGAGCCTTGTCATGCAAATCTCCCTTCTTAATTTTTCATGATGACAGGGCTGTTCTGAGAACAGTGCCTCAGTTTTTACCGAAGGTAGTCTCTGCCTTCCATTTAAATCAGGAGATAGTTCTACCTGTGTTTCAACCCCCAGAGGGTTCTAAGAAAGGGGACAAGTTGAAGACTTTGGATGTTGTGCGTGCTTTACGCATCTATGTGGACAGAGTGAAGAGTGTCAGAAAGACTGACACATTATTGGTACTGTATGACGTACACAAAATTGGTTGGCCTGCATCTAAGCAGACTATTGCTAGGTGGTTGCGATCTGTGATAGCCTTTGCATACACCAAAGTGGGTAGGCCTGTACCGGCCAGAATTAATGCGCATACCACCAGGTCAGTTGCCACCTCTTGGGCGGTTCGACATGGGGCCACAGCTGAGCAGGTTTGCAGAGCTGCCACTTGGTCATCTGTTCACACATTTGCCAAATTCTATAGATTCCATGAGTTCGCGTCGGAGGACGCATCATTCGGGCGAGCAGTGCTGAGAGCTGCAGACCTGAGCGTACCCACCCAAAGGACCGGCTCTGGAACGTCCCAGTGTTGAGCTGTGTCACCAGGACCATTGAAAGAGAAAAAGGGATTTTTGTAAGAACTTACCGTTCGAATCCCTTTCTCTGATATGGTCCTGGTGACACAGCGATCCCTCCCTTACGCTCAGTAAGTATGCCAGAAGTTTCATGATGTTCATGTTAAAAGTTAACAGTTTCTGTTATAAAATGTGCATATAATATGTGCAGGCGTTTGTACTGAGTTAATGTATTCCAGTGGCTTTGAAAGATTGAACTGAAGAGTCCGGGATGCAGTAGGGGAGGAGCCTACCCTCTAAAGCTTTAGGATAGGTGCCTGGCTCCTTCGGACCCTCCTACATCCCAGTGTTGAGCTGTGTCACCAGGACCATATCAGAGAAAGGGATTCGAACGGTAAGTTCTTACAAAAATCCCTTTTTTCAGCCCCTGGCATGGGAATGGGTACTCCACTGGGCTTTTCGAATTACTCCCTTAGGGGTTGAGTCCCCCTCGGAAGAGCAATCTACTCAGTCTCAGTGTTTCTCCGATCCCAAGGTTAAGGTACTAAGCTGGGCCTTTCGCGGTCTCCCCATTAGAGGCTACGAACCTCTGGAACAGGAGCCATCTACTCAGTCCAAGCCTTTCTCCGCTCCCTGGAAATGGATACTAGACTGAGCGTTTTGCTGTCTCATCCTTCGGGTTCCCCGAACTCCGTCAAGCGAGCCAAACTACTAGGCCCAGTGTCCCCCCCCCCTCCTACTAGTGGCTTTACGGAAACAACACCTCCTACCACATGGCAGAGGTGAAGGTACTCAGACAGACTTTTCACCACTCTTCTCTCTTCAATTTTCTCACTTTTTATGTTTTCTGTAGTGTCACTGTTTTTTTGGGGGTTGTGTGGTTGACCCTTATGGGCCATCCACTCCACAATGTACCAAAGCTCCTTTTGGGGAGAGCTTCGGTCCCTCAAGGGCGACCCCGAGCCGGAAGGCGGAGGGATGTCTAGTACGGGTCTCTCCAAACCTTCGGGTGCAGAGGACCCACCGTCCTAACCCTTTGTTTAGGAAAGAGGGTCTCTCTGAGCTCCGGCAAAGAGGACCCACCGATCCTTTTTTTCCCCTCTTCAGCCTTATGGGTTAGGGGAGTAACGGGGCCCATCTCCTTTGGGAGAGGGTCCATTCGATCGCACGACCCCTAGTGCACGGCTTTAGTCACTGCACTGGTGGTGGGAGCACACCTCGGGCTCCCTGAGTTTCTTCAAACTCAAGACACCATTCTTTGCCAGTTACCTAGCTCCCCACAGGTGATGGCAATCCTACATTACCAGAAAAGGCCAGGAGCAGAGCATTGTGGGGGAATGTGTGCTGGGGGGGGGTGGATTCTGACGTCTCCTTGTGGGGATCACGGCATCTTCTTGGAGGCTATGTGTGGGGGATACGGGTCTCTCGGGGTGCGGGGGCCACTAGGCGTTGTGGTACTGACACCCTTCTCTCTCCGCAGGCTGACATCACCCGCTCCCTGGAGCTCCTCCATATGACCGTATTCAGCCAGTGCTTCTCCCCGTGTGGTAAATTTCTGACTGTTGGCAATAACTTGGGTCAGATTGGTGTGTTCAGGTGAGGATTATGGGGTGTCCTAGGGTCTCTCCACCAAGCTAGCTCTGGACTTATTCATTCTCTGCCCTCTCCACAGCCTCTCCTCTGCCCTGAGCTCTGAGGCCAAGGAACAGAGCAAGGAGCCCACAGCCCTCGTACAAGGTAACAGGCAGCGCACTATGCGGAGCGTCTGATCTGCAGGTAATGGCGGGCTCTGCTAGTAACGTCTCTCTCCAGCACATTCAGGTCCGGTGTACAGTCTGACCTCTACTGAGCGCCATCTGATCAGCGCTGGAGGGAAGGAAGTGAAGGGCTGGGCATGGAGTGACCTCTGTAAGAAGGTGACGTATGCCCGCATAATAGCACTATATAGCGGTATGATTGCAGGTGTCCCCTACATCTAATCTCCCATCTATCCCCTCATGTACAGGGCTGTGTGGCATCATGGAGCCGTATCACCCCCACAAGGTGAGTCCCCTACACTTCATGCTGTATAGGGGGTAATGCTGGACGTCTGGGGACTCTTGTACTACAGGCTGTATAGGGGGTAATGCTGGATGTCTGGGGACTCTTGTACTACAGGCTGTATAGGGGGTAATGCTGGACGTCTGAGGACTCTTGTACTACAGGCTGTATAGGGGGTAATGCTGGACGTCTGGGGACTCTTGTACTACAGGCTGTATAGGGGGTAATGCTGGACGTCTGAGGACTCTTGTACTACAGGCTGTATAGGGGGTAATGCTGGATGTCTGGGGACTCTTGTACTACAGGCTGTATAGGGGGTAATGCTGGATGTCTGGGGACTCTTGTACTACAGGCTGTATAGGGGGTAATGCTGGATGTCTGAGGACTCTTGTACTACAGGCTGTATAGGGGGTAATGCTGGATGTCTGAGGACTCTTGTACTACAGGCTGTATAGGGGGTAATGCTGGATGTCTGAGGACTCTTGTACTACAGGCTGTATAGGGGGTAATGCTGGATGTCTGAGGACTCTTGTACTACAGGCTGTATAGGGGGTAATGCTGGATGTCTGAGGACTCTTGTACTACAGGCTGTATAGGGGGTAATGCTGGATGTCTGAGGACTCTTGTACTACAGGCTGTATAGGGGGTAATGCTGGATGTCTGAGGACTCTTGTACTACAGGCTGTATAGGGGGTAATGCTGGACGTCTGGGGACTCTTGTACTACAGGCTGTATAGGGGGTAATGCTGGATGTCTGGGGACTCTTGTACTACAGGCTGTATAGGGGGTAATGCTGGATGTCTGGGGACTCTTGTACTACAGGCTGTATAGGGGGTAATGCTGGATGTCTGAGGACTCTTGTACTACAGGCTGTATAGGGGGTAATGCTGGATGTCTGAGGATTCTTGTACTACAGGCTGTATAGGGGGTAATGCTGGATGTCTGGGGACTCTTGTACTACAGGCTGTATAGGGGGTAATGCTGGATGTCTGGGAACTCTTGTACTACAGGCTGTATAGGGGGTAATGCTGGATGTCTGGGGACTCATACTACAGGAGTGCCAGACGCAGTCCCAACAGTCATTTACCCGACGTCGGGATCCCGACTGTCAAAACTCTGACAGACGGTTGCTCGATGGCCACCGGCTATTCTCCCTCGTGGGGGTCCACGACCCCCATAGAGGGAGAATAGAATAGGTACTGTGCCGCAAGGGGCTTTGTTGCGCTCACCATGCTTTCTAAGTCCGGGCAGTCGGGATCTCGACTGTCGGTAGCCTATACCACACCCTACTACAGGCTGTATAGGTGGTAATGCTAGACAACTGGACACTCATACTACAGGCTGTATTGGTGGTAATGCTAGACAACTGGACACTCATACTACAGGCTGTATAGGGGGTAATGCTGGACGTCTGGGGACTCTTGTACTACAGGCTGTATAGGGGGTAATGCTGGACGTCTGGGGACTCTTGTACTACAGGCTGTATAGGGGGTAATGCTGGACGTCTGGGGATTCTTGTACTACAGGCTGTATAGGGGGTAATGCTGGACGTCTGGGGACTCTTGTACTACAGGCTGTATAGGGGGTAATGCTGGACGTCTGGGGACTCTTGTACTACAGGCTGTATAGGGGGTAATGCTGGACGTCTGGGGACTCTTGTACTACAGGCTGTATAGGGGGTAATGCTGGACGTCTGGGGACTCGTGTACTACAGGCTGTATAGGGGGTAATGCTGGACGTCTGGGGACTCTTGTACTACAGGCTGTATAGGGGGTAATGCTGGACGTCTGGGGACTCTTGTACTACAGGCTGTATAGGGGGTAATGCTGGACGTCTGGGGACCCTTGTACTACAGGCTGTATAGGGGGTAATGCTGGACGTCTGGGGACTTGAGCTCTTACAGTGACTGCAAAACTTTTTCCCTCCTCAGAAACACACTAGAGACGCCAGAAATCAACAGTCTTGTTCTAAACCAGAAGGTTTGACACCTCCTCTGCCACCTCCCCACTCCCTTTCCCAAACTAACTGTCTTACTGTCTCTGTCTGCCGTTCGCTGTCTGTCTGCCGCTCTCTGTCTGTCTGTCTGCCGCTCTCTGTCTGTCTGTCTGCCGCTCTCTGTCTGTCTGTCTGCCGCTCTCTGTCTGTCTGCCGCTTGCTCGCAGCCTGCCTGACGCTCGCTGGCTGGCTGCCTGCCTGCCCCTCTGTGGCTGCGGCCTCTTTCTCACGAGGCTTGTGTCTTAGCAATGCAGTAAGCATGTCTCTTCTCGTCCTGCGCAGGATAACAGTCTGCTCCTTGGAGGAGGAAGCGGTCACGTGCATGTAATGGACCTGGAGACCGGAGCTTTCACTGTAAGTGGATCTCTCCCGCTACGATTTAGGGGACCATAGGCTACATCCCAAACTAAAACTATTGGGGAAGTGACTAAGCCGAAATGTGACGGCCTTTGCGGTGTGTGAGCCTTCTACAGCCCACAGTGGTAGGGGATCTATGTGTGTGTGTATATATATATATATAAAGATACTATCTTCTTTGTCTGCTTTATTTGCTGAGTGACATCCGTTTGGGATACTGTAAACTTCATTGCATGAAGCACCAGTTCCAGCTGCCTATACAATAGAGTGCCGGTCAATTTGGGACTATATATGTGTGTATGTATGTGTGTGTATATATATATATATATATATATATATATATATATATATATATATATATATATATATATATATATATATATATATATAATTACACACACACACACACAGATATACAGCCCTGTCTTATATAGCGCAGCAGATTCCGTTACAGTTTCTTATACAGCGCAGCATATTCCGTTACAGTGTCTTATATAGCGCAGCAGATTCCGTTACAGTGTCTTATATAGCGCAGCAGATTCCGTTACAGTGTCTTATATAGCGCAGCAGCAGATTCCGTTACAGCGTCTTATATAGCGCAGCAGATTCCGTTACAGTGTCTTATATAGTGCAGCAGATTCAGTTACAGTGTCTTATATAGTGCAGCAGATTCCGTTACAGCGTCTTATATAGCGCAGCACATTCTGTTACAGCGTCTTATATAGCGCAGAAGATTCCGTTACAGTGTCTTATATAGCGCAGCAGATTCCGTTACAGCGTCTTATATAGCGCAGCAGATTCCGTTACAGCGTCTTATATAGCGCAGCAGATTCCGTTACAGTGTCTTATATAGCACAGCAGATTCTGTTACAGTGTCTTATATAGCACAGCAGATTCTGTTACAGTGTCTTATATAGCGCAGCAGATTCCGTTACAGAGGCTTATATAGCGCAGCAGATTCCGTTACAGTGTATTATATAGCGCAGCAGATTCCGTTACAGTGTCTTATATAGCGCAGCAGATTCCGTTACAGCGTCTTATATAGCGCAGCAGATTCCGTTACAGTGTCTTATATAGCGCAGCAGATTCCAGTACAGTGTTACAGTATAGCGCAGCAGTTTCCGTTACAGTGTCTTATATAGCGCAGCAGGTTCCGTTACAGTGTCTTATATAGCGCAGCAGATTCCGTTACAGCATCTTATATAGCGCAGCAGATTCCGTTACAGTGTCTTATATAGCGCAGCAGATTCCGTTACAGTGTCTTATATAGCGCAGCAGATTCCGTTACAGTGTCTTATATAGCGCAACAGATTCCGTTACAGCGTCTTATATAGCGCAGCAGATTCCGTTACAGTTTCTTATACAGCGCAGCATATTCCGTTAGTGTCTTATATAGCGCAGCAGATTCTGTTACAGTGTCTTATATAGCGCAGCAGATTCCGTTACAGTGTCTTATATAGCGCAGCAGATTCTGTTAGTGTCTTATATAGCGCAGCAGATTCCGTTAGTCTTATATAGCGCAGCAGATTCTGTTACAGTGTCTTATATAGCGCAGCAGATTCCGTTAGTGTCTTATATAGCGCAGCAGATTCCGTTACAGTGTCTTATATAGCGCAGCAGATTCCGTTACAGCGTCTTATATAGCGCAGCAGATTCCGTTAGTGTCTTATATAGCGCAGCAGATTCCGTTACAGTGTCTTATATAGCGCAGCAGATTCTGTTACAGCGTCTTATATAGCGCAGCAGATTCCGTTACAGTGTCTTATATAGCGCAGCAGATTCCGTTACAGTGTCTTATATAGCGCAGCAGATTCCGTTACAGTGTCTTATATAGCACAGCTGATTCCGTTACAGCGTCTTATATAGCGCAGCAGATTCCGTTACATTGTCTTATATAGCGCAGCAGATTCCGTTACAGCGTCTTATATAGCGCAGCAGATTCCGTTACAGTTTCTTATACAGCGCAGCATATTCCGTTAGTGTCTTATATAGCACAGCAGATTCTGTTACAGTGTCTTATATAGCGCAGCAGATTCCGTTAGTGTCTTATATAGAGCAGCAGATTCCGTTACAGTGTCTTATATAGCGCAGCAGATTCCGTTACAGCGTCTTATATAGCGCAGCAGATTCCGTTACAGTGTCTTATATAGCGCAGCAGATTCCGTTACAGTGTCTTATATAGCGCAGCAGATTCCGTTACAGTGTCTTATATAGCGCAGCAGATTCCGTTACAGTGTCTTATATAGTGCAGCAGATTCCGTTACAGCGTCTTATATAGCGCAGCAGATTCCGTTACAGTTTCTTATACAGCGCAGCATATTCCGTTAGTGTCTTATATAGCACAGCAGATTCTGTTACAGTGTCTTATATAGCGCAGCAGATTCCGTTAGTGTCTTATATAGCGCAGCAGATTCCGTTACAGTGTCTTATATAGCGCAGCAGATTCCGTTACAGCGTCTTATATAGCGCAGCAGATTCCGTTACAGTGTCTTATATAGCGCAGCAGATTCCGTTACAGTGTCTTATATAGCGCAGCAGATTCCGTTACAGTGTCTTTTATAGCGCAGCAGATTCCGTTACAGCGTCTTATATAGCGCAGCAGATTCCGTTACAGTTTCTTATACAGCGCAGCATATTCCGTTAGTGTCTTATATAGCACAGCAGATTCTGTTACAGTGTCTTATATAGCGCAGCAGATTCCGTTAGTGTCTTATATAGCGCAGCAGATTCCGTTACAGTGTCTTATATAGCGCAGCAGATTCCGTTACAGCGTCTTATATAGCGCAGCAGATTCCGTTACAGTGTCTTATATAGCGCAGCAGATTCCGTTACAGTGTCTTATATAGCGCAGCAGATTCCGTTTCAGCGTCTTATATAGCGCAGCAGATTCCGTTACAGTGTCTTATATAGCGCAGCAGATTCCGTTACAGTGTCATATATAGCGCAGCAGATTCCGTTACAGCATCTTATATAGCGCAGCAGATTCTGTTACAGCGTCTTATATAGCGCAGCAGATTCCGTTTCAGCGTCTTATATAGCGCAGCAGGGTCCGTTACAGGTACTTATATAGCACAGCAGATTCTGTTACAGTGTCTTATATAGCGCAGCAGGTTCCGTTACAGTGTCTTATATAGCGCAGCAGATTCCGTTACAGCGTCTTATATAGCGCAGCAGATTCCGTTACAGTGTCTTATATAGCGCAGCAGATTCCGTTACAGTGTCTTCTATAGTACAGCAGATTACGTTACAGCGTCTTATATAGCGCAGCAGATTCCGTTACAGTGTCTTATATAGCGCAGCAGATTCCGTTACAGTGTCTTATATAGCGCAGCAGATTCCGTTACAGTGTCTTATATAGCGCAGCAGATTCAGTTACAGTGTCTTATATAGCGCAGCAGATTCCGTTACAGTGTCTTATATAGCGCAGCAGATTCCGTTACAGTGTCTTATATAGCGCAGCAGATTCCGTTACAGTGTCTTATATAGCGCAGCAGATTCAGTTACAGTGTCTTATATAGCGCAGCAGATTCCGTTACAGTGTCTTATATAGCGCAGCAGATTCCGTTACAGTGTCTTATATAGCGCAGCAGATTCCGTTACAGTGTCTTATATAGTGCAGCAGATTACGTTACAGCGTCTTATATAGCGCAGCAGATTCCGTTACAGTGTCTTATATAGCGCAGCAGATTCCGTTACAGTGTCTTATATAGCGCAGCATATTCCGTTAGTGTCTTATATAGCACAGCAGATTCTGTTACAGTGTCTTATATAGCGCAGCAGATTCCGTTACAGTGTCTTATATAGCGCAGCAGATTCCGTTACAGTGTCTTATATAGCGCAGCAGATTCCGTTACAGTGTCTTATATAGCGCAGCAGATTCAGTTACAGTGTCTTATATAGCGCAGCAGATTCCGTTACAGTGTCTTATATAGCGCAGCAGATTCCGTTACAGTGTCTTATATAGCGCAGCAGATTCCGTTACAGTGTCTTATATAGTTACATAGTAGGTAAGGCTGAAAAAAGACTTGCGTCCATCTAGTTCAACCTGGTATAGATATCCATTGCTGATTTGGTAGGTTCTGGTATTTTACAGACCGATTATATTTCTTATTTGTACCCATGGATGTTTTTCTCCAGTAAATGTTTGTCCAACTTTGCCTTGAACGCATTTAATGAGCCAGCCGTTACCACCTCTCTGGGAAGAGAGTTCCAGAGTTTGACTGTTCTGACCGTAAAGAAATTCTTTCTACTAGCTGAATGAAATCTTTTTTCTTCTAATCTATACTCATGCCCTCGTGTCCTAGATTCCTTTCTAGTAGAAAAGAGGGTGTGTGACAGTTCCTTATATTGGCCCTTGATATACTTGTACATGTTGAGCATGTCCCCCCTTAAACGTCTCTTTTCTAATGTAAATTGTCCCAAATTGCTTAATCTCTCCCCGTAGCTTAAATTCTCCATTCCCCTAATAAGCTTTGTTGCTCGCGTTTGGACTTTTTCTAATTCTATGATGTCCTTTTTATAGTGTGGGGCCCAGAACTGCACTCCGTACTCTAGGTGAGGTCTCACCAATGCTTTATATAGTGGCATAATTACCCTTGAGTCCCTAGTTTCCATTCCCCTCTTAATACATGCCAGAATTTTGTTGGCCTTTTTTGTAGCTACATTACAATGGGCACTACACCCCAGTTTGCTGTCTATTTGGACTCCTAGATCCTTTTCAAGTATGGAATTACCCAGTTCCTCTCCGCTAAGGTTGTAACTTGCACACTGGTTGTGTCTCCCAAGGTGCATAACCTTACATTTATCTACATTGAACCTCATCTTCCATTTTTTTGCCCACTCATCTAGAATTGCATGATCATTTTAGAGCATGGTGACATCTTCTGATGATTTGATGACTTTGCTAAGTTTTGTATCGTCCGCAAAGATGGATACATTGCTGAGTAACCCTATCCCAATATCGTTAATAAAAATGTTAAACAAAATGGGCCCCAAAACCAAACCCTGGGGCACTCCACTTAGTACCGGTATCATATCTGATACGGCACCATTCACAACCACTCTTTGTTCTCTATTACATAGCCCATTCCCTACCCATCTGCAGATATTTTCACCCAATCCTAGGTTCTCCATTTTATTAATCAATCTCTTGTGTGGGACAGTATCAAATGCTTTAGCGAAATCTAGGAAAATCACATCTACAGCATTTCCATTTTCAAGGTTTTTGCTAACCTCTACATAGAACCAAGTAGATTAGTTTGGCATGAACGATTCTTCACGAACCCATGTTGGTTAGTACTGAGTAGACAGTGATGGTCTAAATATTCCTGGATACCATCCCTTAAAAATCCTTCAAATAGTTTACCCACAATTGATGTTAAACTAACGGGTCTGTAATTAGCGGGATCTTCCTTTTTTCCTTTTTTGAATATTGGCACTACCTCTGCTATTCTCCAATCTTTTGGTACTATACCTGACGATAGTGACTTGCTAAAGATATAATGTAGGGGGGTAGCTAGTTCATCCCTTAATTCCATTAATACCCTGGGATGAATCCCATCTGGCCCTGGTGACTTATTTGTTTTGAGTTTGCTTAGCCTCAGTATTATTTCCTTCGGCGTGAAATCCACAATGAGATCTGGCTTATTTGTCCCGTTTGTGGTAAATGTTCGTTCCACAGTCTGCTCTCCCTTAGTAAATACTGATGAGAAGAACTTATTTAACAGTTTTGCTTTTCCCTTGTCCTCAGTAACACTTTTTCCACTAGTATCAGTTAGTGGGCCTATGTTTTCCTTAATTAAACGTTTACTATTTATGTATTTAAAAAACTTCTTTGGGTTAGTTTTGCTTTCAGTGGCTATGCACTCTTCATATAATATTTTAGCTGCTTTGATTACCCCTTTACAAGTTTTGTTTGATTCTTTGTATTTTGCGAAGGCCTCCTCATTCAAGTTATTTTTATAGAATTTAAAGGCTCTGGTTTTATTGTTGATAGCTGACCTTACTTCTTTGTCCAACCATGGGGCTTTTTTTTGTTGAATTTACCTTTAGTTACTTTAGGAATGTATTCAATAGTTAGGGGGGTATTCAATCTTCTGGTCACGGCAGACGAGCTTGCTCGCCTGCCATGACCCAGTCCCGTTCTCGGTCAGCTCGACCGAGAACATGCAGGCGGGATTCAATGTCCCGCCTGCAGCGGGACGAGAAGGGGGCGTGGCCGCGAGTTGCGGCCGGGAAGTGACGAGATGCAGCCGGCAGCCCGTCACTTCCCGGCTGTTCTCGGCAGAATGAGCCCGACAGCTAGAGATGTCGGGCTCGTTCTGCCAGGAAACCTTGTTCAATGCTGTCGGGGAAGACAGCATTGAATAGGGCCCGTCGAGCATCTCCCCCACGGGAGATGCTCGACGGCGATTGAATATCCCCCTTAGTGAATCAAGCACCTTTTTTAGAGTATCCCACATTTCCTCTGCATTTTTTCCCTCCATAACTGTTTCCCACCCAATTCCTGTAACGGCTTCCCTGAATAATTCAAAGTTTGCTTTTCTGAAGTTTAGTATTTTTGCAGATCCTTTTTGATGTAATTTACTGAAGTTGATTTCCAGTGAAACCATATTGTGATCACTGTTCCCTTATTGTTCAATTACTTTTGTGTTTGAAACTAAGTCTGTGTTATTTGTTAATACTAAGTCCAAGAGTGCCTCATCACAAGTTGGAGTTTCTACCGTTTGTGTAATAAACTGGTCTTTAAGTAAGCTTAAGAACCCATTGCTTCTTGCTGATTTACCTGTTTCGTTTTCCCAATCAATGTCGGGTAAATTAAAATCCCCCATAATTAATACCTGACCCTGATTTGATGCTTGTTTGATTTGGTTTAAAAGAAGAGACTCTTCCCTTTCGTTTATATTTGGTGGTCTATAGCATACCCCTATTATAAATTTGTTTTTTGTTTTTTTATTATTGTCGGTTATCTCTGCCCACACTGTCTCCGAGTTGTCTTCTACCAGGTCTGTGCTCATATTTTTCTCACATGATGTTAAGTTGTTATTTACATATAGGCACACACCCCCGCCCCTTCTATTTTCCCTGTCTTTCCTGTAGAGTGTATATCCCTCCATGTTTAATGCCCAGTCATGCGACTCATTACACCATGTTTCTTTAATACCAATGATGTCGTAGTCATCCCTACTGATCACCGTTACAGATTCCGTTACAGTGTCTTATATAGAGCAGTAGATTCCGTTACAGAGTCTTATATAGCGCAGCAGATTCCATTAGTGTCTTATATAGCGCAGCAGATTCCGTTAAAGCTTCTTATATAGCGCAGCAGATTCCGTTACAGTGTCTTATATAGGGCAGTAGATTCCGTTAGTGTCTTATATAGCGCAGCAGATTCCGTTACAGTGTCTTATACAGTGAAGCAGATTCCGTTACAGTGTCTTATACAGCGCAGCAGATTCCGTTACAGTGTCTTATACAGCGCAGCAGATTCCGTTACAGGGTCTTATATAGCGCAGCAGATTCCGTTACAGTGTCTTATATAGATCAGCAGATTCTGTTAAAGTGTCTTATATAGCGCAGTAGATTCCGTTACAGCGTCTTACATAGCGCAGCAGATTCCGTTACAGTGTCTTATATAGCGCAGCAAATTCTGTTACAGCGTCTTACATAGCGCAGCAGATTCTGTTACAGCGTCTTATATAGCGCAGCAGATTCTGTTACAGCGTCTTACATAGCGCAGCAGATTCCGTTACAGTGTCTTATATAGCGCAGCAGATTCCTTTACAGTGTCTTATATAGCGCAGCAGATTCCGTTACAGCGTCTTATATAGAGCAGCAGATTCCGTTACAGTGTCTTATATAGCGCAGCAGATTCCGTTACAGTGTCTTATATAGCGCAACAGATTCCGTTACAGTGTCTTATATAGCGCAGCAGATTCCGTTACAGTGTCTTATATAGCGCAGCAGATTCTGTTACAGTGTCTTATATAGCGCAGTAGATTCCGTTACAGCGTCTTACATAGCGCAACAGATTCTGTTACAGCGTCTTACATAGCGCCGCAGATTCTGTTACAGCGTCTTATATAGCGCAGCAGATTCTGTTACAGCGTCTTACATAGCGCCGCAGATTCTGTTACAGTTTCTTATATAGCGCAGCAGATTCCGTTACAGTGTCTTATATAGCGCAGCAGATTCCGTTACAGTGTCTTACATAGCGCAGCAGATTCTGTTACAGCATCTTATATAGCGCAGCAGATTCCATTAGAGTGTCTTATATAGCGCAGCAGATTCCGTTGCACTGTCTTATATAGCGCAGCAGATTCCGTTACAGTGTCTTATATAGCACAGCAGATTCTGTTACAGCATCTTATATAGCGCAGCAGATTCCGTTACAGTGTCTTATACAGCGCAGCAGATTCCATTAGAGTGTCTTATATAGCGCAGCAGATTCCGTTGCGCTTTACAATAGTAGACAGTGATAAAACAAACTGGATAACAACAGACAGACTTGGAGGTAGGAGGGCCCTGCTGCAAGCTTACAATCAATAGGGATATAGGAGGGAAACACAAGGACATAGGTCTCCCCACTCAGATAATAGTACAGCACATAGGTCCCCCCATATAGTACATTACATAGGTCTCCCCACTCAGATAATAGTACAGCACATAGGACCCCGTATAGTACAGCACATATAGTACATTATATAGGTCCTCCCTACCCAGATAATATGGCACATGTCCCACACACACACATACACAATACAGCACATACCCCTCAAAAAAAAATAAAAGGCGGAATATAAAAAAGTTAATACAGCACATGGTTAGGTTAGTTACCTACTAATTTGCAGAAGGGGTCCATAAGCAAGCAGCTCCCTCTCCACTAGCCCCGCAGTTCTTATCCTGCAGCCAGGGGAGGTGGTTACCGTGCGGGCGGGGATCTGTGTTTGGGGCCCTGGTGGCAGCTGCTCCCGTCCTGTACAGAGTCCTCTGCTGCGCCGGCGGGAGTCGGGACAACTGTGGTGTGGCGTGTGGCGTCTGATGTCATGACGCAGCGCAGCAGTGTGACAGGATCCCAGGCAAGGCTCCTCTGCCCTGCTTGCAGCCGCCGGGATAATGCTATTGGGGCGGGGGGGATAAAAAGATAGCCCCCCCCCCTAAACAAGTGGGCGGGGTCCTAAATCACCGGGGGGGTTCCCCGCCAAGCCAGTCCGAGCCTGCAGGGGACGTTCTGTCAACAGCCGCTAAGAAGGGGTTGGTTAGTTCCACAGCAAGGTGGTACAATAACCAATCAAAAATATAACAAAATGTATTTATATCATAAGCATATACCATGTGTATGATACTTTAAGGATAGAGGATAATCGAAGTAAGATAAAACAAGTAACAATGACAAAAAAAAATTGTATAGGTGGCCTGACGACCAAATTGAATAAGAAAGTCACTGGTGGTTATTTTATTGGTTATACCAGCGCCACTTTCTATTTTATTGTACACTGCAGTAGTGGGATGCAGTGTAAATCCCGGCGGTCAGGATCCCGACGTTCAAAATCCCGATGCTGGAATCCCGACCGCCGAAATCCCGACACCCTCGGAGGGAGAATAAATTAGTGTGCCGAGCGTAGCGGGCACAGCGAGCTCACAAGGGGGGGCGATCCACGTCCCCCCCCCCCCTTGTCGGGATTCGATCCCGACCGCCGGGATTTAATACTGAATCCGCTGTAGTAGCTCAGCACCTTGATGCTTGTGGTACTGAAGGAGGCTGAGCGCCATCTGCTGGGGGTAGTCAGGTATATACTGTACACCTCACCCCACACATGCTAGCAGAATAATGGAATCCGCTGTCTTTTAGATGGCCCTTGAGGGGCATGAGGATTACATCCATTGCCTAGCTCTGAGGGACCAGCAGAGAGAGTGTGTGTCTGGGAGTGAGGACGGGTCTGTCAGGCTCTGGGGTAAGTTTTGCCATGCCTTACCTGTCTGGTAGTGGGGGGCATCTGTAATACACCCCTCACACATTAATGTTTCCATCCAACAGATCTCAGGACAGGATCACAGACCCACAAGATCGAGGTTTATAAATATGAGGTAATGTCCCCTACTCTGCTGCCGTCCCGTATGTGGCTGGCGCCACCTGGCCTCTCCCACCTGTGGCTGGCTTTGCCGAGCCCCTCCGCACTGTGGTTGGCCTCTCCCCTCTGTGGCTGGCTCTGCCTGGCCTCTCCCCTCTGTGGCTGGCTCTGCCTGGTCCCTCCCCTCTGTGGCTGGCTCTGCCTGGCCCCTCCCCTCTGTGGCTGGCTCTGCCTGGCCCCTCCCCTCTGTGGCTGGCTCTGCCTGGCCGCTCCCCTCTGTGGCTGGCTCCGCCTGGCCCCTCCCCTCTGTGGCTGGCGCCACCTGGCCTCTCCCCTCTGTGGCTGGCGCCGCCTGGCCTCTCCCCTCTGTGGCTGGCTCTGCCTGGCCTCTCCCCTCTGTGGCTGGCGCCACCTGGCCTCTCCCCTCTGTGGCTGGCTCTGACTGGCCTCTCCCCTCTGTGGCTGGCTCTGCCTGGTCCCTCCCCTCTGTGGCTGGCTCTGCCTGGCCCCTCCCCTCTGTGTCTGGCTTTGCCGAGCCCCTCCGTACTGTGGTTGGCCTCTCCCCTCTGTGGCTGGCTCTGCCTGGTCCCTCCCCTCTGTGGCTGGCTCTGCCTGGTCCCTCCCCTCTGTTGCTGGCTCTGCCTGGCCTCTCCCCTCTGTGGCTGGCTCTGCCTGGCCCCTCCCCTCTGTGGCTGGCTCTGCCTGGCCCCTCCCCTCTGTGGCTGGCTCTGCCTGGCCCCTCCCCTCTGTGGCGGGCTCTGCCTGGTCCCTCCCCTCTGTGGCGGGCTCTGCCTGGCCCCTCCCCTCTGTGGCTGGCTCTGCCTGGCCCCTCCCCTCTGTGGCTGGCTCTGCCTGGTCCCTCCCCTCTGTGGCTGGCTCTGCCTTGCTCCTCCCCTCTGTGGCTGGCTCTTCCTGGCCCCTCCCCTCTGTGGCTGGCTCTGCCTGGCCCCTCCCCTCTGTGGCTGGCTCTGCCTGGCCCCTCCCCTCTGTGGCTTGCGCCTTCCACCCCATAGATCATGGCTTACTCTCCTGTTTTCTTCCTAGGAATGTGCTCGGCCGCAGTATGGGAAATGGATTAGTTGCCTGGCGACCGATTCGGACTGGATGGTGAGAGACAGCCTATAATTTGATTAGGGGATTGTTGATCTGTTGGTGTGAGATTTATAGTAAATCTGCTTCCGTTCAGGTCTGTGGTGGAGGCCCGATGTTATCTCTGTGGCATCTGCGTTCAGTCACCCCTACTACCATATTCCCAATTCCAGAGAGCCAGCAGCAAGTAATGTTCTACCAGGACCTGGTAAGTGTCAGAGACGTCCCCCTCCTGTCACTACCCTGCGGCGCTGCGGACCCCGCTCACCATGTTCTATTCTCAGATCCTGTGTGCGGGGCAGGCGCCTCACATCAATCACTGCCAGATAAATGGAGAGGTCCGTGCCCGGATCCCCTGCAGCCCCTGCTCCATCTACTCTCTGTGCATCAATGAAGGTTCCCAGGAAAACAAGGTAAGGATCTGCAGAGCCGATACGGTGTCACCGGGATGGTCCTGAAGTTATGTGGGGGTGTGATGGGTGGAGAGCGCTGGGTCAGTCAGTGTGTCGGGGATAGGGCGCGGCCTGTCAGTGGGGTGGGAAAAGGGCGTGGCCAGTCAGTGGGGCGGGGAAAGGGCGTGGCCAGTCAGTGGGGCGGGGAGAGAGCGCAGCCAGTCAGTGGGGTGGGAGAGGGCGTGGCCAGTCAGTGGGGCGGGAGAGGGCGCGGCCAGTCAGTGGGGCAGGGAGAGGGCGCGGCCAGTCAGTGGGGCAGGGAGAGGGCGCGGTTAGTCAGTGGGGTGGGGAGAGGGCGCGGACAGTCAGTGGGGCGGGGAGAGAGCGCGACCAGTCAGTGGGGCAGGAGAGGGCGTGGCCAGTCAGTGGGGCGGGAGAGGGCGTGGCCAGTCAGTGGGGTGGGGAGAGGGCGCGGTTAGTCAGTGGGGCGGAGAGAGGGCGCGGACAGTCAGTGGGGCGGGGAGAGGGCGTGGCCAGTCAGTGGGGCGGGAGAGGGCGTGGCCAGTCAGTGGGGCGGGAGAGGGCGTGGCCAGTCAGTGGGGCGGGAGAGGGCGTGGCCAGTCAGTGGGCCGGGAGAGGGCGTGGCCAGTCAGTGGGCCGGGAGAGGGCGTGGCCAGTCAGTGGGCCGGGAGAGGGCGTGGCCAGTCAGTGGGGTGGGGAGAGGGCGCGGACAGTCAGTGGGGCGGGGAGAGGGCGCGGACAGTCAGTGCGACATGGGCAGTCATAAAGTGAATATGCCAGCGCTGGCTGAATGACAATACACAAGGTGGTTCAAAAGCAATACAAAATAATAATAATCACAGTTGATATAAGTGCGGTGAATAAATCCCACCAGTTGTGTAATTTCTCTGATGTGGTTGCTAATAGACCAATTAAAAGTCAAGATTTTTCTGACTGGGTAGATCATTTATATTACCGTTCTTATGATGATCGGCTGATGGGTACTGTAGGGATGAAGGACGTGTGTGATAATCGAGTATCGGTATTCCCGAAGCAGCGCTCTATGATGATCCACTGATGGGTACTGTAGGGATGAGGGACATGTGTGATAATCGAGTATCGGTATTCCCGAAGCAGCGCTCTATGATGATCCACTGATGGGTACTGTAGGGATGATGGACATGTGTGTGATAATCGAGTATCGGTATTCCTGAAGCAGCGATCTATGATGATCCACTGATGGGTACTGTAGGGATGATGGACATGTGTGTGATAATCGAGTATTGGTATTCCTGAAGCAGCGATCTATGATGATCCAGTGATGGGTACTGTAGGGATGAGAGACGTGTGTGATAATCGAGTATCAGTATCCCGAAGCAGTGCACTGATGACCCACTGATGGGTACTGTAGGGATGATGGACATGTGTGTGATAATCGAGTATAGGTAGTCCCGAAGCAGTGCTCTGATGACCCACTGATCAGTACTGTAGGGATGAGAGACATGTGTGTGATAATCGAGTATAGGTAGTCCCGAAGCAGTGCTCTGATGACCCACTGATGGCTACTGTAGGGATGATGGACATATGTGTGATAATCGAGTATCAGTATCCTGAAGCAGCGATCTATGATGATCCACTGATCAGTACTGTAGGGATGAGAGACATGTGTGTGATAATCGAGTTTAGGTATTCCCGAAGCAGTGCTCTATGATGATCCACGGATGGGTACTGTAGGGATGATGGACATGTGTGTGAT
Source organism: Crinia signifera (assembly GCF_055691185.1). Lineage (NCBI taxonomy): Eukaryota > Metazoa > Chordata > Amphibia > Anura > Myobatrachidae > Crinia > Crinia signifera. The sequence goes on from NC_139223.1 coordinate 2,958,101, forward strand.
AATCGAGTATCAGTATCCTGAAGCAGCGATCTATGATGATCCACTGATCAGTACTGTAGGGATGAGAGACATGTGTGTGATAATCGAGTATAGGTAGTCCCGAAGCAGCGCTCTATGATGATCCAGTGATGGGTACTGTAGGGATGAAGGACGTGTGTGATAATCGAGTATCAGTATCCTGAAGCAGTGCTCTGATGACCCACTGATGGCTACTGTAGGGATGATGGACATATGTGTAATAATCGAGTATCAGTATCCTGAAGCAGCGATCTATGATGATCCACTGATGGGTACTGTAGGGATGAGAGACATGTGTGTGATAATCGAGTATAGGTAGTCCCGAAGCAGTGCTCTGATGACCCACTGATGGGTACTGTAGGGATGAGGGACATGTGTGTGATAATCGAGTATAGGTATTCCCGAAGCAGTGCTCTGATGATCCATTGATGGGTACTGTAGGGATGATGGACATGTGTGTGATAATCGAGTATCAGTATCCTGAAGCAGTGCTCTATGATGGTCCACTGATGGGTACTGTAGGGATGATGGACATATGTGTGATAATCGAGTATAGGTAGTCCCGAAGCAGTGCTCTGATGACCCACTGATGAGTACTGTAGGGATGATGGACATGTGTGTGATAATCGAGTATCAGTATCCTGAAGCAGCGATCTATGATGGTCCACTGATGGGTACTGTAGGGATGATGGACATATGTGTGATAATCGAGTATAGGTAGTCCCGAAGCAGTGCTCTGATGACCCACTGATGAGTACTGTAGGGATGATAGACATGTGTGTGATAATCGAGTATCAGTATCCTGAAGCAGCGATCTATGATGATCCACTAATGGGTACTGTAGGGATGATGGACATATGTGTGATAATCGAGTATAGGTAGTCCCGAAGCAGTGCTCTGATGAACCACTGATGGGTACTGTAGGGATGAGAGACATGTGTGTGATAATCGAGTATAGGTAGTCCCGAAGCAGTGCTCTGATGATCCATTGATGGGTACTGTAGGGATGATGGACATGTGTGTGATAATCGAGTATCAGTATCCTGAAGCAGCGATCTATGATGATCCACTGATGGGTACTGTAGGGATGAAGGACATGTGTGATAATCGAGTATAGGTAGTTCCGAAGCAGTGCTCTGATGACCCACTGATGGGTACTGTAGGGATGAGGGACATGTGTGTGATAATCGAGTATAGGTATTCCCGAAGCAGTGCTCTGATGATCCATTGATGGGTACTGTAGGGATGATGGACATGTGTGTGATAATCGAGTATCAGTATCCTGAAGCAGCGATCTATGATGGTCCACTGATGGGTACTGTAGGGATGATGGACATATGTGTGATAATCGAGTATAGGTAGTCCCGAAGCAGTGCTCTGATGATCCATTGATGGGTACTGTAGGGATGATGGACATGTGTGTGATAATCGAGTATCAGTATCCTGAAGCAGTGCTCTATGATGGTCCACTGATGGGTACTGTAGGGATGAGAGACATGTGTGTGATAATCGAGTATAGGTAGTTCCGAAGCAGTACTCTGATGATCCACTGATGGGTACTGTAGGGATGATGGACATGTGTGTGATAATCGAGTATCAGTATCCTGAAGCAGCGCTCTATGATGATCCACTGATGGGTACTGTAGGGATGATGGACATGTGTGTGATAATCGAGTATCAGTATCCTGAAGCAGCGCTCTATGATGATCCACTGATGGGTACTGTAGGGATGAGGGACATTTGTGTGATAATCGAGTATCGGTATTCCCGAAGCAGTGCTCTGATTACAAGAGCTCAGGATTCCCAATGGGGAACCACTCTGACATCCGTTGTATTAGGGATTGGGCTAGGTATCTCATAGTTCAGTCACAATATCAGTTCTCTAGAACTGCTCTAGAAATTCAGGAGATGGGTAGTGGATCATAGATCAGTGAATGGGTCCCAGTAGGTCAATCAAGGTAGCTCAGCGCGTTTCCCCGGATAAAATAACCTCCGGGAAGCTGTCCCTCATCCCTACAGTACCCATCAATGGATCATCAGAGCACTGCTTCGGGATACCGATACTCGATTATCACACACCTGTCCCTCATCCCTACAGTACCCATCAATGGATCATCATAGAGCACTGCTTCGGGAATACCGATACTCGATTATCACACATGTCCCTCATCCCTACAGTACCCATCAATGGATCATCAGAGCACTGCTTCGGGAATACCGATACTCGATTATCACACATGTCCTTCATCCCTACAGTACCCATCAGTGGATCATCAGAGCACTGCTTCGGGATACCGATACTCGATTATCACACACATGTCTCTCATCCCTACAGTACCCATCAATGGATCATCAGAGCACTGCTTCGGGACTACCTATACTCGATTATCACACATGTCCCTCATCCCTACAGTACCCATCAATGGATCATCAGAGCACTGCTTCGGGAATACCGATACTCGATTATCACACATGTCCTTCATCCCTACAGTACCCATCAGTGGATCATCAGAGCACTGCTTCGGGATACCGATACTCGATTATCACACACATGTCTCTCATCCCTACAGTACCCATCAGTGGATCATCAGAGCACTGCTTCGGGAATACCTATACTCGATTATCACACACATGTCTCTCATCCCTACAGTACCCATCAGTGGATCATCAGAGCACTGCTTCGGGAATACCTATACTCGATTATCACACACATGTCCCTCATCCCTACAGTACCCATCACTGGATCATCATAGAGCGCTGCTTCGGGAATACCGATACTCGATTATCACACATGTCCGTCATCCCTACAGTACCCATCAGTGGATCATCATAGAGCGCTGCTTCGGGAATACCGATACTCGATTATCACACATGTCCGTCATCCCTACAGTACCCATCACTGGATCATCATAGAGGGCTGCTTCGGGAATACCGATACTCGATTATCACACATGTCCCTCATCCCTACAGTACCGATCAGCGGATCATCATAAGAACGGTAATATAAATGATCTACCCAGTCAGAAAAATCTTGACTTTTAATTGGTCTATTAGCAACCACATCAGAGAAATTATACAACTGGCGGAATTTATTCACCGCACTTATTTTAATTGTGATTATTATTATTATTATTATTAATATTTGTATTGATTATCTTTATTTATAATTTATTAAAGTATACTATATCATTTTGAACGTCTTGTGTGTTATCATTCAGCCAGCGCTGGAATATTCACTTTTATGTGAGTGACTACCCCTTGCAAGATGCTGTTAATTGCACACCGCTCCTTTCCTTTTCTTGGTGACAAGGGCAGTGCATGGTCAGTGAGACAGGGAGATAGTACTGTCATTGTGACAAGGGCAGTGCATGGTCAGTGTGACAGGGAGATAGTACTGTCAGTGTGACAAGGGCAGTGCATGGTCAGTGTGACAGGGAGATAGTACTGTCATTGTGACAAGGGCAGTGCATGGTCAGTGTGACAGGGAGATAGTACTGTCAGTGTGACAAGGGCAGTGCATGGTCAGTGAGACAGGGAGATAGTACTGTCATTGTGACAAGGGCAGTGCATGGTCAGTGTGACAGGGAGATAGTACTGTCAGTGTGACAAGGGCAGTGCATGGTCAGTGAGACAGGGAGATAGTACTGTCAGTGTGACAAGGGCAGTGCATGGTCAGTGTGACAGGGAGATAGTACTGTCAGTGTGACAAGGGCAGTGCATGGTCAGTGAGACAGGGAGATAGTACTGTCAGTGTGACAAGGGCAGTGCATGGTCAGTGAGACAGGGAGATAGTACTGTCATTGTGACAAGGGCAGTGCATGGTCAGTGTGACAGGGAGATAGTACTGTCAGTGTGACAAGGGCAGTGCATGGTCAGTGAGACAGGGAGATAGTACTGTCATTGTGACAAGGGCAGTGCATGGTCAGTGTGACAGGGAGATAGTACTGTCAGTGTGACAAGGGCAGTGCATGGTCAGTGTGACAGGGAGATAGTACTGTCAGTGTGACAAGGGCAGTGCATGGTCAGTGAGACAGGGAGATAGTACTGTCAGTGTGACAAGGGCAGTGCATGGTCAGTGTGACAGGGAGATAGTACTGTAAGTGTGACAAGGGCAGTGCATGGTCAGTGAGACAGGGAGATAGTACTGTCAGTGTGACAAGGGCAGTGCATGGTCAGTGGGACAAGGGCAGTGCATGGTCAGTGGGACAAGGGCAGTGCATGGTCAGTGTGACAGGGAGATAGTACTGTCAGTGTGACAAGGGCAGTGCATGGTCAGTGAGACAGGGAGATAGTACTGTCAGTGTGACAAGGGCAGTGCATGGTCAGTGTGACAGGGAGATAGTACTGTCAGTGTGACAAGGGCAGTGCATGGTCAGTGAGACAGGGAGATAGTACTGTCAGTGTGACAAGGGCAGTGCATGGTCAGTGAGACAGGGAGATAGTACTGTCATTGTGACAAGGGCAGTGCATGGTCAGTGTGACAGGGAGATAGTACTGTCAGTGTGACAAGGGCAGTGCATGGTCAGTGTGACAGGGAGATAGTACTGTCAGTGTGACAAGGGCAGTGCATGGTCAGTGAGACAGGGAGATAGTACTGTCAGTGTGACAAGGGCAGTGCATGGTCAGTGAGACAGGGAGATAGTACTGTCATTGTGACAAGGGCAGTGCATGGTCAGTGTGACAGGGAGATAGTACTGTCAGTGTGACAAGGGCAGTGCATGGTCAGTGAGACAGGGAGATAGTACTGTCATTGTGACAAGGGCAGTGCATGGTCAGTGTGACAGGGAGATAGTACTGTCAGTGTGACAAGGGCAGTGCATGGTCAGTGTGACAGGGAGATAGTACTGTCAGTGTGACAAGGGCAGTGCATGGTCAGTGAGACAGGGAGATAGTACTGTCAGTGTGACAAGGGCAGTGCATGGTCAGTGTGACAGGGAGATAGTACTGTAAGTGTGACAAGGGCAGTGCATGGTCAGTGAGACAGGGAGATAGTACTGTCAGTGTGACAAGGGCAGTGCATGGTCAGTGGGACAAGGGCAGTGCATGGTCAGTGGGACAAGGGCAGTGCATGGTCAGTGTGACAGGGAGATAGTACTGTCAGTGTGACAAGGGCAGTGCATGGTCAGTGAGACAGGGAGATAGTACTGTCAGTGTGACAAGGGCAGTGCATGGTCAGTGTGACAGGGAGATAGTACTGTCAGTGTGACAAGGGCAGTGCATGGTCAGTGAGACAGGGAGATAGTACTGTCAGTGTGACAAGGGCAGTGCATGGTCAGTGAGACAGGGAGATAGTACTGTCATTGTGACAAGGGCAGTGCATGGTCAGTGTGACAGGGAGATAGTACTGTCAGTGTGACAAGGGCAGTGCATGGTCAGTGTGACAGGGAGATAGTACTGTCAGTGTGACAAGGGCAGTGCATGGTCAGTGAGACAGGGAGATAGTACTGTCAGTGTGACAAGGGCAGTGCATGGTCAGTGTGACAGGGAGATAGTACTGTAAGTGTGACAAGGGCAGTCCATGGTCAGTGTGACAGGGAGATAGTACTGTCAGTGTGACAAGGGCAGTGCATGGTCAGTGAGACAGGGAGATAGTACTGTCATTGTGACAAGGGCAGTGCATGGTCAGTGTGACAGGGAGATAGTACTGTCAGTGTGACAAGGGCAGTGCATGGTCAGTGTGACAGGGAGATAGTACTGTCAGTGTGACAAGGGCAGTGCATGGTCAGTGAGACAGGGAGATAGTACTGTCAGTGTGACAAGGGCAGTGCATGGTCAGTGTGACAGGGAGATAGTACTGTAAGTGTGACAAGGGCAGTGCATGGTCAGTGAGACAGGGAGATAGTACTGTCAGTGTGACAAGGGCAGTGCATGGTCAGTGGGACAAGGGCAGTGCATGGTCAGTGTGACTGGGAGATAGTACTGTCATTGTGACAAGGGCAGTGCATGGTCAGTGTGACAGGGAGATAGTACTGTCAGTGTGACAAGGGCAGTGCATGGTCAGTGTGACTGGGAGAGAGTACTGTCAGTGTGACAAGGGCAGTGCATGGTCAGTGTGACTGAGAGATTGTACTGTCAGTGTGACAAGGGCAGTGCATGGTCAGTGAGACAAGGGCAGTGCATGGTCAGTGGGACAAGGGCAGTGCATGGTCAGTGTGACTGGGAGATAGTACTGTCATTGTGACAAGGGCAGTGCATGGTCAGTGTGACTGGGAGAGAGTACTGTAAGTGTGACAAGGGCAGTGCATGGTCAGTGTGACAGGGAGATAGTACTGTCAGTGTGACAAGGGCAGTGCATGGTCAGTGTGACAGGGAGATAGTACTGTCATTGTGACAAGGGCAGTGCATGGTCAGTGTGACAGGGAGATAGTACTGTCAGTGTGACAAGGGCAGTACATGGTCAGTGTGACTGGGAGAGAGTACTGTCAGTGTGACAAGGGCAGTGCATGGTCAGTGTGACAGGGAGATAGTACTGTAAGTGTGACAAGGGCAGTGCATGGTCAGTGTGACAGGGAGATAGTACTGTCATTGTGACAAGGGCAGTGCATGGTCAGTGTGACAGGGAGATAGTACTGTAAGTGTGACAAGGGCAGTGCATGGTCAGTGTGACAGGGAGATAGTACTGTAAGTGTGACAAGGGCAGTGCATGGTCAGTGTGACAGGGAGATAGTACTGTAAGTGTGACAAGGGCAGTGCATGGTCAGTGTGACAGGGAGATAGTACTGTCAGTGTGACAAGGGCAGTACATGGTCAGTGTGACAGGGAGATAGTACTGTCAGTGTGACAAGGGCAGTACATGGTCAGTGTGACAGGGAGATAGTACTGTAAGTGTGACAGGGAGATAGTACTGTAAGTGTGACAAGGGCAGTGCATGGTCAGTGTGACAGGGAGATAGTACTGTAAGTGTGACAAGGGCAGTGCATGGTCAGTGTTACTGGGAGAGAGTACTGTCAGGGTGACGAGGGTAGTGCACGGTCAGGGTGACGGGGCAGTGCATGGTTAGTGTGACGGGGAGAGAGTACTGTTGGTGTGACAAGGGCAGTGCGTGGTTAGTGTGACGGGGAGAGAGTACTGTCGGTGTGACCAGGGCAGTGCGTGGTTAGTGTGACGGGGAGAGAGTACTGTCGGTGTGACCAGGGCAGTGCATGGTTAGTGTGACGGGGAGATAGTACTGTTGGTGTGACGAGGGCAGTGCATGGTCAGTGTGACGAGGGCAGTACATGGTCAGTGTGACAGGGAGACCGTACTGTCAATGTGACGAGTGAAGTGCACGGTCAGTGTGACGGGGGCGGTGCACGGTCAGTGTGACGGGGGCGGTGCACGGTCAGTGTGACGGGGGCGGTGCACGGTCAGTGTGACGGGGGCGGTGCACGGTCAGTGTGACGGGGGCGGTGCACGGTCAGTGTGACGGGAGCGGTGCACGGTCAGTGTGACGGGGGCGGTGCACGGTCAGTGTGACGGGGGCGGTGCACGGTCAGTGTGACGGGGCGGTGCACGGTCAGTGTGACGGGGGCGGTGCACAGTCAGTGTGACAAGAGCAGTGCACGTTTAGTGCGACGGGGAGAGAGTACTTTCGATGTGACGAGGGCAGTGCACGGTTAGTGTGATGGGGAGAGAGTACTGTCGGTGTGACGAGGGCAGTGCACGGTTAGTGTAACGAGGGCAGTGAGTGCTGTTGGTGTGACGAGGGCAGTGCACGGTTAGTGTAACGAGGGCAGTGAGTGCTGTTGGTGTGACGAGGGCAGTGCACGGTTAGTGTAACGAGGGCAGTGAGTGCTGTTGGTGTGACGAGGTCAGTGCACGGTCAGTGTGATGGGGTGAGAGTGCGGTCAGTGTGATGAGGGCAGTGCACAGTCAGTGTAGCAGGGATGCATACAGTGAGCGTGGCGAGGTGAGCCCCGTTGTTAATACACTGCTCCTCATTCTCTGGTTTCTCCACAGGTCCTCACAGCCGCTGGGAGCAGCTCCAAGATTGATGTTTACACCAATTTCCGATACCGGGCGTTCTCGCTCACATTTATCTGAGTCCCCTGACTTGGCCCCTCCCACAGCGTTGTTCCCTTTTGTTACATTTATAATAAAAGTGTTTACATTCCATCTGTGTGCTGTGTGTGGCGTTTGCGATGGACCCTCCTCGTAGACACATCACGGAGACCCAGATCTGCTGATGCTGCGGGAAGTGATGAGCGTTCTTGCGCAGTGCAGTGAGCGTTCCTGTATGACATGATGATAAGGCAGGACCCGGAATCCCTTAAGGATCTGACTGATAGGAAGAATTTCTTAGTGGTTGTATTTGCATTCAGGCACCATAGCTAGGCCTACTTTGTCCTCAGCACGGGTAGCCAAGGCATTGGTAGAATGGTCAGATGCCTTATCAGCGGGCCTCTCCACGGGTACGGCAAGGGAGGAATTGCTTCCCTTAGTTTCACATATACATCAGGTGGCCTTGTATATAGGGGAGGCGGCGCTTGACGCGGCCAGCTTAGCCTCCAAAGTTTCTGCCTCTTCAGTTGCAGCCAGGAGGACCCTGTGGCTCTGTTCGTGGAAAGCGGATTATGAATCCAATAGGGCTTTAGAAGCATTGCCTTATCAGGGGTCAGTTCTATTTGGGTTTGAACTGGACAAAATTGTGGCCACAATGGCAGCTTCCAAAACCGCCTTTTTGCCTTCAGCATATTTTTAATGGTGCTCTTCCAGGTCTTTCAATCCAAGGACATACAGACTGTCTCTGATTTTATCTTTCCTTCAAAGAGGGTTTCGATGCAGGCTTGTGTCTTCTTTGTGAAGGTTCAGATTTTGGCATTGTCAATCCTATTCTGTCGGAGGTTGGCAATGCTTCCGGATATTCGGACATTCCTTCAGGGGGTGATTCGCATTCATCCTCCTTTTCTGCCTCCGGTGGCTCCGTGGGATTTGTCTTTAGTGCTGCGAGCCTTACAATTCCCCCCGTTTGAACCGTTGTGTCCAGTAAATCTCCATTGGCTAACTTGGAAGAAGGTTTTTCTTCTGGCCATTGCTTCAGCCAGCCAGGAGAATGTTGGACTTGTCTGCCCTTTCCTGCAGCTCACCTCTTTTAATTGTTCATCCGGACTGAGCTGTTTTGCAAACTGGACCTACTCACCTTCCCAAGGTTGTGTCTAGGTTCCAGATTAATCAGGAACTTGTGGTATTCCGGGGGTCGGAGTCTTCTCAGAAGAATTAGTCACTGGACGTGGTTCAGGCACTGAATATGTCAAGCTACCCGGTTGGGCTGGCCAGCGTCTAAGCCAGGCATGTCCAAAGTCAGGCCCGGGGGCCAATTGCGGCCCGTCCTGTCATTTCAAGCGGCCTGGAAGCGGGCAGAGCATCAGATGTGGGAAGCACAGCACAGGACACTAAAGGTGAGGCCCTGGCGAGCGCGCCTTTACCTTGCTGTCTGCTACAGTGAGGTGGTGCCGGCCGCCACAGTCAGGTGTGTTTGGCGTCCTGCCCCCCTGCTGCTGCAATCGTATATCACCCTACTCCCCAATCACAGTGACAGCAGTGCTTGGGGAGGGGGGCAGCAAGGGGGGAGCTTGCTCCCGTAACATGCAGAGTGGAGGAGGGCAGCAGCGGGAGCCCAAGCATCTCCTGTCCTTGCAGTGCCTGCTTTGCCTCTCCATCCTCTGGCTCACACAAGGGGCTGGGAAACATACAGAAAAGGGAGGGGGCAGAGTGGGGGACATACAGTGAATGGAGGCAGTGATGGCCATTCAGAGAAGGGGGAGCAGGGGCAGGCTAGAGGACATACATTGAATTGGGGCAGAGTGGGGTACATACAGTGACAGAGGGGCAGGCTGGGGTACATACAGTGAAGGAGGTGCAGGCTGGGGGACATAGAGTGAATGGGGGCAGAGTGGGGGACCATTCTGATGTGATTAATGATTCAAAAGAATGTCAGGCTGAATGGTCGGCCCCCCACACATTTACACTTCACCAAATCTGGCCCTCGTCGCAAAAAATTTGGACACCCCTGGTCTAAGCAGACTATTGCTCACTGGTTTCGTTCTACCATTAAACATCCTGTTTGGTGCCAGGACTGGACCTCCAACACTATACCCAGCATCTACCCTGCGTCTCCTGTGGACCTCGACGAAAGATATTTAACAGGTAAGCCCTAAATCTGCTTTATCCTCAGCAGGGTCCATAGGAATCCACAGGCGATGTCCCAAAGCAGTCATTTAAGGGAGGGAACTTTCCTCAGCAGGGAGGAGAACTCTGCATCCTGAGAGATGTATTGATAGAAGATTTGCAGAGCTGTTCCGTGGATGGCGCCTCGGTGCCACCCATAATGGGCCTACAGCTCGAGTGGGCAGAAACAGAATCCGGGACTGGATGATTCTCTCTCGCATAGGCCTTGGATCTCCTCAGGTGTAGCCATCTGGCCAGGGTCTGGTTAGTGGCTGGCCATCCACGCTTTGGGATCCAAAGAGCGAATCCATACGTCCTTCAGTGCTTTCCTTCAACATCTAAGGAAGCTTCTCCATGTGTGATGCCAGATCCCTGTAATGACAGTGGGCCTTACCATGTGCACTGCAGTGTATACAGCAGGCACTGTATGTGACATGTCAGTGTAAGTCAGGGACAGGCTTATGTCCATGCTGTGTATGAGGGAGGGGGTGACTGTGTATAAGCCGTCTCCTCCTTTAGTCCCCGGTAATGTGTATACAGCATTGGGGGTATTGGGGAGTACAGGACTTCCGGTGATGGGTATACAGCAGGCAGGGGGTATTGGGGGGGGGGGGGGTACAGGACCCCCAGTGATGTGTACGCAGCAGGCAGGGGGATATTAGGGGGTACAGGACCCCCGGTGATGTGTATACAGCAGGCAGGGGGATATTAGGGGGTACAGGACCCCCGGTGATGTGTATACAGCAGGCAGGGGGATAGGTACTTGTTTCCTAGCACGGCCACAATCGTGGGGATCGTGTACCTTTAAGTTAAGGTACACGATCCCCATGATGGACCCGATTTCCTTTGAAATCAGGTCCATTTTGCCGGCAAACGAAAAATCGGGGGCATTGCGTCGGTCGGGACCATTAACATTGGTCCCGACGCGATGCCCCCGATTTTGCCATAGGCTTCAATGTTAAAATATTTTTTAACATTGAAATCGGGAGCATCGCGTCGGTCTTGTGCCATTATAATGGCACAAGATGAGATGGACTTGATTAAGTCCATCTCACATAGTAAAAAATGTGAAATGGGCCAATATGACCCATTTCACATTATAGATGGCCCCGTCGTCATCCCACGATAGACGCCAACCTGAAGCGTCCTCAGACCTTTTCATTCCCCTACTATCCACGTCGGCGTGGAGAATATATAGTGTGGCGAGCCACCGAGCCCCGTGAGGGGACGCGTATACCTGTGAAGTTATATGCGTCCCCTCGCTGCGCTCGCCACGCTTCGGGCTCGGTGGCTCGCTGCGCTCGCCACACTATATATTCTCAACTCCACGCCGACGTGGATAGTAGGGGAATGAAAAGGTCGGAGGATGCGCACCGCCGCCCCTCGCGGGCACGCTGCGCTCGCCACGCTTTGGGTTGGCGTCTATCGTGGGGTGGGGTTTACGTCGTAAAATTTGGGGGTGTAGGGAATATTTTATATTGAATCCAATGTAAAATCCGGTCCCAGGGACCCGATTTACATTTGATTCAATCAAAAAATCGGGTCGGTCGCGTCGCATGCGACCAAATCGCATGCGATGCGATCGACGCGATTTTTCCAACACGACCACCCTGATGTAAGTCGGGGTGGCCGTGCTAGGAAACAAGTACCGGGGGATATTAGGGGGTACAGAACCCCCGGGGATGTGTATACAGCAGGGGGATATTTGGGGGTACATGACCCCCGGTGATGTGTATACAGCAGTGGGGGTATTGGGGGGTACAGGACCCCCCGGTGATGTCTATATAGCAGGCAGGGGTGATATTAAGTGGTACAGGACCCCCGATAACGTGTATGCAGCAGGCAGGGGGATATTAGGGGGTACAGGACCCCCGGTGATATGTATACAGTATTGGAGGGTACAGGACCCCCGGTGAGTGTATACAGCAGGCAGGGGGGATATTAGGGGGTACAGGACCCCCGTTGAGTGTATACAGTAGGCAGTAGGGGTATTAGGGAGTACAGGACCCCCGGTGATGTGTATGCAGCAGGCAGGGGGATATTAGGGGGTACAGGACTCCCGGTGATATGTATGCAGCAGTGGGGGTATTGGGGGGTACAGCACTGGGGGTATTGGGGGGTACAGGACCTACAGTGATGTGTATGCAGCAGGCAGGGGGATATTAGGGGGTACAGGACCCCCGGTGATATGTATGCAGCAGTGGGGGTATTGGGGGGTACAGGACCCCCGGTGATGTGTATACAGCAGGCAGGGGGGGTATTGGGGGGTACAGGACCCCCACTGATGTGTATACAGCATTGGGGGGTACAGGACCCCCGATGATGTGTATACAGCATTGGGGGTATTGAGGGGTACAGGACCCCCGGTGATGTGTATGCAGCAGGCAGGGTGATATTAGGGGGTACAGGACCCCCGGTGATGTGTATACAGCATTGGGGGTATTGAGGGGTACAGGACCACCGGTGATTTGTATACAGCAGGCAGGGGGATATTAGGGGGTACAGGACCCCCGGTGATGTGTATACAGCATTGGGAGTATTGGGGAGTACAGGACCCCCGGTGATGTGTATGCAGCATTGGGGGTATTGGGGGGTACAGGACCCCCATTGTGTATACAGCAGGCAGGGGGGATATTAGGGGGTACAGGACCCCCGGTGATGTGTATACAGCAGGCAGGGGGATATTAGGGGGTACAGGACCCCCAGTGAGTGTATTCAGCAGGCAGGGGGGATATTAGGTGGTACAGGACCCCCGGTGATGTGTATACAGCTGGCAGGGGGATATTAGGGGGTACAGGACCCTCGTTGAGTGTATACAACAGGCAGTGGGGGTATTAGGGGGTACAGGACCCCCTGTGATGTGTATACAGCAGATAGGGGGGATATTAGGTGGTACAGGACCCCCGGTGATGTGTATACAGCAGGCAGGGGGATATTAGGGGGTACAGGACCCCGGAAATGTGTATACTGCACTGGGGGTATTGGGGGGTACAGGACCCCCGGTGATGTGTATGCAGCAGGCAGGGTGATATTAGGGGGTACAGGACCACCGGTGATTTGTATACAGCAGGCAGGGGGATATTAGGGGGTACAGGACCCCCGGTGATGTGTATACAGCATTGGGAGTATTGGGGGGTACAGGACCCCCGGTGATGTGTATGCAGCATTGGGGGGTACAGGACCCCCATTGTGTATACAGCAGGCAGGGGGGATATTAGGGGGTACAGGACCCCCGGTGATGTGTATACAGCAGGCAGGGGAATATTAGGGGGTACAAGACCCCCAGTGAGTGTATTCAGCAGGCAGGGGGGATATTAGGTGGTACAGGACCCCCGGTGATGTGTATACAGCTGGCAGGGGGATATTAGGGGGTACAGGACCCTCGTTGAGTGTATACAGCAGGCAGTGGGGATATTAGGTGGTACAGGACCCCCTGTGATGTGTATACAGCAGACAGGGGGGATATTAGGTGGTACAGGACCCCCGGTGATGTGTATACAGCAGGCAGGGGGATATTAGAGGGTACAGGACCCCGGAAATGTGTATACTGCATTGGGGGTATTGGGGGGTACAGTACCCCCGGTGATGTGTATACTGCAGGCAGGGGGATATTAGGGGGTGCAGGACCCCGATGATGTGTATACTGCAGGCAGGGGGATATTAGGGTGTACAGGACCCCCAGTGATGTGTATACTGCAGGCAGGGGGATATTAGGGGGTGCAGGACCCCCGATAACGTGTATGCAGCAGGGGGATATTAGGGGGTACTGGATCCCCGGTGATGTGTATACAGCATTGGGAGTATTGGGGGGTACAGGACCCCCGGTGATGTGTATGCAGCATTGGGGGGTACAGGACCCCCATTGTGTATACAGCAGGCAGGGGGATATTAGGGGGTACAGGATCCCCGGGGATGTGTATACAGCAGTGGGGGTATTGGGGGGTACAGGACCCCCGGTGATGTGTATACAGCAGGCAGGGGGTATTAGGGGGTACAGGACCCCCGGTGATGTGTATACAGCAGACAGCGGGGATATTAGGTGGTACAGGACCCCCAGTGATGTGTATACAGCAGGCAGGGGGATATTAGGGGGTACAGGACCCCCAGTGATGTGTATACAGCAGTGGGGGTATTGGGGGGTACAGGACCCCCGGTGATGTGTATACAGCAGGCAGGGGGATATTAGGGGGTACAGGACCCCCGGTAATGTGTATACAGCATTGGGGTATTGGGAGGTACAGGACCCCCGGTGATGTGTATACAGCACTGGGAGTATTGGGGGGTACAGGACCTACGGTGATGTGTATGCAGCAGGCAGGGGGATATTAGGGGGTACAGGACCCCCGGGGATGTGTATACAGCAGGCAGGGGGATATTAGGGGGTACAGGACCCCCGGTGATGTGTGTACAGCAGGGGGGTATTAGGGTGTACAGGGCCCCCGGTGATGTGTATACAGCAGTGGTGGTATTAAGGGGTACAGGACCCCCGGTGATGTGTGTACAGCAGGGGGGATATTAGGGGATACAGGACCCCCGGTAATGTGTATACAGCATTGGGGATATTGGGGGGTACAGGACCTACGGTGATGTGTATACAGCAGGCAGGGGGATATTAGGGGGTACAGGACCCCCGGTGATGTGTATACAGCAGGCAGGGGGATATTAGGTGGTACATGACCCCCGGTGATGTGTATACAGCAGGCAGGGGGATATTAGGGGGTTCAGGACCCCCGGTGATGTGTATACAGCAGGCAGGGGGATATTAGGGGGTGCATGACCCCTGGTGATGTGTATGCAACAGGCAGGGGGATATTAGGGGGTACAGGACCACCGGTGAGTGTATACAGCAGGCAGTGGGGGTATTAGGGGGTACAGGACCCCCGGCGATGTGTATACAGCAGGCAGGGGGATATTAGGGGGTACAGGACCCCCGGTAATGTGTACACAGCATTGGGGGGTATCGAGGGGTACAGGACCCCCGGTGATGTGTATGCAGCAGGCAGTGGGGGTATTAAGGGGTACAGGACCCCCGGTGATGTGTATACAGCAGGCAGGGGGATATTAGGGGGTACAGGACCCCCGGTGAGTGTATACAGCAGGCAGTGGGGGTATTAGGGGGTACAGGACCCCCGGCGATGTGTATACAGCAGGCAGGGGGATATTAGGGGGTATAGGACCCCTGGTGATGTGTATACAGTATTGGGGGGTACAGGACCCCCAGTGATGTGTATACAGCAGTGGTGGTATTGGGGGGTACAGGACCTACGGTGATGTGTATGCAGCAGGCAGGGGGATATTAGAGGGTACAGGACCCCCGTGGATGTGTATGCAACAGTGGGGGTATTGGGGGGTACAGGACCCCTGGTGATGTGTATACAGCAAGCAGGGGGATATTAGGGGGTACAGGACCCCCGGCGATGTGTATACAGCAGGCAAGGGGATATTGGGTACAGGACCCCCGGTAATATGTACACAGCATTGGGGGGGTATTGAGGGGTACAGGACCCCCGGTGATGTGTATGCAGCAGGCAGGGGGATATTAGGGGGTACAGGACCCCCGGTGATGTGTGTACAGCAGGCGGGGGATATTAGGGGGTACAGGACCCCCGGTGATGTGTATACAGCAGTGGGGGTATTAGGGGGTACAGGACCCCCGGTGATGTGTGTACAGCAGGCAGGGGGGATATTAGATGGTACAGGACCCCCGGTGATGTGTATGCAGCATTGGGGGTATTGGGGGGTACAGGACCCCCGGTGATGTGTATACAGCATTGGGGATATTGGGGGTTACAGGACCCCCGGTGATGTGTATGCAGCTGGCAGGGGGATATTAGGGGGTACAGGACCCCCGATGATGTGTATGCAGCAGTGGGGGTATTGGGGGGTACAGGACCCCCCCGGTGATGTCTATATAGCAGGCAGGGGGGATATTAGGTGGTACAGGACCCCCGATAACGTGTATTCAGCAGGCAGGGGGATATTAGGGGGTACAGGACCCCCGGTGATGTGTACGCAGCAGGCAGGGGGATATTAGGGGGTACAGGACCCCCGGTGAGTGTATACAGCAGGCAGGAGGATATTAGGGAGTACAGGACCCCCGGTGATGTGTATACAGCAGTGGGGATATTGGGGGGTACAGGACCCCCGGTGATGTGTACGCAGCAGCAGAGGGATATTAGGGGGTACAGGACCTACAGTGATGTGTATACAGCATTGGGGGGTACAGGACCTACGGTGATGTGTATGCAGCAGGCAGGGGGGTATTGGGGGGTACAGGACCCCCGGTGATGTGTATACAGCAGGCACTGTATGTGACATGTCAGTGTAAGTCAGGGACAGGCTTACGTCCACGCTGTGTATGAGGGAGGGGGGGACTGTGTATAAGCCGTCTCCTCCTATAGCCACACCTGGTATTAGTGTACGTTGCTGTACAGGGAGGAGAGTGACAGACGTCTCACCTGCTGCTCTGTCAGACATGGTGCACTCTCCAACACATCCTCCCTTCACAGGTAAGAGACTCTACGCCGTGCCGGGTGTGTGTGTGTGCACTAGTGTGACCAGCAGTGTGTGTTATACTGTGACTGTGTGTGTGTTACACTGTGAGAAGTACTGTGACTGTGTGTTATTCTGTTATAGTTTGTGTGCTACATGGTTAGAATTACTGTTTGTGTGATACTTGGTCAGTGTGTGAGTGTTATAGTGCAGGGAGTACCTGGTGCGAGTGTGTGTTATACTGTGTGTGTGTTACACTGCAGGGAGTACTGAGTGTGTGTATGTGTGTTACACTGCGGGGAGTACTGTGTGTGTTACACTGTGTTTGTGTGTTAAACTGCGGGGAGTACTGTGTGTGTTACACTGTGTTTGTGTGTTAAACTGCGGGGAGTACTGTGTGTGTGTTATACTGCAGGGAGTACCGTGTGTGAGTGTGTGTTATACTGTGTGTGTGTTACACTGCAGGGAGTACTGTGTGTTGTGTGTTTATGTGTGTTACACTGCAGGGAGTACTGTGTGTGTGTCACTGCAGGGAGTACTGTGCATGTGTTACACTGTGTGTGTGACACTACAGCCAGTACTGTGTGTGTTACACTGCGGAGAGTACTGTGTATGTGTTACACTGTGCGTGTGTGTGACACTGCAGGGCCAGGGAGTATTATGTGTGTGTGTGTGTTACACAGGGAGTACTGTATATGTGTGGCACTGCAGGGAGTACTATGTGTGTGTGTGTGTGCGTGTTACACTGTATATCTGTAGCACTGCAGGGAGTACTATGTGTGTGTGTGTGTGTGTTACACTGTATATCTGTGGCACTGCAGGGAGTACTATGTGTGTGTGTGTGTGTGTGTGTGTGTGTGTTACACTGTATATCTGTGGCACTGCAGGGAGTACTGTGTGTGTGTGTGTGTGTGTGTGTGTGTTACACTGCAGGGAGTACTGTGTGTGTGTGTGTGTGTGTGTGTGTTACACTGCAGGGAGTACTGTGTGTGTGTGTGTGTGTGTGTGTGTGTGTGTGTGTTACACTGCAGGGAGTGTTGTGTGTGTGTGTGTGTGTGTGTGTGTGTGTTACACTGCAGGGAGTGCTGTATATCTGTGGCACTGCAGGGAGTACTGTGTGTGTGTGTTACACTGTATATCTGTGGCACTGCAGGGAGTACTGTGTGTGTGTGTGTGTGTGTGTGTTACACTGCAGGGAGTGTTGTGTGTGTGTGTGTGTGTGTGTTACACTGCAGGGAGTGCTTTATATCTGTGGCACTGCAGGGAGTACTGTGTGTGTGTGTGTGTGTGTGTGCGCGTGTGTGTGTGTTACACTGCAGGGAGTACTGTGTGTGTGTGTGTTACACTGCAGGGAGTGCTGCATATCTGTGGCACTGCAGGGAGTACTGTGTGTGTGTGTGTGTGTGTGTTACACTGTATATCTGTGGCACTGCAGGGAGTACTATGTGTGTGTGTTACACTGCAGGGAGTACTGTGTGTGTGTGTGTTACACTGCAGGGAGTGCTGTGTGTGTGTGTGTGTGTGTTACACTGCAGGGAGTGCTGTATATCTGTGGCACTGCAGGGAGTACTGTGTGTGTGTGTGTGTGTGTGTGTGTGTGTGTGTTACACTGCAGGAAGTGCTGTATATCTGTGGCACTGCAGGAAGTACTATGTGTGTGTGTGTGTGTGTGTGTGTGTGTTACACTGTATATCTGTGGCACTGCAGGGAGTACTGTGTGTGTGTGTTACACTGCAGGGAGTACTGTGTGTGTGTGTTACACTGCAGGGAGTGCTGTGTGTGTGTGTGTGTGTGTGTGTGTGTTACACTGCAGGGAGTGCTGTATATCTGTGGCACTGCAGGGAGTGCTGTGTGTGTGTGTGTTACACTGCAGGGAATGCTGTATATCTGTGGCACTGCAGGGAGTACTATGTGTGTGTGTGTGTGTGTGTGTGTGTGTGTTACACTGTATATCTGTGGCATGGATATGACCGGCATCGGCCGTATTTCGGGTAAAATACCAATCGTGAACAGGGCACATGTACTAATCTTGTGTAGTCACATGATTCGTATTTTCCGATGTCGCAGCCGGTCCTGTTCATATTTGGAATCCGGACTGAAGCTGATATTACCAGCTGATATTGTGGTGTAAAAATAGATTCATAGACTATTGGGTTTTGTTGTGGAACTACAAGTCTCAGCAAGCCTCCCCCGAATGCTGCAAGTCCCAGCATATGGGGCATTAAAGGGCCTGGTGGTAGTTGTAGTTCTACAACAAAACCAATAGTGAAATAAAACACACCGGGGGAAATGTACTAAGATGTGTGCTCTACTTCACCAATCAGAATCTACTACTTATTTATTTAGCACCCTCTAGAACAGGGGTGGCCAAAAGGTCGATCGCGGTGGTCACGCCGGTAGATCGTGATCAAGTTCCCTGCGCACAGAGGACAGAGGCTTCAGCGTTCCCAGGGATGCAGTGCGCGGGTGCACGTGTGACGTCACCCGCGCACTGCAAGTGACAAGCAGGAAACCCATGTCTGAGACGACTGGAAGGCCCAGCTTCATAGGTTCAGCAGCGGTGGGACAGGGCTGGGAGTGCAGCGCGCATAGTGGCAGCAGGGACTAGAGGCTCAGCGGCGGTGGGACAGGGCTGGAAGCGCAGCGCGCATAGTGGCAGCAGGGACTAGAGGCTCAGCGGCGGTGGGACAGGGCTGGGAGCTCAGCGCGCATAGTGGCAGCAGGGACTGGAGGCTCAGCGGCGGCGGTGGGACAGGGCTGGGAGCACAGAACGCAGTGGCAGCAGGGACTGGAGGCTCAGTGGTGGTGGTGGGACAGGGCTGGGAGCGCAGTGCACCATGGCAGCAGGGACTGGAGGCTCAGTGGTGGTGGTGGGACAGGGCACAGTGGCAGCAGGGACTGGAGGCTCAGCAGTGGTGGGACAGGGCTGGGAGCGCAGAACGCAGTGGCAGCAGGGACTGGAGGCTCAGCAGTGGTGGGACAGGGCACAGTGTCAGCAGGGACTGGAGGCTCGGCAGTGGTGGGACAGGGCTGGGAGCGCAGAACGCAGTGGCAGCAGGGACTGGAGGATCAGCAGTGGTGGGACAGGGCTGGGAGCGCAGAACGCAGTGGCAGCAGGGACTGGAGGCTCAGCAGCGGTGGTGGGACTCGGAGCGCAGAACGCAGTGGCAACAGGGACTGGAGGCTCAGCAGTGGTGGGACAGGGCTGGGAGCGCAGAACACAGTGGCAGCAGGGACTGGAGGCTCAGCGGAGGTGGGACAGGGCTGGGAGCGCAGAACGCAGTGGCAGCAGGGACTGGAGACTCAGTAGTGGTGGGACAGGGCACAGTGGCGGCAGGGACTGGAGGCTCAGCAGTGGTGGGACAGGGCTGGGAGCGCAGTACAAAGTGGCAGCAGGGACTGGAGGCTCAGCAGTGGTGGGACAGGGCTGGGACCGCAGTACACAGTGGCAGCAGGGACTGGAGGCTCAGCAGTGGTGGGACAGGGCACAGTGGCAGCAGGGACTGGAGGCTCAGCAGTGGTGGGACAGGGCTGGGAGCGCAGAACGCAGTGGCAGCAGGGACTGGAGACTCAGCAGTGGTGGGACAGGGCTGGGAGCGCAGAACACAGTGGCAGCAGGGACTGGAGGCTCAGCAGTGGTGGGACAGGGCTGGGAGCACAGTGGCAGCAGGGACTGGAGGCTCAGCAGTGGTGGGACAGAGCACAGTGGCGGCAGGGACTGGAGGCTCAGCAGTGGTGGGACAGGGCACAGTGGCGGCAGGGACTGGAGGCTCAGCAGTGGTGGGACAGGGCTGGGAGCGCAGTACACAGTGGCAGCAGGGACTGGAGGCTCAGCAGTGGTGGGACAGGGCTGGGAGCGCAGAACGCAGTGGCAGCAGGGACTGGAGGCTCAGCGGAGGTGGGACAGGGCTGGGAGCGCAGAACGCAGTGGCAGCAGGGACTGGAGGCTCAGCAGCGGTGGTGGGACTCGGAGCGCAGAACGCAGTGGCAGCAGGGACTGGAGTCTCAGCAGTGGTGGGACAGGGCTGGGAGTGCAGAACGCAGTGGCAGCATGGACTGGAGACTCAGCAGTGGTGGGACAGGGCTGGGAGTGCAGTGCACAGTGGCAGCAGGGACTGGAGGCTCAGCAGCGGTGGTGGGACTCGGAGCGCAGAACGCAGTGGCAGCAGGGACTGGAGGCTCAGCAGTGGTGGGACAGGGCTGGGAGCGCAGAACGCAGTGGCAGCAGGGACTGGAGGCTCAGCAGTGGTGGGACAGGGCTGGGAGCGCAGAACGCAGTGGCAGCAGGGACTGGAGGCTCAGCAATGGTGGGACAGGGTTGGGAGCACAGAATGCAGTGGCAGCAGGGACTGGAGGCTCAGCAGTGGTGGGACAGGGCTGGGAGCGCAGTACAAAATGGCAGCAGGGACTGGAGGCTCAGCAGTGGTGGGACAGGGCACAGTGGCAGCAGGGACTGGAGGCTCAGCAGTGGTGGGACAGGGCTGGAAACGCAGAACGCAGTGGCAGCAGGGACTGGAGGCTTAGCAGTGGTGGAACAGGGCTGGGAGCGCAGTACACAATGGCAGCAGGGACTGGAGGCTCAGCAGTGGTGGGACAGGTCTGGGAGCGCAGAACACAGTGGCAGCAGGGACTGGAGGCTCACCGGTGGTGGGACAGGGCTGGGAGTGCAGTGCACAGTGGCAGCAGGGACTGGAGGCTCAGCAGAGGTGATGGGACAGGGCTGGGAGCGCAGAACGCAGTGGCAGCAGGGACTGGAGGCTCAGCAGTGGTGGGACAGGGCACAATGGCAGCAGGGACTGGAGGCTCAGCAGTGGTGGGACAGGGCTGGGAGCGCAGAACGCAGTGGCAGCAGGGACTGGAGGCTCAGCGGAGGTGGGACAGGGCTGGGAGCGCAGAACGCAGTGGCAGCAGGGACTGGAGGCTCAGCAGTGGTGGGACAGGGCTGGGAGCGCAGAACGCAGTGGCAGCAGGGACTGGAGACTCAGCAGTGGTGGGACAGGGCTGGGAGTGCAGTGCACAGTGGCAGCAGGGACTGGAGGCTCAGCAGCAGTGGTGGGACAGGGCTGGGAGCGCAGTACAAAATGGCAGCAGGGACTGGAGGCTCAGCAGTGGTGGGACAGGGCACAGTGGCAGCAGAGACTGGAGGCTCAGCAGTGGTGGGACAGGGCTGGAAACGCAGAACGCAGTGGCAGCAGGGACTGGAGGCTCAGCAGTGGTGGAACAGGGCTGGGAGCGCAGTACACAATGGCAGCAGGGACTGGAGGCTCAGCAGTGGTGGGACAGGTCTGGGAGCGCAGAACACAGTGGCAGCAGGGACTGGAGGCTCACCGGTGGTGGGACAGGGCTGGGAGTGCAGTGCACAGTGGCAGCAGGGACTGGAGGCTCAGCAGAGGTGATGGGACAGGGCTGAGAGCGCAGAACGCAGTGGCAGCAGGGACTGGAGGCTCAGCAGTGGTGGGACAGGGCACAATGGCAGCAGGGACTGGAGGCTCAGCAGTGGTGGGACAGGGCTGGGAGCGCAGAACGCAGTGGCAGCAGGGACTGGAGGCTCAGCGGAGGTGGGACAGGGCTGGGAGCGCAGAACGCAGTGGCAGCAGGGACTGGAGGATCAGCAGTGGTGGGACAGGGCTGGGAGCGCAGAACGCAGTGGCAGCAGGGACTGGAGGCTCAGCAGTGGTGGTGGGACTCGGAGCGCAGAACACAGTGGCAGCAGGGAAGCTGCACCCAAATGGCTGCATCACAGTAAGTTAAGTGCACTGCACTTGGGGGGATAAATTTGTCCACATTTTTTTTTTCATATGTTGTGTTGTGTGGGGGAGGGGGAGGGGCTCTGTTTACAAATGTTCATCCCAGTTGCTGCCTGTGATGGAGGTGTGTGCCCCCTCAAAAAAAAAATGTTTTTAAGAGGGCACACACCTCCATCACAGGCAGCAACTGGGATGAACATTTGTAAATTTCACCCTCGTTTCCGGTGTCAGAATGTGAATTTCACCCTCGTTCCCTGTGAATGTGAATTTCAGGCACCCTCCCTGTGTCAGAATGTGAATTTCACCCTCGTTCCCTGTGTCAGAATGTGAATTTCGGCTCATTCCCTGTGTCAGAATGTGAATTTCACCCTCATTCCCTGTGTCAGAATGTGAATTTCACCCTCGTTCCCCATGTCAGAATGTGAATTTCGGCTTATTCCCTGTGTCAGAATGTGAATTTCGGGCACATTCCCTGTGTCAGAATGTGAATTTCGGGCTCATTCCCTGTGTCAGAATGTGAATTTCGGGCACATTCCCTGTGTCACAATGTGAATTTCGGGCACATTCCCTGTGTCAGAATGTGAATTTCGGGCTCATTCCCTGTGTCAGAATGTGAATTTTGGCTCATTCCCTGTGTCAGAATGTGAATTTCACCCTCGTTCCCTGTGTCAGAATGTGAATTTCGGGCACACTCCCTGTGTCAGAATGTGAATTTCGGCTTATTCCCTGTGTCAGAAGGTGAATTTCACCCTCGTTCCCTGTGTCAGAATGTGAATTTCACCCTCGTTCCCTGTGTCAGAATGTGAATTTCGGCTCATTCCCTGTGTCAGAATGTGAATTTTGGCTCATTCCCTGTGTCAGAATGTGAATTTCACCCTCATTTCCTGTGTCAGAATGTGAATTTCGGGCACGTTCCCTGTGTCAGAATGTGAATTTCACCCTCGTTCCCTGTGTCAGAATGTGAATTTCACCCTCGTTCCCTGTGTCAGAATGTGAATTTCGGCTCATTCCCTGTGTCAGAATGTGAATTTCACCCTCGTTCCCTGTGTCAGAATGTGAATTTCAGCTTATTCCCTGTGTCAGAATGTGAATTTCGGGCACATTCCCTGTGTCACAATATGAATTTCGGGCACAGTCCCTGTGTCAGAATGTGAACTTCGGGCTCATTCCCTGTGTCAGAATGTGAATTTCGGGCACATTCCCTGTGTCAGAATGTGAATTTCGGGCACATCTCCTGTGTCAAAATGTGAATTTCTGGCTCATTCCCTGTGTCAGAATGTGAATTTCGGGCACATTCCCTGTGTCAGAATGTGAACTTCGGGCTCATTCCCTGTGTCAGAATGTGAATTACGGGCGCATTCCCTGTGTCAGAATGTGAATTTCACCCTCGTTCCCTGTGTCAGAATGTGAATTTCGGCTTATTCCCTGTGTCAGAATGTGAATTTCCGGCACATTCCCTATGTCAGAATGTGAACTTCGGGCTCATTCCCTGTGTCAGAATGTGAATTTCGGGCACATTCCCTGTGTCAGAATGTGAATTTCACCCTCGTTCCCTGTGTCAGAATGTGAATTTCGGCTTATTCAATATGTCAGAATGTGAATTTCGGGCACATTCCCTGTGTCAGAATGTGAATTTCGGCACATTCCCTGTGTCAGAATGTGAATTTTGGGCACATTCCCTGTGTCAGAATGTGATCTTCGGGCTTATTCCCTGTATCAGAATGTGAATTTCGGCTCATTTCCTGTGTCAGAATGTGAATTTCGGGCACACTCCCTGTATCAGAATGTGAATTTCGGCTTATTCCCTGTGTCAGAATGTGAATTTTGGGCTCATTCCCTGTGTCAGAATGTGAATTTCACCCTCATTTCCTATGTCAGAATGTGAATTTCACCCTCGTTCCCTGTGTCAGAATGTGAATTTCGGCTCATTCCCTGTGTCAGAATGTGAATTTCACCCTCGTTCCCTGTGTCAGAATGTGAATTTTTGGCTCATTCCCTGTGTGTCAGAATGTGAATTTCACCCTCGTTCCCTGTGTCAGAATGTGAATTTCACCCTCATTTCCTGTGTCAGAATGTGAATTTTTGGCTCATTCCCTGTGTCAGAATGTGAATTTCACCCTCGTTCCCTGTGTCAGAATGTGAATTTCGGCTCATTCCCTGTGTCAGAATGTGAGTTTCACCCTCGTTCCCTGTGTCAGAATGTGAATTTCAGCTTATTCCCTGTGTCAGAATGTGAATTTCGGGCACATTCCCTGTGTCACAATATGAATTTCGGGCACAGTCCCTGTGTCAGAATGTGAACTTCGGGCTCATTCCCTGTGTCAGAATGTGAATTTCGGGCACATTCCCTGTGTCACAATATGAATTTTGGGCACAGTCCCTGTGTCAGAATGTGAACTTCGGGCTCATTCCCTGTGTCAGAATGTGAATTTCGGGCACATTCCCTGTGTCAGAATGTGAATTTCTGGCTCATTCCCTGTGTCAGAATGTGAATTTCTGGCTCATTCCCTGTGTCAGAATGTGAACTTCGGGCTCATTCCCTGTGTCAGAATGTGAATTTCGGGCACATTCCCTGTGTCAGAATGTGAATTTCACCCTCGTTCCCTGTGTCATAATGTGAATTTCGGCTCATTCCCTGTGTCAGAATGTGAATTTCCGGCACATTCCCTGTGTCAGAATGTGAATTTCGGCACATTCCCTGTATCAGAATGTGAATTTCGGGCACATTCCCTGTGTCAGAATGTGATCTTCGGGCTTATTCCCTGTATCAGAATGTGAATTTCGGCTCATTCCCTGTGTCAGAATGTGAATTTCGGGCACACTCCCTGTGTCAGAATGTGAATTTCGGCTTATTCCCTGTGTCAGAATGTGAATTTTGGGCTCATTCCCTGTGTCAGAATGTGAATTTCACCCTCATTTCCTATGTCAGAATGTGAATTTCAACCTCGTTCCCTGTGTCAGAATGTGAATTTCGGCTCATTCCCTGTGTCAGAATGTGAATTTCACCCTCGTTCCCTGTGTCAGAATGTGAATTTGGGGCTCATGTCCTGTGTCAGAATGTGAATTTCGGGCTCATTCCCTGTGTCAGAATGTGAATTTCGGGCTCATTCCCTGTGTCAGAATGTGAATTTCGGGCTCATTCCCTGTGTCAGAATGTGAATTTCGGGCACATTCCCTGTGTCAGAATGTGAATTTCGGGCACATTTCCTGTGTCAGAATGTGAATTTCGGGCACATTCCCTGTGTCAGAATGTGAATTTCGGGCACATTCCCTGTGTGTCAGAATGTGAATTTCACCCTCGTTCCCTGTGTCAGAATGTGAATTTCACCCTCATTTCCTGTGTCAGAATGTGAATATCGGCTCATTCCCTGTGTCAGAATGTGAATTTCGGGCTCATTCCCTGTGTCAGAATGTGAATTTCGGGCACATTCCCTGTGTCAGAATGTGAATTTCGGGCACATTTCCTGTGTCAGAATGTGAATTTCGGGCACATTCCCTGTGTCAAAATGTGAATTTCGGGCACATTCCCTGTGTGTCAGAATGTGAATTTCACCCTCGTTCCCTGTGTCAGAATGTGAATTTCACCCTCATTTCCTGTGTCAGAATGTGAATTTTTGGCTCATTCCCTGTGTCAGAATGTGAATTTCACCCTCGTTCCCTGTGTCAGAATGTGAATTTCGGCTCATTCCCTGTGTCAGAATGTGAGTTTCACCCTCGTTCCCTGTGTCAGAATGTGAATTTCAGCTTATTCCCTGTGTCAGAATGTGAATTTCGGGCACATTCCCTGTGTCACAATATGAATTTCGGGCACAGTCCCTGTGTCAGAATGTGAACTTCGGGCTCATTCCCTGTGTCAGAATGTGAATTTCGGGCACATTCCCTGTGTCAGAATGTGAATTTCTGGCTCATTCCCTGTGTCAGAATGTGAATTTCGGGCACATTCCCTGTGTCAGAATGTGAACTTCGGGGACATTCCCTGTGTCAGAATGTGAATTTCGGGCACATTCCCTGTGTCAGAATGTGAATTTCACCTCGTTCCCTGTGTCAGAATGTGAATTTCGGCTTATTCCCTGTGTCAGAATGTGAATTTCCGGCACATTCCCTATGTCAGAATGTGAAGTTCGGGCACATTCGGTGTGTCAGAATGTGAATTTCGGCACATTCCCTGTATCAGAATGTGAATTTCGGGCACATTCCCTGTGTCAGAATGTGATCTTCGGGCTTATTCCCTGTATCAGAATGTGAATTTCGGCTCATTCCCTGTGTCAGAATGTGAATTTCGGGCACACTCCCTGTGTCAGAATGTGAATTTCGGCTTATTCCCTGTGTCAGAATGTGAATTTCACCCTCATTCCCTGTGTCAGAATGTGAATTTCACCCTCATTTCCTATGTCAGAATGTGAATTTCACCCTCGTTCCCTGTGTCAGAATGTGAATTTGGGGCTCATGTCCTGTGTCAGAATGTGAATTTCGGGCTCATTCCCACCCCCGCCCCGCACCCCCAATCCCCCGCCGCCCATGCAAAACCCCCCCCCCCCCCCCCAATCCCCTGCAGCCTTACCTATCGCGCTGGTCCCGGCGGCTCCGTTCTTCTTCTGCTAAGGACCACCACAAAATGTTAACCCCCATACAGCAGACAGTTTCAGAGAACTGTGTGCTATATGGGGGTGGCCATTTTGTGGTGGTCCTCAGCAGAAGAACAGAGCCGCCGGGACCAGCGAGATAGGTAAGTCTGCAGGGGATTTGGGGGGGGGAGGTGTAACTATAGCACCGCAGCCCCCGGCGCCCCCACATGCACAGCGCCCCCCCCCCCCCCCCCCGCGCGGTGGCGGGGGCTGCGGTGCTATAGTTACGCCGCTGATGGAGGGGTATATTTTACACAGGGTTAGATGCTGGTAGATCCCCGGTAAGTAAGTGTACAAAAAGTAGATCCCGGATTGTAAAAGTCCGGCCACCGCTGCTCTAGAAGATAGTAGACAGGATCTGATTGGTTGCCCATAGCAACATCACATGTGAAGTAGTATACACATCTTAGTACATTTCCCCCACAGACATAAGAAAAATACAACTTGAATTCACTCTGCAATCATACAAACTCACCTATGGATTCCACCTTAGGCCCGTCCTCTTCGGTATCCGGAATATTTGTCTACAGCAAAAAGATAGACAACCATTAGGTCGACACCATTAGTTAGACAAGCAAATAGGTCGACATGCCAAAAGGACGACAGTCAAAAGGTCGACATGGGGTTTTCCACTGTTTTTTGAGCCGACATGTGCCGACAGGCGGTATTTCATGCCCTACTATCCACTAGGGCGTGGTGGGAGAATAAAATAGTGTGCCCGAAGCATTGCGAGCGCTGTGAGGGGCTGCGGTTCACTCCAAACTGTGTCCATGTCGACTGTGTCGACATTTGGGTAAAAAAACCTGTGAAAAACCCCATGTCGACCTTTTGACTGTCGACCTAATGACAGTGTCGACCTTTTTGCATGTCAACCTTTTGGCATGTCGACCTATTTGCTTGTCTAACTAATGGTGTCGACCTAATGGTTGTCTATATTTTTGCTGTAGACAAATGGTCCCGCTTCCGTCCTCTTCTCCAGAAGTATCCTGTGAAAGCAAATTATACTCACTAGGGCCTCCGGGGGAGATCGCATCCTCTTCGGTCCATGTAGGTATCCTCGGGGTTAAAATAACAAACCAAGGAGTCCCATACCACCGAACTGGAGGAGCAGTAATTGTTTGTTTACACTTGGGACTCCTCCCCCGTACTGGGGGCTTACCCCCTCAGGATCGGTGCCGCTAATGCCATCGTGTGCCAGCTGCCCCTCTGCCATCTCATTACCCCCTCAGGAACTGTGTTTGCTAATGCCCTCCTGTGTCAGCTGCCCCTCTGCCCCCTCATTACCCCTCAGTAACTGTGCCCGCTAATGCCCTCCTGTGTCAGCTGCCCTCTGCCCCCTCATTCGACCCTCAGTAATTGTGCCCCCCCCCAGTAACTGTGCTTGCTAATGCCATCCTGTGTCAGCTTCCCCTCTGCCCCCTTATTCCCCCATCAATTACTGTGCTGTTAATGCCCTCCTGTGCCAGCTGTACCTCTGCTTCTCTCATTACCCCCCTCAGTAACTGTGCCCGCTAATGCCGACCTGAACCAGCCACCACTCTGCCTCTCATTCCCCCTCAGTAATTGTGCCCGCTAATGCCATCCTGTGCCAGCTGCCCCTGTGCCATTTCATTCCCCCCTTAGTGACTGTCCACGCCCATGCCATCCTGCAGAAGCCACCCCCTCAGTGACTGTGCCCACTAATGCCCTCCTGTCAGCTTCCCCCTCAGTAACTGCGCCTGCTAATGCCATCCTGTGCCAGATGCCCCTCTGCATCCCTCATTCTTCCCTCAGTAACTGTGCCCACTCATGCCTCCCTGTGACAGCTGCCCCTCAGTAACTGTGCCCACTAATGTCATCCTGTGCCAACTGCACTGCTGCCTCCTCATTCCTCCCTCAGTTAACTGTGCCCGCTAATGCCATCCTGTGCCAGCTGCCCCTCTGCCCCCTCATTACCCCTTCAGTAACTGTGCTGCTTATGCCATCCTATGCCAGCTCACCCCTTAGTAACTGTGCCCGCAAATGCCCTCCTGTGCCAGCTGCCCCTCTGCCCCCTTATCCCCTATTTAACTGTGCCCATTAATGCAATCCTGTGCCAGCTGCCCCCTCAGTAACTGTGCCCACAAATGCCCTCCTGTGCCAGCTGCCCCCTCATTCCTCCTTCAGTAACTGTGCTCGATAATGCCCTCCTGTGCCAGCTGCCCCTCTGCCCCCTTATCCCCTCTTTAACTGTGCCCATTAATGCCATCCTGTGCCAGCTGCCCCCTCAGATACTGTGCCCGCTAATGCCCTCCTGTGCCAGCTGCCCCACTGCCTCCTCATTACCCTCTCACCAACTCTGCCCACTAATGCCCACCTGTGCCAGCTGCCCCACTGCCTCCTCATTCCCCCCTCACCAACTCTGCCCGCTAATGCCCACCTGTGCCAGCTGCCCCTCTGCCTACTCATTACCCCTCAGTAACTGTGCCCGCTAATGCCCTCATGTGTCAGCTGCCCTTCTGCCCCATCATTCCCCCCTCAGTAACTGTGCCCATTAATGCCATCCTGTGTCAGCTGCCCCTCTACCCCCTCATTCCTCCCTCAGTAAGTGTGCCCGCTAATGCCCTCCTGTGCCAGCTGCCCCTCTACCCCCTCATTACCCCCTCAGTAACTGTGCCCGCTAATGCCCTCATGTGTCAGCTGCCCTTCTGCCCCCTCATCCCCCCTCAGTAACTGTGCCCACTAATGCCCTCCTGTGCCAGCTGCCCCTCTGCCCCCTCATTACCCCCTCAGTAACTGTGCCCGCTAATGCCCTCCTGTGCCAGCTGCCCCTCTGCCCCCTCATCCCCCCTCAGTAACTGTGTCCGCTAATGCCCTCCTGTGTCAGCTGCCCCTCTACCCCCTCATTACCCCCTCAGTAACTGTGCCCGCTAATGCCCTCATGTGTCAGCTGCCCTTCTGCCCCCTCATCCCCCCTCAGTAACTGTGCCCACTAATGCCCTCCTGTGCCAGCTGCCCCTCTGCCCCCTCATTACCCCCTCAGTAACTGTGCCCGCTAATGCCCTCCTGTGCCAGCTGCCCCTCTGCCCCCTCATCCTCGCTCAGTAACTGTGCCCGCTAATGCCATCCTGTGCCAGCTGCCCCTCTGCCCCATCATTCCCCCCTCAGTAACTGTGCCCGATAATGCCCTCCTGTGCCAGCTGCCCCTCTGCCCCCTCATTACCCCCTCAGTAACTGTGCCCGCTAATGCCCTCCTGTGCCAGCTGCCCCTCTGCCCCCTCATCCTCCCTCAGTAACTGTGTCCGCTAATGCCATCCTGTGCCAGCTGCCCCTCTGTCCCCTCATTACCCCCTCAGTAACTGTGCCCGCTAATGCCCTCCTGTGTCAGCTGCCCCTCTGCCCCCTCATTACCCCTCAGTAACTGTGCCCGCTAATGCCCTCATGTGTCAGCTGCCCCTCTACCCCTTCATTACCCCTCAGTAACTGTGCCCGCTAATGCCCTCCTGTGTCAGCTGCCCCTCTGCCCCCTCATTACCCCTCAGTAACTGTGCCCGCTAATGCCCTCCTGTGTCAGCTGCCACTCTGTCCCCTCATTACCCCTCAGTAACTGTGCCCGCTAATGCCCTCCTGTGTCAGCTGCCCCTCCATTACCCCTCAGTAACTGTGCCCGCTAATGCCCTCCTGTGTCAGCTGCCCCTCTGCCCCCTCATTACCCCTCAGTAACTGTGCCCGCTAATGCCCTCCTGTGTCAGCTGCCCCTCTGCCCCCTCATTACCCCTCAGTAACTGTGCCCGCTAATGCCCTCCTGTGCCAGCTGCCCCTCTGTCCCCTCATTACCCCCTCAGTAACTGTGCCCGCTAATGCCCTCATGTGTCAGCTGCCCTTCTGCCCCCTCATCCCCCCTCAGTAACTGTGCCCACTAATGCCCTCCTGTGCCAGCTGCCCCTCTGCCCCCTCATTACCCCCTCAGTAACTGTGCCCGCTAATGCCCTCCTGTGCCAGCTGCCCCTCTGCCCCCTCATCCTCCCTCAGTAACTGTGTCCGCTAATGCCATCCTGTGCCAGCTGCCCCTCTACCCCCTCATTCCTCCCTCAGTAACTGTGCCCGCTAATGCCCTCCTGTGTCAGCTGCCCCTCTACCCCCTCATTACCCCCTCAGTAACTGTGCCCGCTAATGCCCTCCTGTGTCAGCTGCCCCTCTGCCCCCTCATTACCCCTCAGTAACTGTGCCCGCTAATGCCCTCCTGTGTCAGCTGCCCCTCTGCCCCCTCATTACCCCTCAGTAACTGTGCCCGCTAATGCCCTCCTGTGCCAGCTGCCGCTCTGTCCCCTCATTCCACCCTCAGTAACTGTGCCCGCTAATGCCCTCATGTGTCAGCTGCCCCTCCATTACCCCTCAGTAACTGTGCCCGCTAATGCCCTCCTGTGTCAGCTGCCCCTCTACCCCCTCATTACCCCTCAGTAACTGTGCCCGCTAATGCCCTCCTGTGTCAGCTGCCCCTCTGTCCCCTCATTACCCCCTCAGTAACTGTGCCCGCTAATGCCCTCCTGTGTCAGCTGCCCCTCTGCCCCCTCATTACCCCTCAGTAACTGTGCCCGCTAATGCCCTCCTGTGTCAGCTGCCCCTCTGCCCCCTCATTACCCCTCAGTAACTGTGCCCGCTAATGCCCTCCTGTGCCAGCTGCCCCTCTGCCCCCTCATTACCCCTCAGTAACTGTGCCCGCTAATGCCCTCCTGTGTCAGCTGCCCTTCTGCCCCCTCATCCCCCCTCAGTAACTGTGTCCGCTAATGCCCTCCTGTGCCAGCTGCCCCTCTGCCCCCTCATTACCCCCTCAGTAACTGTGCCCGCTAATGCCCTCCTGTGTCAGCTGCCCCTCTGTCCCCTCATTACCCCCTCAGTAACTGTGCCCACTAATGCCCTCCTGTGTCAGCTGCCCCTCTGCCCCCTCATTACCCCTCAGTAACTGTGCCCGCTAATGCCCTCCTGTGCCAGCTGCCCCTCTGCCCCCTCATTACCCCTCAGTAACTGTGCCCGCTAATGCCCTCCTGTGCCAGCTGCCCTTCTGCCCCCCTCATCCCCCCTCAGTAACTGTGTCCGCTAATGCCCTCCTGTGCCAGCTGCCCCTCTGCCCCCTCATTACCCCCTCAGTAACTGTGCCCGCTAATGCCCTCCTGTGCCAGCTGCCCCTCTACCCCCTCATTCCCCCCTCAGTAACTGTGCCCGCTAATGCCCTCCTGTGCCAGCTGCCACTCTGTCCCCTCATTACCCCCTCAGTAACTGTGTCCGCTAATGCCCTCCTGTGCCAGCTGCCCCTCTGTCCCCTCAATAACTGTTCCCACTAATGCCCTCCTGTGCCAGCTGCCCCTCTGCCCCCTCATTACCCCTCAGTAACTGTGCCCGCTAATGCCTTCATGTGTCAGCTGCACTCTGCCCCCTCATCACCCCTCAGTAACTGTGTCCGCTAATGCCCTCCTGTGCCAGCTGCCCCTCTACCCCCTCATTCCCCCCTCAGTAACTGTGCCCGCTAATGCCCTCCTATGTCAGCTGCCCCTCTGCCCCCTCATTACCCCTCAGTAACTGTGCCCGCTAATGCCCTCCTGTGCCAGCTGCCCCTCTGTCCCCTCATTCCCCCATCAGTAACTATGCCCGCTATTGCCCTCCTGTGATGTGTTTGGCTGTGTGCGGAGGTGTGTGTGAGCCGGTGTGTGGCTGTGTGCGGAGGTGTGTGTCTGTGTATGGCTATGTTTCTTAATGTGTGTGTGTGAGCCGGTGTGTGGCTGTATGAGCCGGTGTGTGGCTGTGTGCAGAGGTGTGTGTCTGTGTATGGCTATGTTACTTAATGTGTGTGTGTGAGCCGGTGTGTGGCTGTGTGCGGAGGTGTGTGTGTGAGCCGGTGTGTGGCTGTGTGCGGAGGTGTGTGTGTGTGTAAGCCGGTGTGTGGCTGTGTGCAGAGGTGGCTGTGTGCGGAGGTGTGTTTGTGAGCCGGTGTGTGGCTGTGTGCGGAGGTGTGTGTGTGAGCCGGTGTGTGGCTGTGTGCGGAGGTGTGTGTGTGTGTGTGAGCCGATGTGTGGCTGTGTGCGGAGGTGTGTGTGTGTGAGCCGGTGTGTGGCTGTGTGAGCCGGTGTGTGTGGCTGTGTGAGCCGGTGTGTGGCTGTGTGCGGAGGTGTGTGTGTGTGTGTGTGTGTGAGCCGGTGTGTGGCTGTGTGCGGAGGTGTGTGTGTGAGCCGGTGTGTGGCTGTGTGCGGAGGTGTGTGTGTGTGTGTGAGCCGGTGTGTGGCTGTGTGCAGAGGTGTGTGTGTGTATGGCTATGTTAATTTACTAACCTGCGGTATTTTAAATACGGCCGGTAATAAGCGGGATGCTGCAGCTAATTGCTGTTCAAATACGCCTGGAAAATACACTTCATCTTCCTGCGTATTTGGCAGGAAACCATTCAAATAGTTACTCCGCTGATTTTTTTAAACCAGCACCAGGCTCCAGGTCCGGGGCTGGTTCCCAAAATACGGGGGACAAAATGAGTAGGGGTCCCCCGTATTTTATTAACCAGCCCCAGGCCCAACCAGCCAGCAGGGTTATGCCACAGCCGGGGAGGGGGGGGGGGGGGTGTCACGCCGTTTATTTATTTTTCTATTTTTTTCTTTACACTCTGCAGCCTGCACGGATCTGACTGACCCACGTATATATACGGCCGCTAATACGAATCAATACGACATCAGGGATTACAATCAGTCGTATATGACTGACCCATGTATATATACGGCCACAAATACGACATCAGGGATTACAATCAGTCGTATCTGACTGACCCACGTATATATACGGCCGCTAATACGAATCAATACGACATCAGGGATTACAATCAGTCGTATCTGACTGACCCACGTATATATACGGCCGCTAATACGAATCAATACGACATCATGGATTACAATCAGTCGTATCTGACTGACCCACGTATATATACGGCCGCTAATACGAATCAATACGACATCAGGGATTACAATCAGTCGTATCTGACTGACCCACCTATATATACGCCCACCAATACGACATCAGGGATTACAATCAGTCGTATCTGACTGACCCACGTATATATACGGCCGCCAATACGAATCAATACGACATCAGGGATTACAATCAGTCGTATCGGACTGACCCACCTATATATACGCCCGCCAATACGACATCAGGGATTACAATCAGTCGCATCTGACTGACCCACGTATACTGTATATACGCCCACCAATACGACATCAGGGATTACAATCAGTCGTATCTGACTGACCCACGTATATATACGCCCGCCAATACGACATCAGGGATTACAATCAGTCGCATCTGACTGACCCACATATATATACGGCCGCTAATACGAATCAATACGACATCAGGGATTACAATCAGTCGTATCTGACTGACCCACGTATATATACGGCCGCTAATACGAATCAATACGACATCAGGGATTACAATCAGTCGTATCTGACTGACCCACGTATATATACGGCCGCTAATACGAATCAATACGACATCAGGGATTACAGTCAGTCGTATCTGACTGACCCACGTATATATACGGCCGCCAATACGACATCAGGGATTACAATCAGTCGTATCTGACTGACCCACGTATATATACGGCCGCTAATACGAATCAATACGACATCAGGGATTACAATCAGTCGTAACTGACTGACCCACGTATATATACGGCCGCTAATACGAATCAATACGACATCAGGGATTACAGTCAGTCGTATCTGACTGACCCACGTATATATACGGCCGCCAATACGACATCAGGGATTACAATCAGTCGTATCTGACTGACCCACGTATATATACGCCCGCCAATACGACATCAGGGATTACAATCAGTCGTATCTGACTGACCCACGTATATATATACGGCCGCTAATACGAATCAATACGACATCAGTGATTACAGTCAGTCGTATCTGACTGACCCACGTATATATACGCCCGCCAATACGACATCAGGGATTACAATCAGTCGTATCTGACTGACCCACGTATATATACGCCCGCCAATACGACATCAGGGATTACAATCAGTCGTATCTGACTGACCCACATATATATATACGGCCGCTAATACGAATCAATACGACATCAGTGATTACAGTCAGTCGTATCTGACTGACCCACGTATATATACGCCCGCCAATACGACATCAGGGATTACAATCAGTCGTATCTGACTGACCCACGTATATATACGCCCGCCAATACGACATCAGGGATTACAATCAGTCGTATCTGACTGACCCACGTATATATATACGGCCGCTAATACGACATCAGGGATTACAATCAGTCGTATCTGACTGACCCACGTATATATACGGCCGCTAATACGAATCAATACGACATCAGGGATTACAGTCAGTCGTATCTGACTGACCCACGTATATATACGGCCGCCAATACGACATCAGGGATTACAATCAGTCGTATCTGACTGACCCACGTATATATACGGCCGCTAATACGAATCAATACGACATCAGGGATTACAATCGGTCGTATCTGACTGACCCACGTATATATACGGCCGCTAATACGAATCAATACGACATCAGGGATTACAATCAGTCGTATCTGACTGACCCACGTATATATACGCCCGCCAATACGACATCAGGGATTACAATCAGTCGTATCTGACTGACCCACGTATATATACGCCCGCCAATACGACATCAGGGATTACAATCAGTCGTATCTGACTGACCCACGTATATATATACGGCCGCTAATACGACATCAGGGATTACAATCAGTCGTATCTGACTGACCCACGTATATATATACGGCCGCTAATACGACATCAGGGATTACAATCAGTCGTATCTGACTGACCCACGTATATATACAGCCGCTAATACGACATCAGGGATTACAATCAGTCGTATCTGACTGACCCACGTATATATACGGCCGCTAATACGAATCAATACGACATCAGGGATTACAATCAGTCGTATCTGACTGCTTTGTAAATTCCGCTCCGGAATGCGACTTTGCGGAATGCGGCTGAAACAGTCGTATTCATTCATATTAAGAATACAAATACGATATATCGTATTCTTAGTAAATTTCCCCCTTCGTGTGTGTGGGTGAGAGCCGGTGTGTGTGTGTGTGTGTGTGTGTGTGTATGGCTGTGCTACTTAATTTGTGTGTGTGTGTGTGTGTGAGCCAATGTGTGCGGAGGTTGTGTGTGTGTATATATATATATGGCTATGTTACTTAATGTGTGTGGGTGAGAGCCGGTATGTGGCTGTGTGCGGAGGTGTGTGTGTGTGTGTGTATGTATGGCTGTGCTACTTAATTTGTGTGTGTGTGTGTGTATGTATGGCTGTGTTACTTTGTGCGTGTGGGTGAGAGCCGGTATGTGGCTGTGTGCGGAGGTGTGTGTGTGTGTGTGTGTATGTATGGCTG